>NC_142034.1:66535694-66910694 GCF_982192425.1 Myodes glareolus
GCAATTAGGGAAAATCTGAAACGGGGTTTCTGGTAATTAAATAATTGTCAATATTTGTAGGTGTGATAGTGATACTGTGGCTACTGAAATGCTAGATTTTCTAGGAAGACCTGAAAGGTATATATGGAAAAGCAGAAGAGGGGTATGCATTTAAGACCAGCTGTCATTGACTTGTGCTGTAGCTGGTGCTGGTGAAGTATTCACTGTACTATGATGGCCCCTTGGGACTCAGTAGATGCAGTTAGTAGGGGTTCTTCCAGAGTTCATCCCATCAACTCAGGACTCACAGGACAACCTTATTTTCCCACCCTAACCCCTGGGAAAAGACATACCGCAAAGATGAGTGAAATGTCAGTGGTTAGGGCCTGTACACGGTGAAAGGAAGCAATAAGGGTGATGGGAAGGAAACCATCAGCATCCATTTTCCGTCTCAGGAAGAAGTCTCGCTCTAAATTGTCCACGCTGAAGTAGTATTCACTAAGTAGGGAAAAAAAAGCATCACTGAGGGCTATGGGCCTTCCCTGCTTCCTACCCACCCCAGCAACCTCACGTCTCTGGCATTCTCACTCCTTTCCTGCAGTACAGCTTAAAGCGGAGGCTCTCAACCTGTGAGTCACAACCCCTTTTTTTGGGGGGTGGGGGTGTCAAACAATTTGACCCTTTCAGAAGAGTCACTTAAGACTATCAGAAAACAAATATTTACATTATGATTCCTAGCAGTAGGAAAATTACATTTAGGAAGTAACAACAAAAATGATTTTATGGTTGAGGGTTACCACACCATGAGGAACTCTATTAAAGGGTCGCAGCGTGAGGAATATTGAGAACCCCTAGAGTAGGGCTGAAAAGAAATGATGCCCTGCTACTCTGAGTCAAATCACACACACTCACACACACACACACACACACACACACACACACACACACACACACACACACACACACAGAGTTTCTCTGTAGCTTTGGAGTCTGTCCTGGAACTAGCTCTTGTAGACTAGGCTGGCCTCGAACTCAAAGATACGCCTGATTCTTCCTACCAAGTGCTGGAATTAATGGCGTGCACCACCACCACCCAGCCAAATCACCCTTTCTGTATTTCAGCTATCACAGGGTGAGCCCAACAAACGAATCCTTTGAAACTCAGTTCCAACCAACACTGTTCTGTCCCCTAAAACACTAACCCCTACACTGCCTGTTTCCCTGTATAAGATATCCTCTGTTCTGAGCCAGCACGTTAGTATGAATAGGGGCATAAAAGATTTATATAAAAACAGCTTTAATCCTGTGCTTTGTTATTTACTGTGACTTTGGAGGAATTACTGGCCTGCCTGTTCCCCTATAAAATAGGGACAGGAGTTCATAGGACTCCAGTATGCAAAAGTTAGAGCCTGCAATCACTTGGCAAAGAGCCTGACCACAGTGACAGTTAAAGGACACGCTTGCCAGCATCCACCATGCTACTGATGGGCTGCTTTGTGACTAGAGGAGTACAGAAGGGAACCAGGCTGCTCACCTTTCCTTAAGGTAAATGTGGTTTTAGGTCTGTAATGAACAGAATTCTGTGAAAGCAGAAAAGTACTCTTTCACAGTTTAAATAGGGCTACTACAACTACCGCTCACTTAGACCTTGTTCTAGGCCCCATTCCAGCATAGACCAGAAGAGCCTTCACACTCACATCTGGCGCTTGATATAGTCCTTGAGCAGCTCCTGGTCCACATTGTAAATCTCAGTGCTGCTGAGATTGTCAAAGTAGTAGGTGATGTTGTTCATGTACTTGGGGGTGCGGGGGCCCCTCTGTACCATCAAATTTTCGGTAGCCAAACTGGTAGTCAAAGTGGGCTACAGGAGAAATGGGCATCATTAGAGAGAGAAGATTCCCGCCTACTACCCCTGCTGCACTCCCTTGGACATCCGGGAGCCCGAAGAGGCTTCACGTACTTCGAGTACCACCCCGTCCTCGGCCCCGTCCACGACCACGCCCCCGTCCACGGCCACGGAAGGAAGCCCGCGCCCCGCCAGCCCCATCACTCTTCACACTCGATGTCTCATCCTGGTCATGCCAGGCAGGCTCTGGTTTGGTCTCTGGTTGCCAGGCTGGGGTGGGTGGGGCCACAGATACAGGCATGTAGGTGACAGGTTCAGATCCTGTGGTGAGAAGGAGCACAAGGTGAAACTGGGTGTATCCTCCTAATGCAGGCTCTCCATAGCAGGCAGGGCATACCTTTGATCTCCCCTCGGCTAGTAGGTGTGTGTCTTGGCTCCTGCGGACGAGTGGGACGTGAGGCCAATTTCTCTCTCGGTACTTCAGGCTTCATGTCTATTTGCAACGGAACCCACTTGTGTTTGTTCCCTGAGGGACAGCATGGGCATGTGAGAGAGGCATGGCAGGCCCCTCCTACATGGCTTTTCCCCCCCCTTCCCCCAAAGTTTTGGCCCCAAACTATCCATCTGTATCCATAGGCACATTCTTTCCAAACAGTGTGCCTCTTTTTAATCTCTAAAATAAGGAGGCCGGTGTTTTCAGTCTAAGAACAACTTTCTGGAGCCAGACACCCGCCTGTACTAACTTTCCAGGCTCCCTTTACACATGTGTCATGTCACTGAGAATTGTGAAGGACCAGTTTAGGTGGAATGGGCAGGAGTCAAGGAGCCATTGTGGATGGAGAGAGGTTGCTGTGCTGAAGTGAGAATGAGAATGAGTCAGGGTTGGCCTGTGGGTCTGAGAGAAAGCAGTCAAGCCTGTATCATTTCAGCGAGCTTGAGAAACTCTTAGAGCAATGTAAAAGTCCATTTAAGAGTAGATGTTCTAAGGCTTGAAACACAGCCGTTCCAAGCAGTGAGTCACCTCCTGGCCTCAAGACCCTCCAGCAGCACCCAGACTTATGTCATTTAAAAGCTCTGTCAGCCACACCTCCCACGTCCTGCCCAAGCAGGAACTTACCTTTCTTCTTCTGCCCGCCTCGCTGGCAGTCGTCATCCCCATTCTTTTCCTCCCCTGATTCATCTGACTTTGTTTTCGGACTCTCTTTACTATCACTTCCATCTCCTTTCTCCTGCTCCTTCATGTCTTTCTTGGGTGGCAGCTTACGGGCAGGCTGAGGCTTGTGGGACTGTGGCTGCAGTAGGCAAGGGAGAGAGTGAATACTAGAGCCTCCTGGGCTGAAAAAGGACACCTGCTCACTGGGAAGGTGTTAAGGTAGGCCACACTGCATACATCCCAAGGCCTAGTTTTCATGACAAGACATGGCCACATGTGCCATGAAGTAGGAGGAACAATTCATTTTTCTAGCCTACCCAAATCTGTGGGGTGGAAGAGATGCTGACCCTAGCTTGTCTGTACCACCTTACAGTAAGGATATGACCCACTGAGATGGTCACTAGCTCAGAACAAACGTACTGAGAGAAACAGAACTGACCAAGAGTCTCTTCGGCTAGGGTCTAGGGGAGCTACATACACTTTCCCAATCTGGAGTCCATGCTTGATCTGATCCCCTCATCACTCAGAAAATCCTGGCACCATAAAGGAAAATTATGGACTTTAGAAAACCACAACAGCTGTCTCCTAATTTACTGAACCACCAAGAGCTACTAACTTCTGGGGATCAGATCGCTGGAAGGCAAAGAGGAAATGAACAGTGCCTGGCAGATCATGAAACTAGGTAAAGGATCGCATGATGAATTACCATTCCTAATTATTTGATTGCTGCCCACCTTTTAAACTTTTTTTATATGCATTGGTGTTTTGCCTGTGTAAGGGTGTCCAGTCAGCTGTGAGGCATCGTGTGGGTGCTGGCAATTGAACCTGGGTCCTCTAGGAGAATGGTCAGTGTTCCTAACCGCTGAGCCATTCCTCCAGCTGCCCTCCTTATATAACCAGTCTCTGTTTGTTTGTTCAGATAGGAAGGAGGGTGTGTGCCCCGGGTCCTATGTTATCCAGATTGGCCTTGACCTCTTGGACTGACAGTCATCCTTCTTTTGAGTATTTGGGACTACAGAAGTACACTATAATGTCCTGCCAACTGCTACTCTTCAAAACTCAGGAAAGGCAAGACTTATGGCTCTTGGACAAAAGTCATCTGAGTTTATAAAGACAGCATCTGAACCTGTCTGTCAGACCCTCCCCACACTTACCTGCACACTCTTGTGGGCTATCTCTCCAGGTGTAGGCCAGTTGATTGCATCTCCAAAGTCACCAACCTGCAAGGCACAGTCTATGAAGGCCCCAGAGTTACTCTACCTTGGTCATTTAGCCCCGCACCTAAGCTCTAGTTTCTCTTGAGAGATTTGGACCACTTGTACACTCAAGACACCAAGCACAGGTACCCAGAAAGACGGGTCAGAAGTGCTTACAAGAAGAGGAAGAGGAATCACCCACAAGTATCACTCACCCTGCTCCTTACCTTGCTGCCCTTGCGCTGTTTAGGAGCAGCTGCCCTCACTACCTTGGCTGGAGCAGAAGGTTCTGTGGGAACAAGAAAAGCAAACAGCTTTTTAGAGCCTGTGTCACCACCATGCCCATCCGATCATGTACTTGCAGGTTCCCAGAGGAGCCATTGAAGAGAGGGCAAGAACTTGTGCTGAAAGCTCTGTTGCCCCTGGGAGCCCTACTGAGGTGGGAAAGCCCTTAGAGTCCAAGTCTGTATTTCTTATGAGATGCCAACTGTGGCTTGAGGCCCATGGTTAAATCTGCATTCTAACTCAGGCCTCCAAAACTATTGCAAAATCTATAAGGAAAAGAAATCAAACCTTCTATAAATTTCTGCATGAACAGAGAAAGGGAAGCTGAAGACATATAAGTAAACAAATCCAGGGCCATACCAAGCAAGGTTTGCTTTGTCCTCACTAACCTATAGTTGAGGCAAGAACCAGCTTCTCTGTCCCTAAAGAAAACATACACTCCACTTTGACTTTACAGTTATGTCTATTTGGACAGCATCTCACAGTATAGCCCTTACTGTTTTGGAACTGGCCATGCAGACCAGGCTGTTGAACTCAGAGACTCCCCCTGCCTTTGCCTCCCAAGCACACCATCAGGCCTAGCCAGTTCCATTTTTTAAATTTAACCCCAGCAATACAAGCGAGACAAAAAGGTTATGCACAATTTCAGTTCTAACAGTACTAAAATCACCAAATTAAGTCTGTCTACTTCACAACAGTCATTAAAATATAATGGTCTTCAATTATGTGAAGATGAACACAATCAAAGTCACAAATTAAATGTTTTCTATAAAACAAATAAGAACGGGAACATTCACACATCCACAGGGCAAACTCTGGAAGGATGTGTGTTAGAAAATGAAGAGTGTATCTACAAAGACAAAGATGACTTTTAAAGAACACAATGTGCGATGTCTTTTCTAAAGAAGTGGCTCTGGTTAGTTTGCTCCCATATACGCGAACACACGCACTTTCCCAACACAGTTCTGGAAGCCAAGGGTCTCTCCTTCTTCTAGAGATCCATGGGATTCGGTTCATCCACTTACCTACTCTGCCATTCCAGGTCAGGAACTGTGCCAGCCTCCAAGCACAGAAATCTGCCCAGTTGGTCTCACAAGAAGGTTCTTCATCAGACCAAGTCCTTTAATGAGCAGAAAGTGTCCTTGCCCAATTCCTAACTGGGAGGCCAATGCATTTTTGGCTTCTGGCCCATTACGAGTGCCACTGTCCCTAATGGTAGGTAGATACCTGCCTTCTGGTAGCTGGGGTTGTAGAACCCAGCCCATAGTACCCTCACTCTCCAGTGCTGAGAAGCAGAATACTAGAAAATCTCCACTGTAAGAAAACCACTGTCCAGTGACCCACAGGTTGACCCATATAAGCTACCTACAATCTTCACCTGTGCCGAGTGTGGTGACATATGACTTTAATGTCAACACTTCAGAGACAGATACAGGAGGATCTCTCAGAATTTAAGGCCAGTCTAGTCTAGATAACAAGTTCTAGAATATCCAAAGATACACAAAGTGATACTGTTACAAAAAGAATAAAGATCTTCACCTGCTTCAGTCCAGGGCCAGGCTAGTGCCCACTGAGCCAGAGCTGGGATAACAGCTATTGGGCATGGCTAGTGATAAAGCTTACGTAACAGGGAGTACATGAGAACTAGGAGTGAGGTATACTGAAGGTGTATTTGAAAAGGGGCAAAAGTTTTCAAGACACTTTTTAAGGTTTTTGGTCTGGGTGAATGCACCTACCCAGAAGATGAAAACTTAACTCCAAGCTGTTTTCTGATTTCCACAAGCACGCCATGGAGCTCCCGTTCCCGCAAATAAATAAATGTTTGTTTGTTTAAAGGAAGGGTCTTGCTATGCATCCCAAAGCAGCCTCAAAGTTCCATCAATCCTCCTGCCCCAGACTGCCAAGTGGTGAAATTCCAGATGTATGCCCCACTGCCTAATTTTTTTTTAAACTCTCAAAACTGAGCAGTACTGCTGGGATCACCCTGAGATCTCAGCAGAACCAGATCCCAGACTACAAGCTGTCTCCAGTACAGAGAGGAAGCCTGTAAAACTCTGTTCACTGCTGTCTGGGCATCCACCTGAGGGATAAGGGGAAAAGTGACCTTACACTTTCCTGGATCACACAGAACAGTCTTAAATCGGTCTTATGTGAAGTCTGTTAGAAAGTTCTGTCCCCAGAAGGCTTACCAAGAGGATCTATGGTGTCCTATTTTTCTCCTGCTCCTAACTAGAGCCTCAGACTGACTCCAACAAGTCTCAGAGTTGGGGAGGAGAAACTGAATGAGACCCCAGGAAATCCCTCAATGTTCTCATGAGCTGCCACCAGTGCTCTTTGAGAAATGGAACGAGAACTAGGCAATATTATATTGCATTTGACCTCAATCATACATTCATCATCCTTTGCCCCCACCAGCCACCCACAGGCATACATGTATGTACGTACATGTGTACAGGGGTTAGGTGGCAACAACAGACAAAATACTGGTCCAGCAGGACTTGACACCTAAAATCATTTCCAATGAAAAACAACTCTTTTGTGCTGATGCTGATACTGTGTTATCCTGCATCAAACCAAGTCAGCTCTCCGATCTTTGCCTTCTAAAACCTGCACTTGCCACCACCAAACCAAGACAAGCTCAGAACATACCGTCACTTATACAAGAAAACAGCTCTATATAAGACAGATCTAATCCCACTGTTTGCAGATAGGAAATATGTAGAGGATTTTCATAGAACCAGCTAAGGACTAGAAGGCTTTATTCTTTTGCAAAGGCTCCTATCTGCCTATGAGGAACCCTATGGGTTCCCAGAGATCCACTGCCAGTAAAAGGTCCCTTCTTTCTGTTATTTACGGCTCTTCCTTATTTTTCCCAACTAGTTAACATAGTCTGGGACCAGAGAAGAGCGATCAGTGTGACATGGTAGGCCCAGGCCCTAGCACAGCTTCCTCCTCAATAATTAGAAGCTACAGGGTACATAGAAATCACCTTTTGTCTCAGATGACCAGGTCCAGACAAGTACCGAGTCAACTCTAGGGAAGTAGTGGTATGTGTGCGTTGGGTTAAACACAAAGCACACAAGGCTGGTCAGTCAGATGGCTCAGTGGATAAAGGTGCTCACTACCACACCTGACACCTCAGTTTGATCCCCAGGACCCATTTTTTTTTTTTTTTTTTTTTTTTGGCTAGCGGCGGGTGTCTTTTGAGGCAGGGTTTCTCTGCACAGCCCTGGAACAGGCTCGCCTCAAACTGGAAGAGATTTGCCTGCCTCTGCCTCCTGAGTGCTAGGATTAAAGGCACCACCACTCAGTGGACCCAAAGGAGAACAGATTTCTGCAACTGACTTTCACATGTATGCTTTGCTCACACAAATAATAAAATAAAGGGCTCAAGAGAGCTCAGTGGATCTTTCAGAGGACCCGGGTTCAATTCCGAATACCCATATAGAGACTCAAAAAATAAACTGTCTCTTTAACTCCATTCCTGGGAGATTGAATGCCTACTTTGGGTCTCCACAGGCAATGAACATACACATAATTTTTAAAAAAAAGATTAAAATATTTAACAAAAAGTACATAAACAACAACAAAACACCCTAAACAATAGCAAGAGTATACCAACATTACTTTGCAAGCCATAGTATACTTGTGGAAGGGGGCAACTGGGACATTTCCTAAAGCTATCCACACAGCAAATTCTTTTCACTTAGTTATTTTAAGATGATTGTTTTTGAGTGGAGGGCACAGGAAAAGTCCATTATTTCAGAGGAAGAAGAGAAACAAAAAACAAGTGGCTGGGAAGAGGGAAGGTGCTTACAATGCAGGGCTGATGCGGGTTCTATCTGTGAGCCTCCACTTCCCAGAGCATGGCCCTTTACTCAAACACCAAGGAAAGTCAGATGACACAGTTCTGTACATAGAGTCCCTTTGAGTCTAGACCTCCTCTGTGAGAAGTGAAATGATATTTTTTGTCAAAGGACCCATTGGAACATTTAAGTCACTACATACAGAATGCCTAGAACACAGTAAAGTACTCAACAATTTGATCCCCACCCCAAGAAGTATTTATCAATAATAACCCTCACCCTCAGCAATGAAAAAGGTCACCAAGCCATCTTTCAAAAGGTAGGATCACCATTTCAGGAACTCTCTAGAATAGTATGCTTCAATTCCCACCCCAGATTATAAATCAGACCCCCAAGCTTGTTCCCTAGGCAAGAGACCTGTGGGGAGCAGGTCTCCATATCCTCACACTACCCCACAGACAAGAGATAACTGGGCTCCAGGGTGTTTCCCCCAGGAAAGGAGAAAATCTCCAGAGTCCTACAGCTGAAATAAGAAAAGATAGGGAAAGTTACTACTGACTACTGAACCCGGCCTCTTACCCCACAGCTGGCATAAAGCTCTGCTTTGCTAGAGGAAGAGGGCCTAGAGACACCCCCTTCAGTTAAATTTCCAAAATTCAATTTTTCACTCAGGAAGAGGGAAGAAAAGTCCAGGCCTCAGGGAATCCCTCCAGACCAGCAAAAGGGCTAAACCCATGAATACCTGGTACAAAGGTTACCAAGTATTTTCCGTATTGCCCAGTTCTAGAAAGAACTAAGGGCTGCCAACACTTTGTAACAAAGGCTAACCTCAGGGGCTGGAACACCTTCTGAGTTGAACATGACTTGGTTCAACCACATGTAAAGTAACTAACATTTTATGGTGAAGGTATATAGTGATCCAACCCTGTCGGGCCACGGCATAAAGAATGGGTAGGGGAAGAAATATTGGATTGAAACCATGGGTCAGTATGGATGGATGGAGGAATGGGATGGGCTAGTTGGTAAGTCTACAGGAAGGAGTAGGTGGCCAGAGTGGAACCAGAATAGAAGGTCAAAGATTTCCTGGTGCTGGTTATTGTATCGTACAGACCAGTACCTAACAGGCTGAGTTTAGCCTGACTGTTGGGCTTGGCTGCCTGAGATTCACAAACCAGCCAGCATTCCCACCCTTGCCCCCAGTTCTTCTATCAGGCCAAAGTCAATGTCTTTTTGGGAGACCCCCAGAACCTGAGTGGAGCTCTCAGGACACAGTACACATTATCTACCCAGTTACCTACTGGTCTCTCCAGACAACAGGTTTCCTGATGAGTACAAGGACCATGTTACTCTCATAGCAGCAAGCATGGAGCCAAGCTCAAGGCCTGGCCCTAGCAGACTCTTGTGAAGTTCTGGTCCCAACCTTTGGCCTTTAGTCTGAGCTTTCCTGAGCCTAGATATTACTGGCTCTCAGAGGCCCGGGGCCCAAGGCCAGGCACCCAAGGCCAGGCACTGACTCTATCTGAAGCATGGTTGTTGAGAACACTGCCAGTCATCCCTGCAACAGTAGCTTCCTCAGCTGCACTAAAAGCTGTTAGGGCTCTGCAGGCATGAGAAAAATCAAAAAACAAAAACCTCATCCCAAGCAAGGTATGAGATGCTAATGATTATAGCTATAGTTAAACATGACATGGGCCTCACACCGTTTGTTTTTTTTTTTTTTAAAGTTCCTCTGTGTAACAGTCCTGGCTGTCCTAGAACTTACTCTGTAGACCAGGGTAGCCTCAAACTCACAAAGATTGCCTGCCTCTGCCTCCTGAGTGCTGGGATTAAATGCACGCACCACCACTGCCCAGTTGAAAATTGCAACCTTTTTTTTTAATTTTATGATTTATTTATCTTTTATTTTATGTGCATTGGTGTGAAGGAGTCAGGTTCCCTGGAACTGGATTTTCAGACAGTTGTGAGCTGCCATGTGGGTGCTGGGAATTGAACCCGGGTCCTCTGGAAGAGCAGTTAATGCTCTTAACCGCTGAGTCACATCTCCAGCCCCGAGAATGGCAACCTTTAAGATAAAGATAAATTCATTTCTTTTGCTGGTCCCATTAACAAGAAAATCAAGATATATGCATAGAAGTGTTTGCCAGACGGGCAGTGGTGGCACAAGGTGGATCTTTGTGAGTTCAAGGCCAGCCTGGTCTACAAGAGCTAGTTCCAGGACAGGCTCCAAAGCTACAGAGAAACCCTGTCTCAAAAAACCAAGTGTTTGCCAAAGTCAGAGCCAGCAAGCCACAAGACCTGGAGTGCATATTCTGATATTAAAGGCCATGACTTAACCACCAGGAAAAGGTGGGGAAAAAGCTATGGGCCAGAGAAGATCAAATGGCACTGGTCTTGAGGGCCACTGAGTGACCTAATCATCCCCTAGCCTCCCCAAGGTCCTCCACCAGACTTTGCTCCAGGAAGGCTCCTCAGCAAAACCTTGGACCAAAGCCCAGGGTTTTGCCTCACCCTTGCCAAGAGCCCTGACTATGGGAGACAGTGAAGCCACAGGGAGGGAGGTGACCCACTTCTGTCTATCCCTCCCAGGTCAGCCTAGGTAGTCAGAGTCAGAACCTAGAGATGGTCAAGTCTGTCTTTGTCGCATTCCTACAAATTCCAGCAACGCCCCAACGGGAAGTTTCTCTACAGAGTACTAAGAATGTACAGGTAGCCTCCATACCTTGTATGGGCTCTCTGTGGCCTGGACTGTCACTTCTCAGAGGCCTCCCTCTACCCACCCTTCCTACCCAGGCCCCAGGCCTGCAGATAAAACAGAGGAGGGGGCAGGCTTCAGAAAATCAGACCACCTTGAAGCCCTGCAGAATGAAAGTTGTAGACCATCACCCCACCTTGTATAATAGTGCATGAGTCTGCGGGTCTAGGGGTGTGGCGGGGCTAGGCAGTAGTTACATGATGTTTGCTAGTTTGGCCAAGCCCAACAGACTAACTTTAGCTTGTGGTAACCCATGCATTCAGTGCTCCCACTCCTGTCCAGACAGGGACTTTGCAGTCCAATAGTGGCTATAGCCACCCCCACAGGTGGTACCAGTTCCTGATGGACTGAAATCCCAGTTCCCTGATTCAGCCTTTTCTGAAGAGATTATTGGACTCTAGTCAGATCAGCAACTACCACCTTCAGTTGTGTGTTGACTGAAGCAAAGACTGTGTAGGTTTCTTCTAAGGAGGCACAACTGATTCTCTTCCAAAGGATGCCACTTTCTAGTGCTGAGCAAACAAAGGGAAAAGACTTCCTTTCACACACAGTATGTTGAAGCAAAGTGGGGGATTCTGTCATCATAGTAAAGCCTTAGTGTAAAAGCCTCAAGAATCCCCTCCTCCACCACTATCCAACGGGAAGATGCTATCTAGTAAACAATTCTAGATCAAGTTCTAACTCAGCCTATGGTGTTGGGGATTCCAAGGGCCCAATGACCCCTCAAGTGCTGGCATCTGTGAACCTATCTCACTCAGGAGGGATAGACCATTATCATCACCAGTTCAACCCGCCCAAAAAATGCCAAACTCTAGTATGTGCGCAGCTAATCCATGTCTCACAACTACCCAAGAAAGTAGGTATCATTATGACAAGGAAAGCAAGGTTCAGAGAAGCTTACTCACATAGCAGATAGTCTCTGCCCAGCACATTTTGCCTCACAAGCTAGCCATGTGTCTTACAGAGAACTGTTGGGAGCTCTACAAGCGCAGGTTTCCAGCAGCCAGAACCAGAGTCTTAGTGCTGAAAGCTCTAAACGTATGTTTACCTCTCAACTCTCAGGAGCAGCAGTAAGTGCCCCTCTACACTGAGACCAAGCAGTTGGATTCTCACACCAATCTAGGCACCCAAGGCCAACTGCGGAAAAGTGAAGCCCCCCAGGCAGTACTATAACCCACCGCCAGTCCTGTGTTTGGGGTGCTTCCCTTGCCCTGAACATAGGCTTAATGCTCCAAGAGGGGTTTAGTCCCTAAACAAGCAAACAGCAAAATTACACAGGCTGATACTGTTTAGTTAAGTCACTGTTTATTTGAGGAAGGATTTTTGAGGCAGGGTTTTAAGTAGCTCAGGCTGGCCTGAACTCTCAATTCTTCTGTCTCCATCTCTCAATTACTAAAATTACTGGTGAGTGCTACCTGTCAAATTTCATTCCTTTCACTATATAGCCCTCGTTGGCCTGGAATTCAGAGTTCCACCTCATGAGTTCTGAGATCAAAGGCAAAGACATGCACCACTACCCTTGGCTTCAAAATTCATTCCTGAAAACATTTCCATTAAGCTACAGCCCTGTGGCTTCCCAAGCCACTCCCAAGCCCCATTCTGTCTCAGATACAAGAGTGCTCTGCTGTAAACTGGATTCAACTGTCACTGTCCCAAAGATGATGCTACCCTAACACAGATAATTTCTGTCTGGTGATAAGCAACTCCCTACAGTACTACAAACTCTTTTTTGTTGTTGTTCATCTTTGAAACAGAGGCTAAGAAGTCCAGGTAGGGATGGAGAGATGATTCATCAATTCAAGAGCACTGACTGCAGCTGGGTGGTGGCAGTGGCGCAAACCTTTAATCCCATAACTTGGGAGGCAGAGGCAGGAGGATCTGAGTTGAGGCCAACCTGGTCTACAGAACAAGTTCAAGGACAGCCAGAGCTAAACAGAGAAATCTTGTTTCAAAAAACCAAAAGTAAAATGCATGCAGATGACATTGACATACATGTGGACAGAACTCTTATGCATATAAAATAATAAATTAATAATAAAGGGAAAGAAAAAAAAAAGCCCAGGGCTGCTCTCTGGAGGTGCTCTTCCTGCCTTATCCTCCAAAGACGGCAACTGTGTGTCACCTCTACTGCCCTAAATCAAAAATCTCAAGCAGCTGGATATTGGGAGAGGCTTCTGTCTATACAAGAAATTATTTTCTACTGTCCTGATTATGGGAGCGGATACACTGATAACACCTAACCTAGCCAGGACTGAAGAGGAAAATACTCATTGTATACTGGGAGCCTGCGGTTTGAAAGCAACCTGGGGGGCCACATCAGCAGTGAATTGCTGTTGAAGTGGTCCTGGGACATAAAATTGCAGCTTCACAATGTAAAACTTTCCAAACTTGGCAAAGCCAATACTCTCCCCAGCAAAAAACTGTGTGCACCCATTCCCACTCACGGGGTAGGGAACAGCTTTCCCACACAAATGACTGAGTTTCTACTATCCATCTGCTTCCTCACATGCACCAGAATTCTGACCACAAAAAGGAGGGATTCCTTTTTACTTTTTAACCTTCTTACCGCTGCAAACATCTCCTTTATTTTTATCCTTCCATAAAAAGTTGACAAAGAATGCCACCAGCAACCACACATGTATAGAAGTTCCAGTTTTGTTTTGTTTCTGAAAGGGTATTTAAGGACAATTCCGAATTATAATTCAGTCTTAGATAATAAAGAATTAAAAAGTAAGGTCTAAGTTGTTGGTTTCTAAAGGCATTTTAACTTAATAGATCAACTATAGCATGGGCTAAATACTCTTAATTGGTATATTATACATAGACCAGAGAGTGCCTTTCAACAGTAAAAGGCAGCATCCTTAGACTTAGGGAATTCTAATTAAAATAACACCATTGAGTCAAGAATAGACAGTTGCTTCCTGACCTTTAGCCGTTGCCTGTAACAGCAAGGAGTACAAACTTTACCACGGGCGAGTCTTCTCGTTTTCTGAGATGGTGACAGAATTTCCCCAGTGTTTTAAACATATTCATATGTCCAACTATATAAATTTAATTATAAAACCATTCAATAGGTTTGAGGTGACACCCCATATTTGTGGAAAGTAGAACTTTAATAATTAAGTCCAATCTTATCTTGAGAAGGGGAGAGCAGTGACAGTGTTTATGCAACTGGAATTGTTACTCTTAAAAAAGATCATATCCACTTTTTTACAAGTCAGTTTTACTTAAATCAGGACTGTCCAACAAAACATTGTTAACCTCTCATGATCTGAATTTTGGGGTATGAATTAAATTACGGTACACATTAAAAGCCATGAGACATTTGCTTTGTAATAAATAAGGCAGTGGAATTACTCATTAGTAACCTTTTTAAGATAAGCTATTAGGTCCACCCTTTCTCCCTTCTTTTGTTTGTTTGTTTGTTTTTTGAGACAGGTTTCTCTGTAGCTTTGGAGCCTGTCCTAGAACTAGCTCTTGTAGATTAGGCTGGCCTTGAACTCAGAGATCAGTTTGTCTCTGCCTTCCGAATGCTGGGATTAAAAGGCGTGTGCAATCACCGCCCGGTTCTCCCTGCTTAATTCCAGCAAAGATCATTTTTGTTCCAGGGATGTACTTATTGGGATTCTCCAAACACTCCATCAGGGTATCCTCTCCCCAGGTGATGCCTTTGTTCTTGTTGGCATCTGTGTACAAGAATCAGCCACCTGACCTGTCTTCCTCCCAAATAGACTGCAAAGATTTGGTCTAGTCTTATGCTTGTCTCCCTTTTCCGCAGTGTGGCACTAGGTACACTTCTGAACAAAAATCGTCTTGCCTTTCTCAACATCACCCATTTTTAATTCGCTCCCGGGTGATCAACACCACAAACACTGTAACCAGAAGACGATGTCCTGCTCTCTAAAGGAGGGATTCTTAAACACCATGACATTTCCTCTTCAACATGTAGCAATGGACTAAGATCGGCCCTAAAGATACCTCAATGATGAGCTTGAAGTCACTACAGAACAGGAACAGATCACAGAACAAACTGGGGGCAGCTCTATGCCAGCAGTCCTGGCTCCTATAAGCTAATCAGGACTTTATGCTTGCCCCAATAGGGAAGGAGAGAAGCTTAGGACAACATGACCGGGGTGTGTGTGTGTGTGTGTGTGTGTGTGTGTGTGTTGGGGGAAAGGACAGACAGAGCAACTAACATGTTGATCAACAGTCTCTAGACCCTGTCCAAAGACGCCTTGGAGTTCCTGCATACTACACTTTCTGCAGATGTAGAGGGAGTGCCTGGAGTGGCCAGGTCATCTATAATCCAAGCAGGAAAGCAAGATCACAAGTCTGAGGAGAACTTGAGCTACCACAGCAAGTTTAAGGCTAGCTTCAGCTACACAGTAAATCCTATGTCTCAAAAAGTAAAAAAGTAGAAGGGATCTGACCTTCACACCAAACCAATCCCATCAACGATGTACCTTACCTAACCAGCCACTGGGTTAAAGGCATGAACTATGGAACCCATCTTTGAACATGGTAACTGCCAACATAACACCCAAGGCCTGGCCAGATGGGTCAAAACTAACCAATAGATCTCATGTACCCCTAACATAAGCTTAACTGGGCAACGTATCATTAATGACTAAAAGTGGCACACCACATGTCAGGCAGGCTGCCTGTTGAGACTGCATGACATTCACTCACAGCGCTGTTAATGTGAAATTAGTTCAGGGAAGTGCAGCAACCCTTTTCCATTTCTTTGGACAATTTCCAAATCTTTCAGGACCCAAAAGGATAGAAACAGAGAAAAGTGTGGCCGGCAGACAGTACACTGAAACTCAAGACATCCATTTAAATCTGAATTTAGGATAGGCAATGAGAACATTATGTACTATGCAATACTCAGGACACACTTAAAATATCATAAAATTCAGTTATCTGAAAGCCAAACTTTACTGGTGTTCTACATTTAGTTGCAAAACCTGGCTACCATGACAGAGAAAAATGGACCACTACACCTCCTGTCCAAACTCAAAAGTGGCTGGAGTGTACTACAGCCCCTGGTGTGGATAACTACCTAGCAGCAGCAGATTAGGCAATTCTAAGATGTTTTTGGACACAACTTGACACTTTACTTTAACTCAGGGGAATCTTTAACTGTTAATTTTGCAGGGGTTACCTAGAGCCACAATATTTGACATTTTAAAACCAGGGTTTCTTAAGCCAGGAGCTAGTAAAGTTAGATCCCTATTCTAGTATTTCTTTATTTTACATTAAATTCTGCTGTGTAAATTGAGAGTTTCTTTTTAAAATGGTAATAATACTAGTAAGATAATGAAGCTGTGTGACTTTAATCCCAGCACTCAGGAGGCAGAGAAGCAGACAGATCTCTCTGTAAGTTTGAGGCCAGCCTGGTCTACAGAGTTAGTTCCAGGAAAAGCCAGGCCTGTTACAGAGAAACGCTGTCTCGAAAAAGCAAACAAAACAAAAAGATGGTGGAGTTGTTACAGAAACAGGCCCCTCTGTCCTCCCCACTTTGCTTTAACACTCAACTAGATTCCAGAATAGAAAACAGTGAAAACCCCCACCTCACAGCTGTGGAAATGCAACCATGGCACTTCTGTGGTCAAAGGATCATAGAGGGGTAGAGACAAGTTCTCTCCCCCAAAACCAGGGAGGTCTGCAATGCTGGAAACTTCCCTGCCATAAAGAAAGGGCCTGGCCTCCAGCCCTGCTAGGGGTTCACACTTGATAAGGAGAGGTGTCAGGAAGTTTTAATGATGAAAACAGAGCCAGGGACAAAGAGTTTACCAACCAGTCTGCACTTCAAGCCCTAGAAATAAAGGGTTCACCTATGTATATGTGGAAGCTCTTGTTATCATAAATAAAGGCAATGCCCCATGGCCTACTGAACAGCAAGATCTTGGGTTCAAGCAAAATCCAAAGCCCCAGAAAATTTTGCTTCCAGAAGCAGAATTGAGGCAGATGGTGCAAGAAGCTAAAAAGTCCACAGATCAAAATGTCAAAAAGAAGGTCAGAAAGGGGAAGCAAGGTGAAAAGTCAGGATAGGCCAAGGGGGAAACTAAATGGGTAACAAGTTACCTTTCCTGACCTTTGATGACCAGAGCTAAGTACTTCCTGGAAAGCAATGATCAATAGCCAATCCCCACTCCTTGTGCTCAGCATATGAGACTTTATTCTTTAGCCTACTTGTGACTGTCTCATGCTACTGCCTGGTGCTGTACGTGAGATACACAGAATCTCAGGCAGCAAGAGGCTCAGGAAAAGTCTGAGGTCTATGCTTGTTATAGGAAGAGCAACAGCCACCAATCTGAGTGCTTACAATTCCAGTCAGCAATGGATGAACTACACTCTTCTCTCAATTATGGGTGCATATGATGTGCTGTAGAACGGTGAAGGCCAGGCCACAACAAACAGGATCTGGTATAAGCTGACAAGGCTGACAATGGGATCAGTACTGTCTCCATCCAGGGACCACTCTGTCCTAAAACAAGACTTACATCTCTAAGTCTGGGCTCTTCCCAAGAGATGAAAGAAAGTCAGGAAGAACAAATGCAGAAACACAAGTCAAGTTCTCTGAAGGAGACCTAGATGGTGGTCTGATAGCTACTTGGTACTGGTTTGTCCTAGCTCACACCTGTTCCAGCTACCAGCAGGACACTGTAGCTGGCAGCCACCGCCACCTTGAGCAACATCTTGTCTCAGGACAACAGAGCTCCAAGTAATGCAAGGCAAGCCACCTCTTGATCCCTGGAGATTTCTCCCAACTTGCAGACTTGGCTCATGGCGGCAAGCATAATAGTGATAATCAAGAATGGGCTTGAGTCAAGTGTGGAGAAGACTGCCTTCCCTAGCTGGCAGACTCTCAGTCACCATCAATCTTGACCCTTTCCACTTGAGTGCTGATCCAAAGTTGCCCCAGAAAGGCCCTTCATCACAGCATCCATGTGGGGGCAACAGCAGACTGAAGAGTACACGGTGACACGCAGTCGACTGCAAATGGACAGGGTAGTAGAAAGAAACGGCCTGACTTAGCAATGCAATTCAAAGGCACCTGGGGCACAGAATTCACAGGCTGTCCCTTCAAAACTCCAACAGCAAGCACACTGCTCACTGGACTCATGCTATCCATGCACATGTATCAGTCACTACAAGGGCAAACTAGCTGCCTCCTTCAAAGGGGTAGCTGTCTGGCAGCAGGCAAAAGTATCGTTGGAGGCAGCCCAAAAAACATTTCACTTGGGAATGAGAGGACAAAGCAAGAAGGAAACTAGCTTCTGTGTACCTTGATGCGAGGATGCCTTCTACATGGAGGCTGGGCAGAAGTGCGCAGGCCTGCCTGTGAAGGAGTTTCTCATATTCCCACTCTAACCCTGTTGGTCAGCATCTACCAATGGTGTCCTGGTAGTTTGGAGACACTTCCTGGACAAGACCAAAAGAGGGCCTTTGCCTACCCTCCACTGATTTCTTCTACGGCTACTTCCAAAACCAAATGGCAGGCTATGGTAACTCTGAGAAGGCAGCAGGTATGGGGGAAGAACACTGATCCTGCATTGTAGCAAAGGTTAAGTGTGTCTATACTGCCAGGGTTCTCTCAGTCAGGGCAGGAACACGTGCACATGTGAATTCTGAGCATGACTCATGTCCCAAAAAGGACAGGAAGAGTGAGGACCACAAGCAGCAGTTGTGTGTGTCTCCCTCTACAGCTGTCTGGCACTGACTAAAAGTTCCTGCCTTCCTTCTCCCAAGCCTGCTAGGAGCTAAAGAACTTCCCTCATCCATGCTAATAAGCAAGCACTCTTATGCACTGAGTAACATTCCCAGTCCAACTGTACTGTATTTCTAGCAGGCAGTACTGATTTAGAGAAAGATGTAATCCTATTAGTGCTTACTAGTACTCATCGTGGTTGGTGGGACACAATGCCAAGGTTTTTCCTTTTGGACATTTTTGATAATGAATTGTTATTGCCTGAGTAGTTTAAAAAATTTTTCCACTTCAAAAGGCTAAAAGGTCCAGCACGTAATAGTTGGTGGCCCAGAGGACCTCATAAAATCTGTGGAGAGCCAGTCCACCCTTCCTACTCTTCAGGCCAGACCTGAAAAATCCCCAAGGTCAGCAGCTCTCTTTCCAACAGATCGGTATGGCCCTACCATAACTAAAAGAACATCTCTTGAGGGGAAAAAGGGCCAAGGCTCCCTGGCAGGATCCAAAGTTCCCAAGACTTGGCTCAAACCCACTCACTAGTCTTATGCCCAGAGAGCCCAGCCTGCCAGAGGGACAATGGGGCTCCCTCCTTCCAGAAACAGCTTAAGTTTTGTAGTTATGTGCATATGCATGTACAAACATATATAACACACATTCTCTCTTCTCTCTCTTAGTTAGGGAGAATGCAGACTATGCAATAGGTAAGGTAGTGACTTGAGTAAATGTTTAACAGGCAAATCTCAGCTACTAACTATTACTGCACAACCTTAAGTTAATTTCTGAACCTATAGGAGCTCCATTTTCTTTTTTCTTTTAAAGATTTAGTCTTATTTTTTATGTGCATTGATGTTTTCCTTGCATGTATGTCTGTTATGAAGAAATCAGGTCCTCTGGACTGGAGTTACATACAGACAGTTGTGAACTGCCACATGAGCTCTGGGAAATGAACCCAGGTCCTCTAGAAGAGCAGCCAGTGCTTGTAACCACTGAATCATCTTGCCAGTCCGTTTTCTTATAAATAAGGATCATGCCCAGAACTGGGCCCCACATGACTGTGGTAAAAATGAGTGGGATGAAGGTTCAGAACTCTGATAAGCATATCCCAGCACTTTAACCATAATCTATAACCAGAATCTATAAGGCAACCTTGCCACCTATGCGACAGATCTAATGAGCTAAGACCTAATAGAGGCACAGCAGCTTGGCTAAATGCTGTATACAACATCCACTGTAAGAAAAAAAGACTAAAGTCAGAACTGGCTTCTCCATGGTTTCTCAGCCTGCTCTAGCCCTACCGATGAAAAGTCTTATCCAGCTGGTCAAAACCCACAGTAAGGTCCAGCATGCCATCTCATGTAGGTCAGATTGGCCTCCAAATCTGCTATGCAGTCAAGGCTGGCCTTAGACTCCTTTCCTTCTCAGCTTCCCCAGTGCTGGAATGAAAATGTCCCTCTGATAAAGGTTTCTCTTGCAATATCTCTGGAATAGAGGGCAGACTCTATACTTTCCAGCTGCATAGAGTGTTTTAAGTAATCCACCAATCCCAGGGCAAAGAGTTTCACTGGGCCCCCAGTTTGGTCAGATACTAGTGCAGATGAAATCCAAGATTGTAACCACAAGATCTCCAGTGGTGGCCAACGCCTTTTATTCCAGAACTAGGGAGGCAGAGGTAGGTCTCTCTGAGTTCCAAGGCCAGCCTAGTCTACAGAGTGGAATTCCAGGACAGATAGGGCTATGCAGAGAAACCCTGTCTCAAAAAAAACAAAAGGTTTTCTTTTTAACTATATGTATGGCGGTGTGTGTGTATATGCACTTGTAAGTGCAGTACCCGCAGAGACCAGGAGGACACTAGAGCCACCCCACATGAGTTTTGTGAACAGAACTGAAGTACTCTGAAAGAACAGCAAGTGATATTAACTAGTTGAGCCCTCTCTCCAGCCCACACATTTCCTAGGAAAGCAGATTTGCAGGTATAAACAAAGACCTTGCCTACATTCTGCTCTGACAGAAGGCAAAGGAAAATTTTGTATTGAAATCTTACTTGAATACCATGATTTCAAGTCCTGTTTTAGATCAAACAAAACAACCTTCTGAACTGTTTAAAATCCCTAAGAAACAACACAACTAAAAACAACCTTTAACCCTTGCTATCTTAGATTTTTGGCTCAATCATTTTCTGGAGCATATATGCTACTAGGTATCAAAATGTGTCTGAGGGAACAAGGAATCTCCAGCAAGTAGCTCTTTATTTCCTTCATGTGTACTGCTGACTTGCACCAGTTTGCTGTAGCCTTTCTGCTTCCACCTTGCTCCCCACCCCATTCTCCACAAACCTGAGGAATCTTTAAGCATTTTGTTGCTGCTTTTCAAGACAGAGTTCCTCTGTGTAGCCCTGGCTGGCCTCATCTTGAACTCAACAACATCTACCTGCCTCTGCCTCACAAGCGCTGGGATTAAACCTGTGTGCCACCACCATGCAGCTTATTAACCTGAGGAATCTTAAAGCAATGTCACTGTCAGTGTTATTGCTCTCTAGCGTCCACAACAGAAGGCAGAGTCCCCTAAACATCTGAGCCCTCCTCTTTTACACACGCCATTTCTGTCCTTGGAGGATACTAACTGGGTACAGTTTCTCTGGCTAGAATAATCACTCTGATCATGCCAACACCTTAACAATGCCTGCCCCTAGTCACTGCCCAATACTTCTCTACGAAACTCCCTCCAGAGTAGCTGGGATAACAGGACTGCACACACACACACTCAAGATGGCTGCTTCTTTAAGCTGCTATCTGGGGAGGTGATTTGCTAGGCAGGAACAGATAATTGGTAGTTAGTTCACTGCTTCCCTATGGGAATGTAAACAATAAGGCCAGGCTGCTCTCTCTAGTGCCCAGGAGAAGTCCCAGGGCCTATCTCTTAGTAGGCTGTTCAAACCAATGGCTGACTATGTGACTTTTCAACTTGTTGAGAGCCAAGGAGTTCCTGTCACATAAAGGTCAGGTTCAAGACATGGGATCTGTTTGGATAAATCTGAGCACTGTACTAGTCCACCTCTGTTCTGCTGAGCTGGCTGACACCTGGACCCCAGATTCTACCAGCCCCTACATTCTACATGTTCAGACAAGAAGAGGATATCTCAGTAATGACCCAATCTAACCACACACAGGATGTAGGAATTCTCACATTCCTTCCAAGAAGTGTCTACCACTATCTTGCTTGCTGCTAAGTACTCAACACCTATGGGAGCCCACCCTACCCAGCATGAGCCAGAAGTCTTGACCTAGACCACATACCTAGAGTCCCTCTAGGGAAGAAAGCTGGCCCAATCTGAGTAGGAGATTCTCTGAATGAAATCTCGACAATCAGGATCTTAACTTCTGACTCAACTGATACAGTGAAAATTAATCCAAAAGGGAAAGATAGACCTTGTGGTTCAACAACTCCCATTCACAGGAAGCAGGAAAGGAAGTGGGGAAATTGAGTAAGGTTGCCCAAGTATCTCAGTGAGATGCACAGCCGATCTTCCAATGTCCCTGCCTTTTCCCTCCCCTCCCACTACAGAGAACACAGGACAGCACTGTCTGGGAGAAGCCTCTGACCAGAGAGAAATGCTCCAAGGAACCTTGGCTCCCTTCCCCAAACAAAAGGACACTGCACAAGACTTTTGCCTGGCATTTTTCTTACCCCTTTCCATTGTGGTAGTTAACTCCTGTTTAGTCGTTCTCACACCTATGAGATGACTGGGGTAGAAGGGGCTTTAACAGAATGAAACCAATGATGTTATTTATACCCAGTCCACAGGAGGTGGCAAAGAAGGAAAGGCTAGCTGGGGCCCAACACAACAGCTTCCTTGGCAAGCTCATCCATAGCTTTGCTCCAGGGTCTCAGGCAGCAGTGCTCTTGATATCTCATCCTCACCACACTCCCTCCCTCTCCCTCAGGAGATTATGTAGTTCCCTCTGAAGAGTCTTCCAGTCTCATCCAATAACTCAACTATTCTACAAGGCCAGTCTTCAGCTTATACCTTGATCAGAACACAGCCCCACAGGCTTAATGCTGGAAGAAAGTCTGATGCAGGATGAAAACTCAAGGCCCTGCATGTAAGCAGCTATTAGCCAGTAGTCCTGAGGGGCTGTGCTTTGACCACCGTCAGTGGCAACACACTAACTCCAGACCATGTCCCTCACCCAGTATTTTCAAGCAATTCATCAAAGTTTTACGCAGCCTTTTCTCTTTAAAGCAAAGTTGGAAATCCCTAAACTTCTAGATACTCCCCCCACACACACCCTCATTTGGAGGTGGTCTTTTGAAACAGGGTGGGTCTCTTCACATAGCCCTGGCTGTCCTGGAACTCACTTCCCTTTATGTAAACCAAGCCAGCCTCAAACTCACAAAAATCTGCCTGCCTCTGCCTCCTGGGTGTCGGGATTAAAGGTGTGTACGCCACCACACCCAGTCTAATTGCCCCAATTTTAAAATATGATTTTTTTAATTGTTCTTAAAGCAAATCAATTGAAACCTGCCAGGAGGCAAGACAGGAGGATGTAGATGCAAAGAGACACTTTGTGACTTGTTTTTATATTTTGAAACAGAATCTCACTTTGTGTTTCTGGCTGACCTTAAACTCCCGATGTAGACCATGCTGACCTCAAACTCAGAGACCCATCCATCCATCCGCCTTGGCCTTCCATGGGTTAGGAGGCAATGACATTACGTCCAGCCTTTTGTTGTTGGTGTGGCTTGCAGTCCCAGCTAGCCTGGTTCTTGCTGCAGTATCTCGGGCCAGCCTTAAACTCAGGGCAATCCTTCTGCCTCCATCTCTAGAACCAGAATTAAAGACGTATATCACCACACCTAGCCCATTTGTGACTTCTTTCTTTTCAAATAAAAGCCCCACTGTGGTGAATTTATCTTGCTCACTATTTAATTGTAAGGGAGGGAGTGGCAGCTAACAGAGTCTAAAAATTTTCTGAATCAACAAACTAGAACTTTGCCAATTTATTGCTACAGGTTTCTCAAGAAATCACCATCTAAACTAGTCAAATGCTACTTACTGAGCAAGGAACTCAGCACCTGCTCTGTTCACCTGGGGACACTGTTCAAAGTTACCAACTAACCAAGCCAAAATCCACCAATGCTTCCCACAACACCTGCACCAAAACTTAACCATGAAGTCACTGAGATGATAGGACTTAATTCCAAAACAAGGCTGTGTTGCTAATGTCAATAGATCTTTTTGTCACACACAGGAAAGGAGAGCTATCTGCAACAAATTCAAAGCTGTGAAAAGACACAAAAGCACTAAATTGACGATTTTATCACAAAGCATCCAGGCTTGTTTTCCACTAAAAATTCCAAGAGCCACAATTTGGCTCAGCACACAAAGGAGGACTGAATCAGATTGCTGGGACACTCATGCACCTGCACCAACTCCAGCAAGTTGTCTTCTAACCTCCAAACACAGAAAGGCAGGCAGGCAGGCAGCAGACAAACACATAAGCACACATACCCACACCCAGAAAGAGAGAGAGACCACCTCCATTTGGGTTTCTTACAAGGTCCTTAAATCTGCCTCTACAATAAGTCAGTAAAAGGCAGGGTCAGAAAAACTAGCTGGAGGATGTGACATGAATTACCTTCCTTTTAATGTTCAGCTCCAAATCCTAGGGATCAAGGGACAGAGGATGCTGGGTCATGAAAAAGAATGGCTTCATCCTCTTTTTAAGCAAAATGAAAGGCCAAATTCAAGACCTCAAGAGTAAAACCCCAGTTTCTGAGTCAGGTTCCTGTGGAGAACTTCCAGACACACTCACTGAAGCCCATCTTCTAGTGGTCCCTAGTAGGTGAGTGCTAACTATGGTCTGAATATGCAAAATCCCCCAGAGGCTCACATGTTAAGAGTTGGTCCTCAGCTGGTGGAATAATTTTAGGAGATTTTAAAAATGTCTTAGGGAAAAGTGGAGCCCTAGCTGGACGTAGGTTATTGGTTATTTGCCCAGTCCCTTCCTCACTGTTCCCACGTCCACAAAGAGATGAACAGTATCCTCCTCTATATAGTCTTCCTGTTCTATGTTCAACCTGTCTCAGGCCAAAGTAACCCAGCCAGAAGCCCAAGACTGAACCCTCTGAAACCGAAAGTCCAAACACCTGATCTAAGTTGTTCTGCCACTGTCATGTTGTGGCACAGCAGCCTAACCTGTGAAGGACCCTGTAATGGAGTATTCCATCTCTGCATCCCCTTCCAATTTTAATAATCCCCATTCTCTTCAAAGAGGAGGAAGAAAATCAAATGTCAGGGCACACCTACCATAACAAAGCCTACCTCCTTAGGTAAGCCTTTTCAGGAAGGTACTTAGTAGCCTGTCTAGGACAATGCAAATGCCTTGTTCCTGAGCACAGGTGTTAATTCAGCTGAATTCAGACATGTAGGAAAATATACCTGGAAAAGTTCAGGGCTGTGCTGCAAAGTGACTGAGGGGCAGTGTAACATAGGGGGCTCCTTTTTGTAAGCTGGAAATTCTAGCCCAAAGGATCAGATTTATCTTAATGTAAGAGGTCATCATCTTGTAAAAGGAAAAATTTGACCACATCACTTTTCACTCAAAATCCCCTAAGGTTCCCCATGGTGCTCTACTTAAATTGGAACTTGGCACTCCTATAAAGCAGGACTGCCCACCTTTCTAGTAGCTGGATACACTCCAACCACAAGAACTCAGTTCTCGAGCCCCACCTTGCTCTCAACCAAAAACGAAATGATCACAGGCTCTTCTCAGTAGCCACTCACCCTTTCTATGCCAGTTCAACCCTGCTCCCCAGCAACTCTGAGCTGAACTCCATTGGGATGTCTCTGCTGCATCACACGCACATGGCATTTTTTTGCACACTGAATTCTGGGTACATGTCCTACTATCCACTATAGTATCCTCAACACTTCACACATTTCAAGTTTATTTACTTGTTCATCAGTGTGTGTTCATCGCCCACTACAACTTATCAGCCTTGGCTGTAGCACCGGGGGCACCTTGACCAAGTAGAAACAAAGCTAAAAAGGACAAAGCAGAGTCAGAGGAATGGGATACACTCCAGGGCCAGGGTTTCTAGACTATGCAGGGTGGTCTGGGAAGGCCTCACCATGACAACAATCCAGAGACAGAGCATTCCAGAACCAAACACCGGAAGCAGAAGCATGTCAAACACACTATAGCGGTGCTGGGAAGGAAGAAAGTGGTACATGGAGTATACTGGGTGGGAGACCCAAATCAGGAAATTTTAGGATGGGCTAAGGATTCCTGTTCTGAGAAGCTATCAGAAGGTTCTAAGCAGGAGTAACAGAGACAGTTAAAGAGGCTGATGGGGCAACCTAAGACAGAAATGATGTCTAGTTCATACACTCAATAGAGTGGAAAGAAATATCAAGATCTGAGGCCAGGCAGTGGTGGCGCATGCCTTTAATCCCAGCATTCAGGAGGCAGAGACAGGCGGATCTCTGCGAGTTTGAGGCCAGACCAGAGCGAGATCCAAAACTAGACTCCAAAAGCTATAGAGAAACTGTTTCTAGAATGAATACATACACATACACACACACACACACACACACACGAAAAAAATCTAGATATGGAAGCAAATTTTAAGGTCCAAAAAGATAGCACTGGTGAATCAGATGTGCTTTGACAAACACAACAGAGTGCAGGATGGCCTTAAGTTTCTCTGAACACTTAGGATAGTTGCTCAATCTCTTGTGAGCCTGTTCTCACATATGGGAATTAGGGTAGCAGCACCTGTTGAGACTACATGATGACTTCAAACAGAAAAATTATGCAGGTTGGCTATTGTAAGATGCAGGAGCAGTGGTCAATAGCTATGTGTGCTCATAGTACCCCAGACTAAGATGAAGATGCTCACCACCTGGCCAGTTTTACACATTTCATCAGAAGGCTCTCTCTTGAGTTCAGTTAAAAAACAAAGGTGTCAGTCACATCAAGCCTGTCCTTGTTATTTCATAGAAAAGCCACAGGGAGACATCTCAGGTCACCAGCCACAGAAGGTTGGTCACCTTGAAACTCAAACAACTCCTGGCTACTCATCCTCATTTAAGAAAGGCACAGAATACCCCATCCCCTAAGTCCTCAATTTACACAAATATGGTTGTGGAATGCATCTTCTGGCTGTGTGCAAATTACGCCTGTGTAAGATGTTGATTCTGAAAAACCAAGCTGATTCTCAGAATCTAGGGAGCACTGCATGAGTCCAAAGTGTAAAAGGAATGAAGAGTCTAGGCAAGCTAGGGAAGGTCTAGAAGACTCTGCCCAGTGGTGGTGGCACACTCCTTTAATCCCAGTACTCAGGAGGGGGAGGCAGGTGGATCTCTGTGAGTTCGAGGCTAGCCTGGTCTACAAGAGCTAGTTCCAGGACAGGTTCCAAAGCTACAGAGAAACCTTGTCTCAAAAGGGAAAAAAAAAAAAAAGAACCAAAAACCAAAACAAACCAAACCAAAACAACAAAAAAAAAAAAACCACTCTGCCCAGGTTCTACTTTAAATTTCCTCAGCTTCTTCCTTCACTTAGCTGTCTTCATTAGCTGTTATCAAAACCTCAATCCCAAGAGGGTATGGTCATTCTCCTCCTGGCCACTTCTTTGAGATCACCCTGAGCCAGCCAACAGAGGTCTGTGAGCCTTGACTAAAGAAACCCTTCCAGAGCCAACCAACACCTAATTACCCCTCTGAGCTCCTCTTGGATTTTGTGAACAGGGGCACTCCCAAATCTGCCAAGCGCTCCATTTTTAAGAGGGCTTTGTGGTTTGAGGCACTGCTCCTGTTCTCTCTGCTTGTTTCCCAGAGAAGAGAAGACTGGAAGCTGAGTAACAGCATAAAATGCTGACTCTGGCTTGGGACCCACTACAGACCCAGACGAAAATCAGCAGAGTCTCTCAGGAGGTTCACAGTCAAGAGTTGTCCCTACCCCATCCCCAAAAGCCAGAGCCACCTCCCAATCACCTATCCTTGCTGGGCAGGTAGCTGGAAGGTTGCTCCCCTCCCCTGCAAAGAATCCTAAAAGTGCCTTCCTTCTTCAGAAGAAAAAGTGACACAAGCCAAGGTGAAAAGGCCTTAAGCCTCACTCAAACTGTTCTTAGTGTTCATTTGTAAAAACAACAAACTCAAAACAAGGGAATGACCATATGACCTCAACAAAACAGGATAACCTAATATAATCTAAAATGATCAAATCTGCCATTTGTTATCAAAAGGACTTGTGTGGGAGTTTATTTGCTTGAGACAGCCCAAGCTGACCTAGAACTCTTGTACTGCCTCAGTATCCCTGTGGTGGGAGCACAGACATGAGCCACCATACCCTGTTTCAACGAAGATCTAGACAAGCTTCACCACAATGCATGACTGGACGTCAACCTTTTCACATCATTAAAAGCCTCCTCCTGAAAGTCCACTTCTTTACTGATAAAACATTTGATTAACAGACTTTCTTGTTTAACACTGGATAAACTTAAGTGGCCACACTTTAATCCCAGCACTTGGGAGATGGGGGTGTTAGAATGGAACTTCAAGGTCATCCTATTTTTTTCTATGCATTGGAGTGGGAGGTGTCTCATAATAGGTACTGTTAAGAGGTTTCTATCACCACACAGTAAGGTCAATCACTCCACCAACCTCAGTTCATGAACCCAAGAGTTTCTAGCCTTCACAGGGCTTGAAGTCAAGACATGAGTTCCCCATCACAATGGTAGATTTGAGGAAACATGCACTTAAAAACTCTGCTTCAGGGGCTGGAGAGATGGCTCAGGGGTTAAGAGCATTCATTGCCTGCTCTTCCAAAGGTCCTGAGTTCAATTCCCAGCAACCACATGGTGGCTCATAACCATCTGAAATGAGGTCTGGTGCCCTCTTCTGGCCAGCAGGCAGACACACAGACAGAATATTGTATACATAATAAATAAATAAATAAATATTTAAAAAAAAAAACTCTGCTTCAGTTTTGTTTTGGTGGGGAGTGGGTTCAGGATTCTAGCAGGGAGAACAGTTTTAACACTAGAACCTTAAAACATTTAGGTCTAATCTAAATGCAGTAGAAGAAACAATACAGAGACCATAGGTTATATGACTAGGGCTCAATCGAAAGCAGGATAAGTACATGATGATAACTATCACAAGTGTATAGACTTATTTTATTTATAAATGTGTGATCAGAGTACAACTTGCAGGTATCAACTATGTGAGTTCCGAGGATTCAACTCAAGCCATCAGGGTTAGTAGAAGGTGCTAGGTGCCGTTATCTGCTGAGCCATTCACTGACCCCACAAATATGATTTTAAACTGTGTTTACTATATGCAACACTTATGGGTTTCCACTGTGCCTTGCACATGTGCTAAGGGCTTTTTAAATATTTGCCACCTTCAATTCTTAAAACTCTCCTTTAGGGGTGGAGAGATGGCTCAGCGGTTAAGAGCATCGCCTGCTCTTCCAAAGGTCCTGAGTTCAATTCCCAGCAACCACATGGTGGCTCACAACCGTCTGAAATGAGATCTGACGCCCTCTTCTGCCCTGCAGGCAGACACACAGACAGAATATTGTATACATAATAAATAAATAAATAAATAAATAATTAAAAAATCTCTGCTTTACGAGTAAATTATTAGTGACTCAGAGAGGTGCACAATTCCAAGATCACCTACCCAGCAAGTTAGAAATGCAGCTAGGGAACCAAAAGTGCAAACCCAGTTTCCAGAGCCAGAAGTCTAAAGACTTAAATAAATCTTTAGTACTGTGAGGTACTAGTGATGACCAACTAGTTTAGCATTAGGGACAGGGCAGGACCCACCATGAGTTAGCGGGCTTTGGAACCCTGACTCTGCAATCATCAGTTCCATTTCAGAATTTCATACAACACAAAGGAAACAGCTAAGTCTCAAACTCTATCCCCAGCTCAGGCACAAGCTTTCTCAGTATAACCAGTGAGAGGCAGACAGACAACAAACTCACACAGGCTGCTTGCTTGAGGAATCTCCAGGGTCTAGGAGATGAAAATTAACTAAAGCTTGCAGTGAATAAAAAATTGATTTCCAGCACTAAGGAGGCAGAGGCAGGAGGATCTCATTTGCGTTCAAGGTCAGCCTGGTCCACAAAGTAAATTTCAGGACAGCCAGGACTACACAAAGAAACACTATCTTGAAAAACATACAACAACAACAAAAAAGTAGTCATTTCTTTGAGGGACCGGCCAACCTTTAAGACTCTCATTACTAGTCAGGTGCAGTGGGAGCACACCTTTAATTCCAGCAGGACTCCAAATCCAGGCCCGCCTGGTTTACAAAGTCCAGGAGAGCCAGGGCTGTTACAGAAGGAAAGAGGAGGGACGGATACCATGGGCTGGCAAAATGGCTTAGTAGGTAAAAGCACTTGCAAACTAGCATGACAATCTGAATTTAGGCCTCAGGACCCATATATGGTAGAAGGAGAGGACAGACTCCTGTAAGATGTCCTCTGACCTCCATGCCAGCACCCCATCACACAAAACAAGTGTTTAAAAAAAACAGCTGTTCATACATATGCTTTGCATTCAACAACAAGAAAAGGTAAAAATTTTCGTGAATTTTTATACAAGGGCGTATCAACTCACTGAGTCAGAAGAAGTTACTTTACTTTTTTTTTTTTTTTTTAGATAATGTCTCCTTTAATCCCAGCATTCAGGAGGCAACACCGGAGAGTTCAAGGCCAGCCTGGTCTATAGAGTTTCAGGACAGCCTCCTAAGCTACAGAGAAACCCTAGCTCGAAAAAATCAAAAATAATTGTCTCCAGAAGCTTGCTCTGTCGGATGAGGGATGATAGGTGTGAACCACCATGCCCAGTTCAAAGGTTAACCAAAGCAATCCGTGTTTCTTGTGGGGGTGCTGAGCTATACACAAAAACAAAACATGCATTCTTTGACTGCTTTCTTTCTCTCTCTCTTTTTTTTTTTCTTCTTTGGTTTTTCAAGACAGGGTTTCTCTGTGGCTTTGGAGCCTGTCCTGGAACGAGCTCTTGTAGACCAGGCTGGCCTCAAACTCAGAGATCCACCTGCCTTTGCCTCCCGAGTGTTGGGATTAAAGGCGTGCACCACCACTGCCCAGCAACTGCTTTCTTCTCACAAGTGAAAAAAAAAATTGGGGGGAGCCTCATCTGTTTGGATGCAAACCTTCCTACACCTGATTGGGGGGGGCCTTGGACTTTCCACGGGGCAGGGCACCCTGACTTCTCTTAGGACTGGAAAGCGAGGGGGAGGGGAAGTGGGAGCAAAATGGGAAATGGAGGGAGGTGGAAATTTTTAATAAATAAATAAATAAATATTTTTAAAAAATTTTTAAAAAGTAAAAATAAAGATGGAGATCCAGATAAAAGTTCCTGAGGTTCTATAATCTCCCAGGCACTAAGTCAATGGTTCTGAACCTGTGGGTCATGACCCCTTTGGGGTTCAAAGGACCCTTACACATGGGTACCTTTAGACAACTAGAAAGCATAGATATTTACATTACAACTCATAACAGTAATAAAATTCCAATTATGAAGTAACAACGAAAACAGTTTTATGGGTGGGGGTCACCACATCATGAGGAGCTCTATTAAAGCATCACAGCACTAGAAGGCTGAGAGTCACTGCTCAAGACTAAATTACGCACAGGTGTCAGTTATCAGTGAATGCTTACTACTACTCTTTGAGGAAGGTACATCATAAATTAACCTGTTGTACAAATGGGAAAGGTGAGACACACTGCTAACAAGGGGTACAGATAGCACTGTGAACACGTGCAGTCTGAGCACCGAACCTATCTCTTCCCACAGAGGCACTCTACAGACTCAGAGGGTGTGTGTGGCTTGAATAAGGGGAAAAGAATGTAAATAATACTGTTAGTGAGGGTGTCCAAAAGGACAAATCCCAAAATTTAAAATTACAAACCTGCGGGGCATGGTGACACACACCCTTGATCACAGCACTGAGGAGGCAGAAGCCGGTAGGTCTCTGTGAGTTCAAGGACATCTTGGTCTACAAAGTGAGTCCAAGGATAGCCAGGGCAGTTACAGAGAAACCAGTCTCAAAAACAACAAAAACTGCAAACCTAAAGCCAGGTATGGTGTTATATACCTGCAATCTCATGAATGGGAAAGCAGAGGCGAAAGAATAAAGAGGTCAGGACCACCTTTGATTAAATAAGAATTAAGCCACCCTAGACTACATTAAGACCATGCCCTCACCCATCCCTCCAAAAAACTACAAACCTAGGACTTGGAAGTTTAAACTAGATTGAGAACTCCATATGGGAGGAAAGAAATGGTAAAACATTATTTTATTACTAGTACTGCTTGTGTCTCTGAAGAACTAAAACACCAGCATCTGAGCCAAAAGGAAGCTAAAAATAGGCATTTGCAGCAAGCTTTGAAAAGCTTAGCTTGCTTTGAGACACTCATTTCTGTAGACTCCCAAGAACATATGCATCACCGAACACAAAAATCCCAAGACCACACAGCCACTCCACTAGTGTCCAGTCCGCAAAAAAAAAAAAAACAGGGCTCAAAAAGGACCTACAGATCCCATTGGCTGACGAAATAAAGGCACGACCAAACCTTACCCGCAGACAACCCAATCACAGAATTCATTCTACAACGCATCAAGACCTTAACAAGCTTAAACTCAGAAGCTACTGGATTAATTCCGGTAGTCTGCCAAAAGACTATTTCAAAGATTCTAAGCAAACTGGTAGTCACTCTCTTGTTTTAAGATGCCCAAAAAAATAAAAAGCAAGCAAAACCAGGACAGGCCCGCGGTGGTGGTGCAAGCCTTTAATCCCAGCACCCAGGAGGCAAAAGCAGGCGGAACTAAAGTGAGTTCAAGGCCAGCATGGTCTACAGAGCAAGTTTCAGGACGGAACTAGGTAGAAAAAAAACTGTCTCAGAAAGCCAAAATAATAAACTATATAAAAAAGAACAGAATTTATCTACCCTGCCCAGAACTTGTTCTTTGGTCACTTAAATTGTGTCTGGCTTTATCTGGAGGGAAAGTTAAGATGCCAGCCAAGCTGTCTTCTTCCCACGATCAATAACCCCTGTGACGCAAGCTATCAAGGGCCTTTGGCTTTACACAAAATGCCAGCTCAGGCACCTAATCCTGCCTGATGTCACAGCTGATTTAAAACCCACAAGGCAGGTTCACCAGTAGCTAAGAGCGGCGGCCTGAGTGAACAGCCTCATTTAAACTTCTGAGGAGCGCGGCTCCCGAGAGGATGATTATACCTCTGGGTTTAAAGAGGGGCAGGACCAAAGAGCGTCTTAAAAGTTGTTTCCCCCACTCTGTGGGTGGAGAGCGAGGATCTGAAAGAAAATGGAGGTTTCAGCACTGCCCCTTGCATAAGAGGATTCTGGAAGGGAAGGAGAGGAAGAGAACACTAGTACTACAGCACACCCCCCCACCCCATGTGCCCTCCTCCTAATGAAGCAACCCTAAGAGAAATCGAAAGGGCAACCAACGTGCTGAGGATGGGCTTATGCTGGGTTCCCCCAGTGCTAGGCCTGCACTTTCCTGCACTCTGGAACCTGAAAGCGGTTAGCTCCGACTTCCTCGGTGCCCACGGTGTAAGGGAGTTAAAAAAAAATAAAGTATTGGGACTCGGACGGTCAAACTCTAGGGCCACGCTCACTACGAGGCACCCGAGAACACACAGGCGGAAATCCTCTGTGCCCCTAAGGCTGTACCCCGAGGCGCGTGCCCGTCGTTGACCAAGCCGATCGTCCTCGGTTGGGATTCCCTAGTCACCTCCTGTCCGGACTCGGAGGGGGAGGGGAGCCCCGCGCGCAGCCCAGGCCGGCTAGCGCAGCGAACAGCCCCGGCGCAGCGCATGGCGCCCAACTGTCACCCGCCCGCCCCGCACCGGCCCGGCCACTCCTTCGCCACCACACACGCCCCTCGCGTCGCCGCAGGCAGCCACCGGCTCCGACGCACGCCGGAGCCCGCACTCCCCAAGCCTCACACGGTATCCCGAGGCGCAAAGTTGCTAAGTTCAAAGCCGGGCCCCGCTCAGAGCCGTGACACATGTTTACTGAACACGCACTCCCGGGGTGGCAGCACGCATAGGGAAGACAGGGCACACCGGGAGCACACCGAGCGGCCCCGCCCGGCCCGGTCCGGCCAGCTAGGCCCGAGGCACGCCGTTGCCACCAACCGCTGCTGCCCCGGCAGCCCCGCTCCGAGGGAAACGCCCGCGTCACCGCGCGGGCCAATGCCGCGACGAGCAGACCCACCTGGAGGCGGCTGTCCGTTCACCGCGGTCGGCGGCGGCGCGTGCTTCGTCCACGGGTTCACCTTGGGCGGCGGCGCCTCCACGAAGTCACGCCGGCCGCCGTCCTCGCCGTCGCTTCCCGCTGGGGCTTCAGCGACTGCGGGTGGCCGCGGGCTCTCGCGCTCCGCGCCGTCGCGGCTGGGCCTGGCGCAGACGGGCCTTGGCCTGCGGACGCTGCCGTCGGGCTCGCCGCCGCCGTCGCTCGGGCCCGGCTCGGCCTGGGCGTCAGGCACGGGCTTCTTCCTCGCCAGGCCGTGCTCGTCGGCCTGCAGCAGCGCGGCACCCGCCGGCAGCAGCGGCTCTACCTGAGTGGCCATCTGCGCGGAGCGGCCGGGCGCGCCGCGGGCCCCGCTCGAGGCCGCTGGCGGGGCGCCGGGGCCCGGGCCGCGCGGACGCGGGGCGGCGCGGGCGAACGCGGAGCGGCGCGCCGGGCAGCAGAGGGCTCCGGCGCGCCTGACTGGCCTAGTTGGTCTCGGTCCCCGGCCTGCGTCCCCCCGCCCCCGGCCCGGGGCGGCTCGGGGGGCTGCAGCGGTGCGGACGGCCCGGGGGGGAGCGGCGCGGAGAGCCGAGCCAGACCACGCGATCCGCGGCGGGCGGCGGGCGGGCGCGCGCCTCGGGACGCGGCGCGCGAGGGGCGGGGACGGCGCGGCGGCGGGCGGGCGCGCGCACGGCGGAAGACCCCGCCCCGTCCCCGCCCCCTCGGCATCCATTCCAGCGGCGCGGTAAGCGGACGGGGGCGAGCACGTGCCTGATGCAACTCTGGAGGGCGGGGGTGGGGGAGGAGCCTTAAAGGGCCAGCGCCCAAGAGCTACCGCAGGTGGAGCACATGGGGCCTGGCCACGCGGCCAGACGGCCTGACAACGCTAGCGACGTGGGTTGCGGGACTCCGGGGAAGGGGTCTTTTAATGCGTCGGCCCTGACTTGGCAGATGCTGCAAAGGGTTGTTTGACTGCCCCCTGTGCTTGTCTCCTGGGCCCATTCCAATGACCTTGGCCCAAACGCTGCTTGGCTAGAGCACCCGCAGTGGGTCCAAGTTGAGTCCTTACCCCTTAGAGGCAGCGAACGCCTCGGAAAGAGAACGGGATTCCCAGTAGTGTCCACCCTATCCAGGCCCCCGTGTCTCAGTGTTTTATGGGCAGGAAATAGCTTTTCTTTCAAGTAGCTTGTGATTTTCTAAAGAATTTTTTCGGGTGGAGTTGAACTGACAATTGGGGGACTCGGAGAGCTCTGAGATTTGTATCCTAACCCTGACCCTTTTGCTGTTTAGGACATCTGCAGTAGTCAGGTCCACCTCCTGGGTCTCGATTTCTTTATTGTAAAATGAAGGAACCATTTATTCCAGGCGGTTTTAAATTTCACTGTCATTCGGTATGATAAATATTTACTGACTTCGTGCTCTGGGGGCCTGCAAAGTTCTTAGAAAGGTCTGCCAATAAACCAGGCTAACATGCACCTGTCCTCCCGGAGTTTACACTGTAAGGTGGGGGAACGCACAGTAAACACGAGATACAAATGCTGTTCAGTAGTCACTACACGAGATAATGAAAATGAAGAAGACAAGATTGACTTCTTTAGTTGTTGAGAAGGTTTCCTTCAACTCAGATCCCAAAATACTGGAAATGGGAGAAGTTCTGGGACTGGTTCTAGAAACCTGAGGACCTTAAGACTGCAGGCCTTCCCAGGAGTCCCACACTCACCTGAAGCCCTAACAATCTGGAAGGTTAGCCTCTCCAAAAGAAGGACTAAGGGGCAGGTGGGTCTCTGGATGGAGGGCCGGGTTTCCTGACGACTCTCGGAAGTGAAACCTTGGTATTATGGTCATCAGGAATACTGGAAGAAGAACTGATGGCAAGCGGATGCACAGCTCCAACTCCAGCCACTGGCCTGAAAGCCTGGGACAGCTCTCCATACTTCCCTCAGAGTCCCTCTCTCAGAGGAAAATTAAGGGCAATTAATGCCTTACCAGTGAAACAGCCAAAGTCCCTATTATAAGACACACTAAGGCCAGTGCTTGAAGAGGTGCCAAAAACCATATGGTTTAAAGGAACTCGGGAATTGAAGCAGGATTTTAGAGAACTGTGGCCCATATTACACAACATTACACACCTCCATCAGGGTGTACTTTTACTTCTTGGTAAATACTTTCTGAGTATGGTATTTATACTAGACCTTCTCTGGGCTCTGTCAGCATTGGCATAATTATTAGTGGCCGTGTTTTGTTTTGAGACAGAATCTCATATAATCTAGGCTGACCTCAAACTGACCACGCAACTCAGGGTCATGACTTTGAACTCTTTATATGGCAAGGTTTCTTAGTAGCTCTGACTGTCCTGAAACTCTGTAGACCAGGCTGACCTCAAACTCACAGAGATCCACCTGCCTCTGCCTCCCAAGTGCTAGGATTAAAGGCTTGTTACACCACATCTAGTATGGAACAGTTCTTATATAATTCCATGTAGAGAGGAGATGTACCCCCATATAACATTTAGGCATAGCAAGACTTTCTGTGGCATGTGACTAGCTGGCCTATCTACCCAGCAATCTGTGTCAGTGCCAACAAAGCTGGTCAGGTCCTGCTGGGTGGGACCTGGGGCTCTGAGGTGGTTGCTCTGGGCCCTGCCCTGGGCCAGGGAAAGGCAGGGGTGGGGGTGCTAGAATTTAAGAGACCCTTTAGGACTCTCCTCAACTAGAGATACTTAGCCCTGGGAAAATAAACTGAATGTTGCTTTATCTTCTTGTTTTGAAGATGAGGTCACCGGAGTTCAGAGAAATAAAGATACTTATCCAAGGGCACGAGGTCAGTCCAAGGTAGAACAAAATCTAGTTTTTCCTACATTAATATAATGGAGGACTGGATAGGCAGGCAGGGTGGGCACACAGTCTTAATTCCAGTACTCAGAAGGCAGAGGCAAGTGAATCTCTGAGTCTACGGAGTGATTTCCAGGACAGCCAGGGCTATACAAAGAAACCCTGCCTTGATGATAGATAGAGATAGATAGATAGATAGATAGATAGATAGATAGATAGATAGATAGATAGATAGATAAGAAGAAAATGTAGGCTGGGGCTAGAGAAAAGTCTCAGTGGTAAGGGCACTGGCTGTTCTTTCAAAGGATCTAAGTTTGGTTCCCAGCACTCATAAGGTGGCTCACAACTATCTGTGACTGCAGTTCCATGGACTCTGATGTCCTCCTTGGGCACCAGGCACCCATTGTTATGCAAACATACTAGAAGGTAAAGCAAAATGAATGTGTTTAATAGAATATTTGGGGTTTTTTATTTGTTTATTTGGTTTCATTCTTTTATTTTTTGGTTGTTTTCTTTCTTTTTTATTTTTTATTTTTTTGAGACAGGGTTTCTCTGTGTAGCCTTGACTGTCCCAGAACTCACTCTGTAGACTAGACTGGCCTCAAACTTGCAGAGATCCACCTGCCTCTGCCTCCTGAGTGCTGGGATTACAGGCATGCACCACCACCACCTGGCTCAAAAATGTATAGCCCAGGCTGGCCTTGAACTTGTGATCCTCCTGCCTCTGCCTCCAGTGTGTGCCACCACACTGACAAAACAGAATCTTCAAATAAATAAATAAGAAGAAAGCTGGGCAGTGGTGGCACACACCTTTAATTCCAGCACTTGTAAATCAGAGACAGGCAGATCTCTGTGAGTTCAAGACCAGCCTGGTCTACAAAGTGAGTTCCAGGACAGCCAGGACTGTTACACAGAGAAACCCTATCTCAAAAAAACAAAGAAACAAACAAATAACAATAATATAATAATGGGCAAGTCAGGGGTGGTGGCACATGCCTGCGATGCCGAGGCAAGAGGATTGCAGCAGAGAGTTTGAGGCTAGCCCGTGCTACAGAGTGAATACTAGGCTAGCTGGAACTAAATAGCAAGATATATATATATATATATATATATATATATAGAGAGAGAGAGAGAGAGAGAGAGAGAGAGAGAGAGAGAGAAAGAGCGCTGTAACTGAGCTAAGGATAAAGGATTATCAGAAAGGAAGACTGGGGAAAGGAGTCGGGTTGTAATGCAGGAGACAGAGCTCAGATTAGGCTTTTTTTCCCCTAGTACTGAAGATTGAATATCAGTCTCTTCTTGGATGCTTAGCACATGCTATACCACAATACCACTGAGAAATTCAGGCTAATAATTCCAGTGGTTTTTTATTTTATTCGCAGTGCTAAGGATTGAACTCAAGGCCTTGAACTTTCCAGTCCCCAGCTCAGACTTCTGATTCCTGATATACTACAGCTTTTTTTTTGTTTGTTTATTTGTTTTGTTTTTTTTGAGACAGGGTTTCTCTGTAGCTTTGGAGCCTGTCCTGTAACTAGTTCTTGTAGACCAGCCTGGCCTCGAACTCACAGAGATCCACCTGCCTCTGCCTCCCAAGTTACGGGATTAAAGGCGTGTGGCACCACGGCCCAGCTATACTACAGCTTTCTAATCACAGAAATTTTTTTCTAAATACCAGGCAGGACCAAATAATTAATATAGATACTTGTTTTAGAGCCAGGAATGTTATTGCATGCCTGTAATTTCAGCATTCAGGTTGTGAGGCCAGGAAGATCAGGAATTCAAGGCTAGCCTGTATACAGATTGTATCTGAAGATAGACTAAGATTACCTATGACGAAAAAAAAGGGGGAGTCTAAATACCTTCATGCAGTTAAATATGTCTGTTTGCTCTTGGTGCTGAGAACTTCCTGAACTGAAACAGAGTTGGGGATGAAGGTCAGGTAATTGGATGACTGATAACCCAGATCCCTACTCTGGAACCATGGGAGCCTTTGGACATCCCCCTCAGTCCAGGACATCCTACTCTGGAACAATGGGAGCCTTTGGGCATCCCCTTCCGTCCAGGACCATCAAGCTGTGTTATTTTAGGGAAAGGGAGGAGTGAAAGAGGAATGACCCCACCTGTGCCTTAGCACCCAGTGCACTTGTTCACACAGAGGGTTGGGTTTGTTTGATTGATTGGTTGGTTGGTTGATTTAGTAGATTTTTTTTTCTTTTTCTTCTCTCTCTCTCTCTCTCTCTCTCTCTCTCTCTCTCTCTCTCTCTCTGTTTTTTTAGCCCTGTCTGCTATCGAATTAGAAAAACCTGGCCTCAAACTTAGAGATCCACCTGCCTCTGCCTCCCAAAAGCTGGGCTTAAAGGCGTGTGCCACCAGACTATTTGGTAGATTTTTTGATGTATATGGTTGTCTTGCCTATATACATACGTGTGCCATGTACATTTGTTCTAGTGCCTGTGGAGGCCAGAAGAGTGTGTCAGATCCCCTGGAACTGGAGCTAGAGATGCTTGTGAGCCACCATGTATATGCCGGGACCTGAACCCAGGTTCTCAGAAAGAGCAGCGAATGCTCCTAATTGCTGACCCATCTCTCCAGCCCCAACAATAAATTTATAATCCTCCTGTGTCTACCTCCGGGGTCCTAGGATTATAGGTACGCATCTCCACACCTGGCCTTAGACAAAGGGTTTTGTTCCTGTGCGAGTTTAATTTTCCAAAGGACCTTGGGTTTCTGGAAGAAACTGCGCTGAGCCACTCGATTCCTCTGGTAGTTCTTGTGGGTAGAGTACTGCCTATGCCAACATCGGGGAAAGGGGAGGGCAAGGTAAAGAGGAGGAGAGACCTTGGCCAGAACAAACAATGCCACCTGGGGAGCATTTTCCATCCCCAAAGACTTACAAGTTCTCTGGCATGTGCAGTACAATGACTTCAGCTGCTGGGAAGAGGCTCAGCCGAGATCAACTCTGTGACCTGTCATGTGGGAGGGGGTGGGGAAGAGACACTTTTTTCATTGCACCTAATCCTAGGGCAACCTTTTTTTTTAATTTTTTATTATTTATTTACTTTCTGTGTTTTGTTTTTCAAGACAGGGTTTCTATGGAGCTTTGGAGCCTGTCCTGGAACTCGCTCTCTGTAGACCAGGCTAGCTTCAAACTCACAGAGACCCGCCTGCCTCTGCCTCCCAAGTGCTAGGATAAAAGGCATGCACCACCACTGCATTGTTTTTTATCAGGTACGATGATGCACCCCAGTAACACACAAAAGAGGCTCTGAGGAAGGGTGAGATGGTTTGCAGGGGGGAAGGGCTAACAGAAGGCCAGCTTTCCACACACTTGTCCCCAGTCTGGCACCTGGCACCTGGCACCAGCCGACCTCCACTTCATCAATTCTACTTAAGTAAACTCTCTTCCATCCTGCATCTCATCTCACTGCCCTCCACGGTGGTCTCAGGACAGGTCTCAGGTATCCCAGGCAGGCCTACACCTCAACAAAGCCGAAGATGACCTTCAATTTCTAATCCCCTTCTACCTCCAGAGGGCCGGTCATGGTCATACAGCACCATAACCATTCATATTTCATGCAGTGATGGGGATTGAATCCTGGGTTTCCTTAAACTAGGCCACACTAGCCACTAGTTAATTTAGTTACATTGGCTGTCTCAGGCTCACCTCCTGATGGGACTTCCTACTGGTGTGAGGTTCACCACACAGCCTCAGGCTGCTCTCTGACTCTGCTGGACTTTGACAGGCCCCACCTCTGCTCAGCACAGCACCTCAGTGTTCTCACCAGCACAGCCTGACCCTGGCCTCCTCATTCCGCACCCTGTTGTCTTCCTCCCACACTCTCTACCCCTCCAGCAACAGCAGACCAGTCTTGAGCCAACAAGGAGACACAAAAGATAAGACAAGGAAATTTCATCTCACCTGAGTTAAGAAAGATCTCATCCAAAAAGGAAAAAAAAATTTGTTTTGGCAAGGATGTGGAGAAAAAGGAACCTTATGCACTCCCAAGGGAGTGTGAACGAGTGTAGCCACTGTGGGCTGTCAGCTGGCGGTTCCTGCAGAAAAGTAAAATGGAGTTACTATTATGACCTTGCTTTGACACTCCTGGGTATGTATCAGGAAACGACGTTCACAGACAAGAGGGACAACTGCGTGCCTGTGTGCACTGCAGCACTGTTAACAGTAGCCAAGATCTAGATCAGCCTAGGTGTCCATCAACAGATGAGAGCGTGAGCAAAATGCGTGGAAACGCGATGGCCCATCATCCAGCCTCAAAGAGGAGCAAAACACGGCCATCTGCTTGAAAATGATGAGAATGGGGCCAGTGAGGCAGAGAGTAAAGGTGCTTGGCACCAAGCTTGTCAACCTGAGTTTAATCCCCTGATCCCATATGGTGGAGAGAGAAAACAGATTCCATGCAAGTAGTTCCCTGACCTTCACACCTGTGCGCCCTGGCAGGTCCATCTACGCATACGCTCACGAAATCAACAAAGTGAAACAAAAACACCAACATGTAGAAAATGATGGAGAAACAGAAAAACAAGTACTCAAAGGAGAGAAGACAACCTACTGGCAGGCCAAGGATTATTAGGGTCTGGGAAGGGGGCTAGGTGACAGGAGGGAGTAGAAAAATGGGCAGACCTGATACTGATTAGGCAGGATATGTTCACTGTGGGCCCCATTCATTTGTACAATTATGATTATGATAATAATAATAAAGAACATGAGGGCAGTGAGATGGCTCAGAAGATAAAGATGCTTGCTACCGAGACTGATGACCTGAGCTCCATCCTGGAACTGGCTCCTGCAAGTTGTTCTCTGACCTCCACCTGCACACAGTAGCACCCTCAAGAAAATGCACACTCCGGAAAAATAAGTAAATACAATTTAAAGAACAAATTGTAGCAAATATGGAGAGGTAAAGGATTGGGCTACTGTTTCCTCAGTTAACACATAGTAACTGAATATTTAAAATGTTTCAGGCACTGCTAAACCCCAGAAGTAAAAGTACAGTACACACATATCCCACCTTCAGGAAGTTTTCTGTCCTCTCCCCTTGGGTCCCACCTCATCCACTGACAGGACTGTCTCTCTTTCTAATTCTGGCTGTCCTGGAACTCGCTCTGTAGACCAGGTTGGCTTCAAACTCAGAGATCTGCCTGCCTCTGCTTCCCAAGTGCTGGGACTAAAGGCATGCACCACTACTATCAGGGAAAGATTAATTTTTACTGCTTGTCTTTTCAGTTTTTTGTTTTGTTTGTTTTTTGAGACAGGATTTCTCTGTGTAGCCCTGGCTATCTTGGAACTCACTCTGTAGAATAGGATGGCCTCAAACTCAGAGAACTGCCTGCCGAGTGCTGGAATTAAAAGCATGCGCCACCATTGCCTACCCATTTTTATAGTTTTTTAATTGTTTGTGTGTATGCATGCATGCATACATATATATAAATACTCTAGGAAGAGGTGCTTCCTAGAGGCATCAAACCCACCCTCTACCCCCAGCCCCTCTGGAACTGGTTACAGGTTGTTGTGAGACTCTTGACAAGAGTATTGGGAATTAGACTAGGGTCTTCTGCAAGAACAGGACAGTCACTTAACTGCTGAGCCATCCATCTCTCCTGTGTGTTTCTCTAGCGTTCTGTGGTTACAGGAGCATGCCCCGGGCCTGTCTCTAGGCTCAGCTTCTGTTCTTGCCCATTTTTTAGTTACAACACCTCATTAGTCCCTTTGCTTCCTCAAGTTTTAGTGTTTTCAGATATAGACTGGAAAGGAAACCCCCCCAAAAAAAACAAAAAACAAAGATGCTGTGCCTGGTAGTGTATGCCCTTAATCTAAGCTCTTGGGAGACAGAGGCAGGAAGATTTCTGTAGGCTCATTTACATAGTGAGTTAGGGAAACTGTTTCAAAGGGGGCAGGAGGGAAAATACTAAATTACTTGATAACATTTTTGTTTTGTTTTGTTTTCTGAGACAAGGTTTCTCTGTAGCTTTGGTGTCTGCCCTGGAACTAGCTCTTGTAGGCCAGGCTGGCCTTGAACTCAGAGATCTGCCGGCCCCTGCCTCCAGAGTGCTGGGATTAAAGGCACGTGCCACCACTGCCTGGCACAATATCCTTTAGTTTTTGTTTTTTGAGACAGGGTTTCTCTGTAGTTTTGAAACTCAAGTCCTGGAACTCACTCTGTAGACCAGGCTGGCCTCGAACTCACAAAGATCCACTTGTCTCTCCTTTCTGCCTTTTAAAAGATAAGATGAACCACTATTTATGAAAGAGTTTCCCAGTCCAGCAGATTTCCTTGACTCCCTCTGCCTCAATTTTCTTGACTGTGAAATGTTTGATAACAGTATCTATCTGCAGGGTTACATAAAGAATAAAGGAGTTGCAGGGTTATGGTGGGGGTGCACATCTTTAATCCCAGCACTCAGGAGGCAGAAGCAGATGAGAAAAACAAAACAAAAGAGTAAGGGAGGGGGAGGATAGGAGGGGCTGGAGAGATGGCTTAGCAGTTAAGAGCACTGGCTGGACCCAGGTTCAATTTCCAGCACCCACATAGCAGCTCACAGCTACTGTCTATAACTCCAGTTCCAGTTCATGCACATAAAATAAAGTTAAATAAATTATTTTAAAAAATAGAAAAAGAAAGTGGCAAATGGAGAAAGAAGAAGAAGAAGAAGAAGAAGAAGAAGAAGAAGAAGAAGAAGAAGAAGAAGAAGAAGAAGAAGAAGAAGTCAAAGAATGGGAATGGGAAGACTTGGCGTCCCCCAGTTGTACAACAGATTCCACACAATATTTTGATTTTAGAGATATTTTTGTGATAATTTTTTGTCTTGTTTGTTTTCCAATTCAGGGTTCCTCTGTGTAATCACTTGGGCTGTCCTGGAACTTGCTTTGTAGGCCTCAAACTCACAGAGATCCGCCTGCCTCTGCTTCCAGAGTGCTCAGATTAAAGGTGTGCCTGGCAACTTTAAATCTCTTTTAAAAATTACATTGACCAGTAGCTAAAAGCTCTTACTGTTCTTGCAGAGGACCTATGTTTGGTTCCCAGCACTCCAAGTGTGTGGATTACAACCACCTGTCCCTCCAGTTCCAGGGGAGCCAAAGTCCTCCTCCAGCTTTCTCAGACAACTGTACACATGGAATATGTGCTCATGCAGACACACATGTGCATAAATAAAAATAAAATGAATTGTGGTGTGTGTGTGTGTGTTACTATACAGCCTTGTGCACCACACTGCACGTGTTGGAGGTTCAGAGGGCAACCCGCAGTATTCAGTTCTCCTCCACCATGTGGATCCTGGGGATTAAACTCAAGTCATGAGGCTTGTCAGCAAGTATCTTTACCTGCAGAGCCACTTCCCAACCCAGTATCATTTTTTTAATTTAAATATGTATCAATGGGTCTAACACATAGCAGTGACCCTTTGGTCTTGCTTTTCTCTGATGTGACCCCAGCCCACTGCCCTCACTCAGATCCCTGAATGACCCCATTCTTTTAGTCATGAGGTACAGACAAGTCCTTGGAGACTGAATTGGGGGTGGTGAGGACTCCAGAAGACAAGGACAGGAAAGAGGCAGTCCGGGAAACCTCCTGGAAAGTGGTTGGACTTCAGAGAGAATTTGAAATGGTGGAGCATTTGTTCTAACTTAAAGGGTGTCCGAGGAAGGGGGCATCTGTCTCCAGACCTTGACTTCCTTAATGGATGTCTCTGGGCTTCCCTGACAAGGCTTCCTAGGCCTTTGTCTTGGTAGAGACGAGGGAAGATATGAGTTGTCCTTTATCTTGGGTGAGCTGTGCTGTCCCGGAGGTCCAGTCAGTATCAGCCTGTGAACAGACTGAGTGATCTTCCTCTTCCTCCTTGAGCCTCTCAGCAGGGCAGGGTGAGGCCCTGGAGAAGGTACAGTCACAGCTCCAAGTATGACGTGGAAAGCCTACGTCAGTCACAGTAACAGGATAAACGACTAACATCTGTTCTGTCACTGAGAGCCAGAGGCTGGGAAAGGGCGCTTTTAGGTTGAGGATGGAGCCTAAAACACAGAATGTGAAGAATCATGACAATATAGTCCATCTTTGGACCACCTGGAGAAACTTGGGATGAACGAGGGGGAGGTAGATAGCTCAGTGGTGGAGCACCTGCCTAGCATGCTCGAATTCTTGGGTTAACCGAGGTCCTGCAAAATACATGAATTAACTAAGTAAAAATGAGTTTATTGCTGTAGTAGGTCCCAGAACCTTTAACACCCACGGCAAGTGCCTAAGAAGTAGTGATTACAGTATTCCCCGAAGCCATACACCTTATAACAGGCTTCCTGGGTTCCTTGGAACCTGCTTTAGAAATCATTGGTCGGGTCCTCACCCAGCCTCCCCTCTGCAGAGAGCTCTGCCATTGCCCTCCACTCCTGTTGCTGCTTCCAGTGAAATTTAGAAAAAGTTATTTTCTTCATCTGAACTTCAGCCTACATATTCTAGAAGTTTCTACCCTTCCTAGCAATCTTTTTTTAAAGATATATTTATTGTATGTGGATACACATTTTGACTGCATGTATGTCTATGTAACATTTGTGTGCCTGATGTCTGAGACGTTAGGAGAGGTGCAGGAGTTACAGATGGTTGTGAGCTACCATGTGTGTGCTGGAAATGAACCCAGGTCCTCTGGAAGAACAGCCAGTGCTCTTTGCCACTGAGTCATTTCTCCCTTTTTTTAAAAACTTGGAAGGGCAGTGAGAGTCAGAGGCAGGCGGATATCTGTGAGTTTGAGGCCACCCTGGTCTACAGAGCAAGTTCCAGGACAGTCAGAGCTACACAGAGAAACCCTGTCTCGAGAAATAAAAAAAGAAAAAGGAGGAGGAAGAGGAAGAAGAAGAAGAAGAAGAAGAAGAAGAAGAAGAAGAAGAAGAAGAAGAAGAAGAAGAAGAAGAAGAGAAAAGAAAAAAGAAAAGAAAAGAAACAAACAACAACAAAATCCTTGAGATTAGACCTAGTCTGTGCTAGGTTACCACTAAAATACATTCCAACCCTACTATTTTATCTATTTACTTTGTGGTTGCATGTGCGTGTGCGCACGTGCACGCATGTGTGCATTCATCTTCTGTGACATGGGTGTGGAAACAGAGGATGACCTTCATGACTTTGTTCTCTCCTTCCTTTCCATGCTTATTGAACTCCGCTCCTCTGGTTTGGTGGCGGCAAGATTGCAGACCCTGAACATCAGTTTCCAGTGAATCTGACACCTGGGGCATCAGATGATTGAGGGCTAAATAATATTAAGCACGACTCTGGCATAGAACGCAGCCCTTTACCATTTCTCCATTCCTGATCATGGCCTTTGACCTCAGTGAGGGGAAGGGAGCTTGTGGTGCGCGGTAGCCACCTCAGAGCCTGCACCTGTGAGTAGCATGAGGCCACCGAGCTTGCACATTCCTGGGTTCTCGGATCTCTATGTCCACCCCAGATACAAGAAGAAAGAAGGAACTGCCATTGAATGAATGACCTAATTACCACTTGGGTAAAGTACACAGAGACCTGCTTACAAAAGCAGAGTGAAGTCAGGCTCATTTGCATGGGTAGCTGGGACTGGTATACCATTGTTTTCCCTTTCGACTGTTCCTCCACTTCCTCTACCACCTCTCCCTCCCCTCCTCCTCCTCCCTCCTTCCTCCTCTCTCCTTTGGGTTTTAATTTCTACTCTTCCTTCTGTTCTGGTTTTTTGGACATAGGACCATGCTATCTACTCCTGGTTAGTTTTGAATTCACAGTGATCCTCCTGCCTTAGCCTTCCAAATGCCCAGTTTGCATGTCTTGAAAAAAAGCCTTCTAACAGCATCCTATTATAAGAACTGACTCAGCCGGGCGATGGTGCACACCCTTATTCCCAGGAGGCAGAGGCAGGTGGATCTCTGTGAGTTCGAGGCCAGCCTGGTCTCCAAGAGCTAGTTCTAGGACAGGCACCAGAGCTACAAAGAAACCTTATCTCGAACCCCCCAGAAAAAGAAAGAACTGACTCTAGGACCTGGGCTTGGGGGCAGAAGCCTAGAACCCCAGTACATAGAAGGTGAAGGCAGGGAGATCAGAAGCTTATGGTCATCATCAGCCATACAGCAGTTTTGAGGCCAACCTGGGCTACACCAGACCTTGTCTCAGAATAACCACAAAAACAAACAAACAAACAAAAAACCCACAACAAGCCTGGCAGTGGTGGCGCATGCCTTTAATCCTAGCATTCAGGAGGCAGAGGCAGGCGGATCTCTGTGAGTTCGAGCCCAGCCTGGTCTACAGAGCAGATACCAGGACAGGCTTCAAAACTACACATAGAAACCCTGTCTGAGAGGGGGAGGGGGTGGGGGCGGGGAAGAGAGAGAAAAAAAACTTACCACAACAAACAGATCTCTCATGGACTGCGGCCAGCTCTAGATTCGCTCTCCTGAGGCTTATCCCTACCAGTCTAGCTCCAGGAGGCTCACCCCAGCTTGTTCTCACTCCCTGTACCCTTGTTATCTCCCTTTCAACTCTCAACTTAAACTGCTCCTCTCAGACAGACCTCCCTACAGCGACTTGGCTGATACACCCCTTGTCCTCCACAGCTAGATCACAATGCAACTTTGTGTGACTTCCTACCATGAACTCCTCTGCTATGGATGTTCTATGCGTCCCTTGGCATCCCAAGTGCCAAGCTGGGCAAAGTAGGTACTCAGTAAATGTACTGAATGCATGCTGTGTGGCCTCATGTTTCTGGGTCTCTGCGTCTCCATAAATGAAACGACAGGGTTGATGTACACACTGCTGAGCGTGTCTCCGAGAGGCAGGCGTAGACCTCAGGCCCACAAGCAATCATGTCATGTTGCATTTCTGAAGCCTTGCCTCAGTATCCCGTCATTTAGCACTGTCATTCCTTTCCCTTAGTTCTTGGGCAAGGTCATCTGCCCTCCTCACCCTCCTAACACCCCACTTCACTGAACCCAGTGCCGTGCCAAAGAGGAAGGCGTGTTCAACCTTGGAAGCCCCGGCAGGGCAGATGGACTTGTCTATCGCCTTCCTCAGTTAAAAGGCCAGAATCTTTTTTATTGTTCTTGTTTTTGGAGATAGGATCTTCCTTTGTAGCTAGTCTGGAACTCACTAAGCAGACCAGGCTAGCCTTGAACTCAGAGATTAGTGCTGGGATCAAAGGTGTGTGCCAACACATCCAGCTAAGGCTAGACTCTTGAAGAGAAGTCATCAAATCCTGCCACCTGAAGGTCAGAAGGGATCTTTGGGTCACTTGACCTCCTTTGGGTTCCTTGGTCTAGTCTGCTGCCTTAAACCCAGCTGTCTAATGATATTCTTAACACAAAGTGCTCAGACATGGGCCTTGTCATTTGCCTGTCTGTTTCTTTAGAAAGATTTTCATCAGTGGCACAGGGTACAGAGAGGCAGGGCAGTGTAGGGATGAAGGTGCCAGGCCTAAGTATGCAGCCTGGCTGCCCAGGAAGGATCCCAGCTCTGCAGGCTGACATACTGCATAAGCTGGAGCCAACAGGAAGGCTTAGACCTTTCTGTGCCTCTGCTTCCTGTCTGTCAAGCAGAGAAAATGGTATTGGGACACTGAGACACTAAGCAGTGTTTACAAACAGAAAGAAAGGAAATGTCTCCCCGTTAGAGGCTGCCTGTTGAATGGTGCCCTTGCTTTGAAGGTCTTGAACTCAGATGTTTTTCGGATTGGTTGGTTGGCTGTTTGGTTGACTAAAGGGAAAGTGGGGCCCAGCCCCAAAGAACCCAGGGCTAAGGTTTAGACATTGGGGTGGGAGCCTCAACCTGCACACATCTTCACTTCCTCTTTCAGAGCGGCAAGCATCTCATCTGGAATGACGGGGCGAGCGGGTGCAACCCTGTCTGCTTCCTGCACAAAGCCAGCATGAAGATCTAGTGTAAAATGGAAGGACGGCTTTGGAAACGAACACAGCCACACACATGCAAAGGCTGCCTTCCCTCCATGAAGCCCTGGTGTTGTGAGCACATCACAGGAGCCTTAGACAGCAAAAGAGCCATTCTGGGGCTGGCTAGGTGGCTCAGCAGGTAAGAAAGGGACTTCCCACCAAGCCTGAGGACCGGGGTTTGATATCCGTGGGAGTCCCATGGCAGTCCCAATGAGGAAGCAGAGAACTGACCTCCACATGTGAGGGTGGCTCCCGCACGTGCCCATCCCCTTCAATAAATAAATAAACGTAAGTTTGCTTTTAAATAAAAAGAGAAAAGGAGAGCTAAACACAAACTACTTGGCAAGCCATATGTTTTCGGAACTTGCTGTGAACTCGAAACTAATCCCCTAAGAGTATTCCTTCCTTTCAGAACTTTGACCAAAAAACATTGAGAAGAGTTTTTGCTGTGTGTGTTTCTGCTGTTGTTTTGAAATAACAACTCACTATGCAGCTCTGACTGCCTGAATCTCACTAGGTAGACCAGACAGGTCTTGAACTCATAGAGATCCACCTGCCTCTGCCTCCCTAGTGCAGGGATTAAATAAAGACGTACACCAGCATGCCCCAATCTGCTCTGATTGCAAACCTACAAGGAATAAATCTTCGTCTGCCATCTTTGCTTATTGATCTTTTTTTTTTCCTTCTTCTTCTTCTTCCAGAAATTTGTTGGCAGGATCTAGGTGAGGTGACTTCACTCTGCACATGTCAAGAGGATGCCAGGGCTCCAGTCATTTCTGGGTCTCATATGACCTTTGTCCAATTCCTCTCCTGTCATATGAACCCACTACTGGAGAAGACCCTGCTGCTGTCAGCCTTCAAATTGAAGATTACTTTTTGTTTTTTAGAGTAATTTGGGGGGGGGGGCTGGAAAGATGGTTCAACGATTAAGTTGCTCTTTCAGCTGACCTGGGTTTGACTCATGATCAAATGATCAATGATCCATGGCAGCTCATTGCCCTTTGTGACACCATTTCTAGAGCTATGATGTAGCCTTTGGATCTCCACTGGTATCAGGTTACTTAGAGTACAGACATACAAACACCATACACAAAAAACTAAAATAAATGAGGCCCTGGATTCCATCCCCAGCATCCCATAACTCAGGCATGAGGGTTGGGGGACCTGTAATTTTAACACTTGGGAGGGTATAGCAGGAGTTCAGATTTTCAAGGCCAGCTTGGGCTACTTGAGACTCTCATTCTTCCTTATTTCTTTTTCTTTTTGAGACAGGGTTTCTCTGTGTAAATAGCCTTGGCTGTCCTGGAACTTGCCCTGTAGATCAGACTGGCCTCAAACCCACAGAGATCCACTTGCCTCTGCCTCCTAAATGCTGAGATTAAGGGCTGGTGCCATTGCAGCCCAGCCAAGACTCTGTTTCAAATATACAATAACAACAACAACAACAACAACGAAGGGCAACAAAACCCACATTCCTGTCTTCACTGAGAATCAGGTGGCTATATTGTAGCCTCATTTGTAAGATCAAGTCTTTATCATCTTCTTTCTGTTCAAATGCTTATGAATCGTTTTCTCTGGAATACCTCAGAAAGTGTGGTGGCTGTTTAGGAATGACAGCTGGTTTCGTTCACCTGTATTCTTTCCTGAACAAGTATCTTGCTACTTATTGAAATAGCTATGAAACTTTACACCCCCTCTCCCCGCTCCTGTCCAGCCTATCACAAAAGCCACAAAGTCGAATACGCAGAGTTTCCATTTTTGAGGTTTTATTTTCTTTTTAATTGAAAACTTAATCCTAAGGGCCCATGCTAAGATTATAATGAAGCCAGATGTGGTGTCACACACCTTGGATCCCAGCATTTAAGAGGCAGAGGCAGGCAGATCCCTGTGATGTCAGCCTGATCCACATAGTAAGACCAAGGACAGCCAGAGCTACCTGGTAAAGCCCTGTCTTGAAAAAAAAAAAAAAGAAAAGAAAGAAAGATTATAAATGGTATGGACTGGTGAGATGGCCAATCTAGTGACCTATGCTCCAGTCCTAGGATCCACATAATGGAAAAAAAAAATAGACTCCTTTGACCTCAACTCATGGGTCAAGGCCACTTGTAATAAATAAAATTTAATTTTTTTTTTTTGAGACAGGGTTTCTCTGTGTAGCTTTGGAGCCAGTCCTGGAACTTGCTCTGTAAACCAAACTGGACTGGAACGCAACAGAGCTTCACCTGTCTCTGCCTCCTGAGTGCTGGGATTAAAGGCTTGTGCCACCCCCACCCTGCTTAGGGATTTTTTAAGTTGATCTAAATTTGCTGAAACTTGTTACAGAAGATAAAAACTCCTACTGTTTTGGGTCATAAGATTATAGAAATCTAAAATTAAAAATTTTAAAGAGATTTAAATTTCCTATGTAGAGTAACACAATTGTGCTATACATGAATTGGCTCAGATGATAATTCTTTGAGGTAAGTACTATCATTAAATCTTTTCTCTCGTTTGAGGAGTTTTCGGGGGATGACTCTGTTGATTAAACGCCTGCCGTGTAAGCATTAGGACCTGAGTTCTGATCCCAGCACCCAACAAAAAGCCAGGCATAGCATCCTGTGTCTGCAACTCCAGTGCTGGAGTAGGGTAGAGACAGGAAGTTTCAAACCCAAGACAAACAGCTGAGGAGCCTATTTAACATCAGAGTTGGACCTAGCTGCCAGGTTCTCCCAGCATCCCTCAGTCTCTACCTGCTATGGGCTAAGACTTGCATTACAATGCCCCCCCCACCCTCTACCCTAAACTCTCCAGCCCAGGGACTGGGCTCTCCTTCTCCCAGAGGCTCTTCCTTTGAACCTTTGACCTCCTGGCTGCTGCACCTGGTTCCCCTCTCTCTGATTTCCTTCTCCACCCCACATGGTCCAGCTGAGTCTAGTTCTGTCCACTCTGGACTCTCCCAGTTGCCCCTGTCTCTGTCTATGCTCTCCCACCTGTCTACAATAAACTCTCTCCTCCACCATACTGAGAGCAGTTGTGTCCTGTCCTTTCCTTTTTATTTCTTTCGTTCAGGATGACCCCTGGATCGAACTCCAGGTTCAGTGAGAGACCCCGCCTCAAAGAAATATTGTGGACAGCAACCAAGGACGTATAAGATATAAATCTCTGGCCTCCATACACATGCATGCACATGTGCACCTCCCTACAGGTGTATACACACACACACACACACACAGATCACAAAGTTTGTTAGCATTTCAATATGCAATGTTCCTTGCAGAGGAATGTGTGGAATGTTTGACCCCTCAGCTGGAGGTGGTGGTTGCTAGCTGGAGGAAGTTAGAAGAGTGAGTCTTTGAAGGTTATGTCCTGTCCTGTCCCTGCTAGCCATGGGGTGAGCAGCCTCTGTCTCAGTTCCTGCTCCTAGAATGTTCTGCCTCAGCATGGGCCTAAATCAGTGGAGCTGAGGACTATGGGTTGAAGCCTCTGAAACTGTCAGTTTGAATCCACAATTCCTCTCCTTGAGTTGTTCTTTCAGGACTTTGGGTCACAGCTATGGGAAGCTGGCTCACTCGAAACCCATCCAGCAGATGAGAAGAGAGAGGTCAAGTCACTTGCATAAACTCACATACAAACATCACAGTCAAGATCAAAGTCATAGCAAAGTCACCCCAAAGCCGCCCATGTTAGTGAGTCTGGCAGTGCCACTACACCAAAGTCCTGTCCTTACCTATCTTCCTGACCATAAGTCCTATCAATAGCCACAGATTTAGTGCATGTAAATATATCATGTGTGTTTGCTGATCAATAAATAATACCAAGGCCGCCAACATCTCCTGGAAATTCTTTTATCTATCTCTATCTCTCTCCAACCCTCAGTTTCTTTCTCTCTCTCTCTCTCTCTCTCTCTCTTTGAGACAGGGTTTCTCTGTGAGCCCTGGCTGTCCTGGAACTGGCCCTGTAGACCAGGCTGGACTCAAATTCAGAGATCCCCCTGCCTCTGCTTCCCAAGTGCTGGTATCAAAGGCATGTGCCACCAATGCCTGGTTTTTCTCTGGGAATTTAAAACTGCATAATATTTTAAGTTGATTCAGACAGAACCAAGAGTGAGACCATCCTAGGAAGCTGAGAATTCTGGGCTGTGGGACTGTGCCCAGGACACTCACCTCACCTGCCTCCTCTGGCTACCAGGGCCAGGGACTACACCCATCTACCAGGACCAGCCTCAGCTTGAGGGTAGAGCAGTAAGCAGTCAGGGAAGGCTGTCAAGTATGGTAATTACGATGTATAATTTATCTCAAAAGAATGATTTGGGGTATGTAATTAATACTTTGTTCACAGACAGTTCTTTCTCTCAGGAGCGCTGAGAGAGGTGAGGAATATTTAAATATTTATCACGTGCACTGCTGGAGACAGTCTATGGTTTCAGTAGATAATTAAAATTCCTCCCCTTTGGAATTAAGAGAACCGCCTGCGGGGTGAATCTGGCCACCAGACCCAGGAACGGTCTCAGTCCGGGCACTCTGAGCACGGGCTGTTTGGAAAGGACCTCAAAGTGAAGTTTGTTAGCGATGAACATCAAATAAACATAATATCAATTTTAAATCCCCATTCCTTTTGGGAGTTACTAATCTAACCCTGCATTCTTTCCCAGGGAACCTGGACTTCTCTTAGGTATCTCTTGCTTTGGTGTTTGTTTTTTTTTTTTTTGAGACAGGGTGACATATAGCTAGACTGGCCTCAAATTTACTATTTAGCAGAGGTTGGGCTTGAACTTCTTTTTAATTTTTTGAATTTTAATTTAATTTTGAGATAGAATCTCGCTATGTTATCCTGGCTGGCTTAGAATTCTATATAGGCCAGGCTGGCTTCAAATTCAAAGAGCCTGCCTGTCTCCCAAATGATGGTATTAAAGTCATGAGCCACCAAACCTGGCTCTTTTAAATATTTTTTTCTTTCTTTTTGTTTTGTTTTGTTTTGCTTTTACTTTTCAAGACAGAGTTTCTCTGTAGCATTGGAGCCTGTCCTGGAACTCTGTAGACCAGGCTGACCTTGAACTCACAGAGACTCGCCTGCCTCTGCCTCCCAAGCGCCGGGATTAAAGGTGTGCGCCATCACTGCCTGGCAGGCTTTATTTTTAATTAGATGTATGTGTACGAGTATGTGTATCGGATTTCCTGGAAACAGAACTACAGACGGTTGTGAGCTACCAGAGTTGGGTGCTGGGACCTCCACAAGAGCAGTACAGATTAAACCACCTCTCCAACCTGACTTTGAATTTCTAATTCTCCTGCCTCCACCTCTTGAGTTTTTGGGTTACAGGTATATACTACCTTCTCCTCAGGAAGAGATTAAAAGAATATAATCATGGATATACCAACCCATCAATCACATCAAATCCTATTAGTTACCCTGGACCTTCGCTCACTTCCATTCCTATGATGTGACAGAAGGATGGCTTTCAGACAGGCAATTTTACTTGACTAAAGTTACATGGCCATATCGCAAAGTCAAAGTTCCCCAATTTTTGGGTCTCAATTTTTCTCTCTCCCCTCTCCCCCATTCCTTTCTTCCTCCCTTTCTCCTCTCTCTCTCAGAAAGGGTCTTTATATATAGACCTGAACTCACAGAAGGTGAGTACCAAGGTGCCCTGGTATTTTTCTATTAATCCCTACACTGACCCTTTTTGAAGATTCCCCAAGTGCACTAGATTCCTCTCACGTGAGCCACTTGGAAGCATTTTCTGAATGACAGTCAGCTTGTTTTTAACACTTTCAACATCAGCTTTCAGGGCAAAAATGGAGACTGCAATCTGGGTTCAAATTTCTGCCACTCTATAGAAAATGGAGCCTTGCCAGGTGGCGGCGGGGGTGCACACCTTTAATCCAGCAGCTGGGAGACAGAGGCAGGCTGATCTCTGAGTTCCAGGACAGCCTGGTCTACAGAGTGAGTTCTAGGACAGCCAGGACTACACAGAGAAACCCTGTTTCGAAAAACAAAGCAAAACAACAAAACAAAAAAAGAAAGGAAAAAAGGAAGGAAGTAAATGTCTGTGGGATAAGAAGAGAGGGGTGGGATGTTTGAGAAATCTTTCCTAGGCAAGGTGCTGAGTTCCTGTAGAAACATGATTTGTATAGGGGTGCACAGAAGGAACAGTATGACCAGATAGAGATGTGGTCAGCTGGTCAAAAGCTTACCTAGCCCAAGCAAAGCCCTGGTTCAATCCCCTAGTACCACCTAAACTAGACATAGTGAAACACATTTATACCTCAGCACTCAGGAGGTAGAAGTAGGAGGGTCAGAACTTCAAGGTCATTCTGAATCTGAGCCCCAAGCCAGCTCAGGCTACCTAATACTGTGTCTAAAAATATTAAAATAGGTTGATCTTAGATGCACATACCTTTAATCCCAGCACTCAGGAGACAGAGGCAGGCAGGTCTCTATGAGTTCAAAGCCAGCCTGTTCTATATTGAGAGGTCCAGGGGAACCACATCAGTATAGTAAGACCCTGCCTCAATAATAACAACAATAACAATAATAAATAATATTATACAAAAAGAAGTAAGACATTGGCAGACTGCACAAGCTGATTTTGCTTGACTGCTTGGAAGGAAGTGGCATTTGAATGAGATGCTGGAGATCAATAGGATTAAATGTTTCTTTTGATTATTATAAAAAGTACAAAGTTACGACACAATTTTGGAAGACACAGAATGTCAAGAGGAAAAGTCACTCCTGTTTTCTTTATCCATCAACCACATTAACATATGCTTTCTTCTTCATCTGAAGTCTTTCATTCCAAGAACAAACACATGCTGTTGATTTTTTTTGATTCTTTCACACAATGCACCATTATGCTCAGCTTTATATATATTTTGCATTTTAAAAACTATTTTTAAATTATTTATTTACTTTATTTTGCTTTGCTTGCATGTATATCTGTACGAGAGTGTCAGATCCCCTGGAACTGGAGTTACAGATAGTTGTCAGCTGCCATGTGGTTGCTAGGAATGGAACCCAGGTCCTCTGGAAGAGCAACCAGGGCTCTTACCCGCTGAGCCATCTCTCCAGCCTGTATATGTTTCAATTTCTTGCCTCTTTTTTGTTGTTGATGTTGTTGTTTTGAGATAGGGTTTCTGTTGTAGTTCTGTCTGCTGTGGAATTTCTTCCCTAAACCAGACTCTCCTGGAACTCTGCCTGCTCCTGCCTCCTGAGTGCTGAGATTAAAGGCATGAGCCACCACTGCCCTTTGTTTCGATGTTTTAAAAGATCATAATGTATTCTGACAAAGACCCATAGCCCAGTAATTCTGCTACTGGGAATAGCCTAGACAAAGGCACACACGTGAGCAGAAGTTGTAGTCATAGGAGAGGCTGCCTTGGTTATAGCATCTAGCTGTGTGTGGGTAGCTCTCCTCTACCCACGTCCTGGAGAACAGGTGCCTCCTCTAGTTCAGTTTCCCATGGCACTGTGACCAGTGGGACTGCCAAGCAGAAGCACTTTCTCATGAGTCCCTCCAAAGTGGGATGGTACAGCTGTGTCTCCACTGAGTCTCCACTGAGTCACTTCTATGAGACTGACTTTCCTTGGCACCTGAGTGGAGACACTTGTAGCAATTTCTAAGAGATGCTCCCTTCCAGGTTCCCCTGGCCTGACAGCGTGCCATGGCAACCCCTTCTGGCCCCTAAGGGAAGCACAAATCAGAGTTATTCAGAAAGATCTAGATCCTAGTTCTGGGGTATGACTCCTTGGGCACACAGATTCTATGACAGTACGATGGGTCAAAGCTGACTCTTATGCTTTAGTTCCTGTGTTTTTCCGGGTTCCCTTGACTTCGTGTAGACTAGCACTGCATTGTTCAAACCCAGCTGGAATTGATGTCCTTTTGCCTGCTGTTGTTTTAAGGGGTTATTTTTATTTTAAGTCTGTGTACACATGTGCATATGTGTGGGCATGTGCATGTGAATGATGGTGTCTGTGGGGGCCAGTGGTGTCCCTGGAACTGGAGTTACAGGCTCAGCTAACCACTGAACCATTTGTCCAGCCTATTTTTAAACTTTTTATTACAGTTGTTTGCTTGTTTGTTTGTTGCATCATGCATGTGGAGGTCAGAGGACAACTTGTAAGAGTCTGTTCTGGGGGCTGGAGAGATGGCTCAGAGGTTAAGAGCACTGACTGCCCTTCTAGAGGTCCTGAGTTTAATTCCCAGTAACCACATGGTGGCTCACAACCATCTATAATGAGATCTGGTGTAACATGAGGGGGCCTGTTTGTTGGGGGTTTTTCTGTCCTGCCCGGCCCCCCAGCTATTTAGTTCCAAAGTAAAATCACACAAGAGATCTCTATAAGTTATAATGCTGATTGGCCCGTTAGGTCAGGCTTCTTACTGGCTAACTCTCACATCTTGATTAACCCATTTTTCTGATCTATTTTAGCCATATGGCTCTGTACCTTTTCCAGTGGGGCAGCTCACATCCTGCTGCTTCGGTGATCTGGGCAGGAGTGGGAGGAATCAACTTCCTCCTCCCCAGAATTCTCCTGCTCTCCTTGCATCATTTCCGCTTCCTGTCTGGTTTTCCCACCTACACCTCCTGCCTGGCCATCAGCATTTCTTTAAAACATGATTGACAGAATATAGGCAATTCTCCCGCACCAATCTGGCTCTCTCTTCTGGCTTGCAGGCACATATACAAACAGAACACTGTATACTATATATATATATATATATATATATATATATATATATATATATATATATATGACTCAGTTCTCTTCTTCCACCACATGGGTTCCAGGAATTGAACTCAGGTTGTCAGGCTTGGTGACAAGCACTTCTAAAGACCTGCTGACACAGACCTACTTGCTGTGGAGACAAGACTTTATGTAGCCCAGGCTAGCCTCTAATTTACCATCCTACAAGGATGGTCTTGAACCTTTGTTCCTCTGGCCTCCACCTCCTAACTGCTGGAATCACAGATGTGGACCACCACATCCTGATTCTTTTGAGAGAGCACTTAGTTACCTGGCAGTTGAGCTCCTAAAGGAGTCTGTATTAGTTACCTTTCTGCTGCTGTGACAAATCACAATGACCAGGGCAACTGAGAGAGGAAAGGGTTTATTTGGGCTCATGGTTCCAGGTGGATTGGATGGAGTTGGTCACCATCACAGTGGAAAAGCAGGCAGAAGGCAGGCAGGCATGGTGCTGGAGCAGCAGCTGAGGGCTCACATCTTAAACCACAGACACCAGAGAGAGTGAACTAGGCATGGCGTGTGCAATCTCAAAGCCTGCCCCAGTGACATACTTCTTCCAACAAGGCCACATCTCCCACCCAAACAGCAACACCAACTAGGGATTAAGAATTCAAATGCCTGACTGCTGAGGAGTTCTTTCCAGAGAGATCCTTCATCTGGCGTTGGATGGCGATACAGACGGAGACCCACATTGGAGCACCGGACTGAGCCCCCCAAGATCCAAATGAGGAGCAGAAGGACGAAGAAAATGACGAAGGACTGCGAGGGATGCTATCACCCACTGATACAAAGGGTCGGATCTAATGAGAGTTTACCAAGGCCAGTTGGACTGCGACTGAACGAGCATGTGATCCAACCAGATTCTCTGAATGTGGCTGGCCTGGAGTCTTTCTGAGAAGCCATTGACAATGACACTGAGACTAGTTTCCTCTGCATATACTGGATTTTTGGGATCCAGTCTGCTTGGATACTCACCTTCCTGGACCTGGAGGGAGGGGGGAGGAACTTGAACTTCCCACAGGGCAGGAAACCCTGACTGCCCTTAGGGACAAAGAGGGAGGAGGAGAGGGAGGTGGGGAGTGGGAGGGTGTTGGGAAGAGGGGCGTAAATGGAAACTTTTATAATTTAATAAAATTACTTAAAAAAAAAAGAATTCAAATGCCTGAAACTACAGGCGATATGTCATTTAAACCACCACCACAGGGAACTACTGAAAACATACATGGCTACCTGAAGTCAAAATGCAGAGGTAAAAACACCACGTTCAGCCGGGCTTGGTGGCTCACACCTCAAATCTTAGTACTCAAGAGCCTGAGACAGGAAGATCACAAATTCAAGGTCTGCCTGAGCTTCAGCAATTAGCCTCCCAACTGAGACTGTTTCAAAATAAAACACTGTACCATCACTTCAACCAGTATCTGATGGTCAGTGTAAGCTACAGGGCCAACCAAAATCCAGAGAACAATAGACTCATCCCTTCCTTCCCTGCAGGAGCCACACCTTTATCACGGTAGCAGATTGTATGAAACGTAATCTTGACCCTAGTCCAGAGCCGCAAAGTCAAAGTACATGGATGGGGTAGAATGTGAGAATCTAAAACCCCTTTCTCCGTAAGCCCCCCAACAGCCTGAGAACTGTTGAACTGGGGGCTCACGCCACCTCGCCATTACCCTCCCATTGCCTCTGGCCTCCATGATCCTTCGGAAGCTCTTACTGCCGTGACCATTGTTGAAGGTTTTGCCCCACCTTTGTGTTTCTGCACCTAAGGCCCTTGCTTGGTTTCCTTTTTATTTATCCTATTTGGGGTTTAGAGAGTAATTCCTTTTTTTTTTTTTTCTTTTTTCTTTTTCTGAGACTGGGTTTCTCTGTGTAGTACTGGTTGTGCTGGAACTTACTCTGTAGACCAGGCTGGCCTGGAACTCAGAAGTACGCCTGCCTCTGCCTGGTGAGTGCTGGGATTAAAGGCGTGGGCCACCACTGCTCAGCTAGAGCAGCTGTTTTGTTTTGCTTTGTTTTGTTTTGAGACAAGGTTTCTCTGTGTAACAGTCCTGGCTGTCCTGGAACTTACTTTGTCGATCAGACTGGCCTTAAACTCACAGAGATTTGCCTGTCTCGACCTCCCAAGGGATGGGATTAAAATCATGCACCACCACTGCCCAGCCAGTATTTTTTATTAATTTATTTTTATTTTATGTGGATTGGTGTTTGGCCTGCATGTATGCGTGTGTGATAGTGTCAGATCTTGGACTTTGAGACAGTTTGAGCTGCCTTGTTGGTACTGGGAATTGAACCTGGGTCCTTTGGAAGTGCAGTCAGTGCTCTTAACTGCTGAATCATCTCTCTAGCCCCCACCTAGTAATTCTGAATGATTAACTATTATCAAATATTCCCTCCAGTTGAGTGTGAAGCTGATGATCACAGCACTGGGGTGCTGAGGCAGAAAGATTGTGAATTCAAAACCAACCCCGGATATAGAGTGAAGACCTTGTCTCAAAATCAAACAAAAACATGTTGTTCATGCCTTCATTTTTTTCCTCTTTATTTGATTTGTCTCCAGATTTCTCTGTTCCTTTTCCTGTGGGTTCAATTAGATACATTCAGACTTCTCTGTGTTGCCTCGGCTTTTAGGTTTGTGTTTTGTTTTGTTTTTGAGGTAAGGTCTTGCAATGTAACCCTTGCTGGCCTTGTACTTTCTATCCCCAGGGAACCTCTGCTTCCTAAGTATTAGGACCCCAGATGTGTGCCATGCCCTCCTCCCATATTACTCTTTTCTATATTATTTGTACCACAGTACAGAATATGTGCCTACTTCTGTTCGAGGCAAGAGAAATACATCAATTGGATCCCCTTGAACTGAAGTTACAGACAGTTGTGGTAGCAGGTGGTGGGGTTTGAACTCTAGTCCTCTGAAAGAGCAGCCAATGCTCATAACAGCTGAGCCTCTGCTTCCTCCCGTTTTGGAGACGGGGTCTCACATAGCCCAGCATAGCCTAGAACCTGTTTGTAGCTGAGGCTGTCCTTGAGCTCCTGATCTTCCTGCCTCCACCCTGACTCCCCCTCCACATGCTGGGATTACAGAAGCATTCTCACCTTAGATTCTTCCTACTGATTTTCAGGTCACTAATGTAACGTAAACTTTAGCACTGTTTTTGTTGTTGTTCAATTGTTTGTTTTGATAGTTGTCATGTGTGACTTTTTTTGCTTTTTTCCTCTTTTAATTTCAACTTTAAAATTTAATTTTATGAGTATGGGTGTTTTGCCTGCTTGTGTGCCTGCTGTTCACATAGATGCTTGGTGCCCATGAAGACCAGAATAGGGTACTAGATCCCCTGGAACTAGAGTTACAGATAGTTACAAAAGTACTGGGAGTTGATCCTGGGTCCTTTGGAAGACCAGCCAGTGCTCTTAATGGTCAAGCCATTTCTCCAGGCTGACACTTTGAGACAGGGTCCTACTAAATTACCCAGACTAGCTTCCAACTTCTGCTTGCCTTGTGCTGGGAACTTTTGTAGTTCTCGAGTATCTTCTGATGGACTGGAAGTGGAAAACGCTTGCTGGGCTTGCATGTGTTTTGTGTTTTCAGTGCAGGGAAGCTGCCTGCCTCCTTCCTATCTAAAAGTCTTCAGAAGTTGATAGTTTGTAAACTTCTTTCACTTGTAGACAGAGGAAGTCCTTTTTCTAGTTCTAGATAAGGGACCTGGAGAACACAGCTGAAAGCCCCCTCCCGAAGATCCACTAAGAAATCAGTGACCAAGCATGGGAGGTGGAGGCAGGGGCGCTTTCAACTTCACGAGGAGTTCAAGACCCTGTGTCAGCTGCGCATGTTAACACATGCCTTTGGTATCATCAGCCCTCAGGAGACAGGGAAAGGACATCTCTGTGCGTTGGAGGCCAGCCTGGTCTTCATAGCAGGTCCAGCCCAGCCAGGGGCTACTGCATAATGAGACCCTGTCTCAAAACACACAAGAAGCATGGGCTCTAGCATCAGGCTGACCTAAGCTGACGTGTCTGTTCTGACACTACGGAACCACCGAAGTGGCATGGAAATGGTGATGCTATTCTAGAGAGAGCTACTGGGGAGAAGGGTAGGCAGTGTGTATTAAGTGCTTGGCAAAGGAACTGGATCCGCATGTAGGAATTACTACATACGGTAGGATGAACACAGCAAAGTCTTCACTGAAGTTTGCTCCCTGCTGTGCAGAGGTTCTGGAGCCCCAAGTAAGATCTTACACCCTGGGTTTCAGGAAAGGATTCATGGTTCCCTTCAGGCAGTGTTCAAGAATCCTGGGCCAGTGTAAAAGTGCATGCTTATAATCTCATCATTCAGAGGTGGAGGCCGTGGTGTCAGGACTGCAGAGCTAGTCTGGACCACAGGACACCCGGTCTCAAAAAACTCAAAATTAAACAACACAAAATATCAGCTCCAGTCTGGATGATAATCTCAGGGCTGGAAGGCAGGCGTGGGATGGTGCTTACCACTTAGGGTCCTCTTAGGGCCTTTCTGCCTGCATTCCTCCTGCTGAAGGCCTCTCCACAGTCAAGGTGAAGGGAGACTCAGCTAGTAGTATGCTTGAACACCCCAGTCTCCTCCCCAATGGTTTCCAGACAAGTCTGTGTCACAAGGGAATTAAACCCAGAGTTCAGAGAAAGCCAGCTTTGCACTTGCTTCTAAATCTTTCTTATTTTTTTTTTCTCCCATTGAGAGAGGATTTCCCTGGGTAACCCTGATTGTTCTGGAAGCTGCTGTGTAGACCAGGCTGGCCTCAAACTCCCAGTGCTGGGATTAAAGGTGTGCACCACCAACACCCAGCAAATTTTTTTTTTTTTTATTTCAAGTGCATTGATGTTTGGCCTGCATCTGTGTGAGGATGTCAGCTCTCCTGGAACAGGAGTTACAGACAATTTTTTTTTTTCCAAGACAGGGTTTCTCTGTAGTTTTGGTGCCTGTCCTGGAACTAGCTCTTGTAGACCAGGCTGGCCTCAAACTCACAGAGATCCACCTGCCTCTGCCTCCCGAGTGCTGGGATTAAAGGCGTGCGCCACCACCACTGCCCAGGAGCAGCAAGCCCTTTTACCACCTGATTCATCTCCCCACCTTTGAAATCCTACTCTTTTTGTTCTTCATTTTGCTTTAGATTGCCTGAACTGACCTTGAACTTCTGATCTTCCAGAATCCTGGAATTACCAGCAGTAGACCCCATAACCGTTTTATACTGTGGTGCTGGGGATCAAACCCAGAACTTCATGCATACTGGGCAAGTATTCTACCACCTCCCAAACCAAGCCACTAAACCATCTCACTGGTCCCTCTAGTCCTAACATTTGCCCTCATAGACAAGCCAGTCCTGGTGTTGACCTTGTGATCTTCTTGCTTCAGCCACCCAAGTGTTGCGATTTGGGTGAGGACAAACACATCCACCTCCCAACCTTCCTCTTCGTAGTGTACACTGAATGGATATCACATGAGGCCTGGAGGGAATTATCTGGAGTGAGGCTGGGCCTCCAGAGTCTCTAGGGGTTCCCTGATCATCATGTTGGGAAGGCGCTATATTTCAGCAGATTTATAACCTGTCACTGTCCCCCAGTTAGATTCTAAGGTTAAGGTGTGACAGTCCCGGTGAGACCCAGACTCAGAGACACTGCATTAACTCACTGTGAGCCAGTCAGGTCCAGACCAGAGAACCGGTTTCTTGGCAGGAGGCCAGAGCAGAAGGGCAGGAGGAAATGTTAGTTCTAGAGCAGGTGGCCTCAGCTTCACCTGTGGCCTTAGGCAAGTCACTCTCTAGCTCCAGGCGCCACTCTCCCTGGACGCTTAAACCTGAATGCAGCTGAGCAACCTTCTAGGAATCAGGGGGTCTGTGACTCCTGCACTACCTGGCGGCCGTTATGTCCCCTGACCTACTTCCAAAAAGCATCAAGAGTGGACATCTTTCCCTGGCCGTGCTCTGTGAACTGTGGGCTGGTCTCTGCGAGTAATCCATCTACTGTCTGATTGTGATGGCACAGGCCTACAACCCTGCAATGCCAGCACTTGCAAGTGGAGGCAAAAGGATCAGTTCAAAACAAAGAGCAAAAAGAGGGCCTGGGGATACAGTTCAGTCGATAGAGCACTTGACTACCACTCGCAAAGTCCTGGGTTCCATCCCCAGCGTTTCATAAACTGGACATTTTGGTGCACACCTCTGGAGGCAAGACGATCAGGAGTTCAAGGTCATTGTCAGCCACTAACAAAACTGTCTAGCCTGAGCTACCTGGGACTCATTGTCAAAACTAACCAAACAAGTCTCAGACAAAGTGCAGATTTACCCCACCCCTCCCTTCCCAGCTGTATTCCCTGAATTGTTCCTTATTCCTTCCTACCAGCTTCTGGTGGGGGAACGTCTCAGGTTCTGGAATTATCCTTCTGCTCCTAGCTCCCTGGAGTTGCACCATTGTCCTGGGTAACATAGAAGGCACAGAGGGCAAGTCCAAAGGTACCCATGGCTCTATGAGGGCATGCATTCACTCAGGTACACATCTGTGCACAAGAAAGTAGAGATGCCAGAGACAGAGGGAGCCTGTAGGTAGCAATGTGGGCTGCCCTACTTTGCCTGGCAACCTAAATTCAATCCCAGGACTCCCAGGGTGCAAGGAGTAAGCTGGCTCCTGCAAGTTATCCCCTGATCTCCCAACGTAGACCAAGGCCCACACATGCCCATAAATAAACACTTGTTTAGAAAGAGAAGGGGATGCTGCCAGAGGTGTGGCTAGTCCAGTGATGTCATGGTGACAGCAAAGAGGTGTCTGGGAAGTCCCCGGCAGGTTGGCATCTAGAAGGTAGGTGTCAAGCTGGGACTGACTGACGCACCTATAGGTCAGGCTGTACCACAGGCGACTGACGGGAGGGTGCTGACAGCATCCTCTCTTCCTGTCACCTCAGTACCAAGTGTTATCATCTGTTTTGCAGATGAGAAGCTTGAGGCAGAGCCAGAACCAGGAGCTTAAATACTGACTCTTAGCCCTGAACTTGGCTGTGATAGACTGCTTCTCCGACGTGGACAGGAAGGGGTGTGGGGAAGTTGCCCTCCCCAATGCTTACACCTTCTTCTCTTTCTGGACCAGCCCTGCCACCAAATGGAAGCAGCGGGAACCCCTTTGCTTCTGTGACCTCGGCTTCATTTTATGTTGTGTGAATGAGGAGCACAGGAGCAGGGAAGGGTTTTGTCTTGTTTGTTTTAAGGCAGGGTCTCCACCTGCTGTGCCATGGTCTTGAACCTGCTTCTGCGTCCTAAATATTGGACTCACAAGCCTAGGTCACCAAACCTGTATTATTTTACATATTTAAAAACATACTGGAAAGGGGTGAACAGACTTCACCAGTTTGCCAGAAGTGTCTATGGCTTTGGTACAGTTAAAAGCCTCTGTCTTGAGACAGCTCTTCCTAAAAAGGGGAGCTGGGGAACCAGTTGAAGGCTGCCAAAGGAGGGTATTTAGGGCTCGGGTCCCCTGAGGTCCCTCTGCTCCAGTGTGCACTCTCAAGCCAAAGAAAATGACACAGGAAATTGGGACAGGAGCAAAGGGATTCTGAGAAGTAGAGCAGAAGCCGAGGAGACTGGCTGGTAAATCGCAGTCTGATGGCACGGAACCGGCTTCCTCACCCCCACTTCAGTCAGGCTTCCCAGGGCTCCTGGGGCCCAGGCTGGCTTCCAGCATCCCCCTTCCCAGGCTTAATTTCTCTTCTCTAAGTCACTGTCACGGGAGGAAGGTTGACTTCAAGGTCAAGTGTGATCCTGCCTCTGAGTCTACTCTGCTTGGCTTGGCTTGGTGCTGAATTTCAGACCAGACCTTTCCCCTTCTCAGACCCGTTTCCAGGAGTCTAACGAGAAAGCTGACTGACTCAAAGATACATTTCTGGCATGCACGCTGTTATTCCCTCAGTCCTATCTGCAGCAGACATCACCAATAGATCTCAGAGCGCCATCATTACACATTCACCTGAAGCTTTGGAAGTCTTTTTTTTTTTTTTCTTTTCTTTTTTCCTTAGTACTACTGACTAATCCACTGGAAATGGCAAATAGAGGGTTTGAGAGATGTCTCAGCAGTTAAGAGCGTTACACAATCGCGGCGACCAGAGATCAGATCCTAGCACCTTTAAAGCAATGCGGATGTTCTGTGCCTGCCTGTAACTCCAGCACCTAACTTGGGGGATGGGGAGAGGAGGCTCGCGTTTGCTGACTTCCAGCCTTGCTGATAAAAAAAAAAAAAAACAACAGCCCCAGGGTCAGGGAGAGGAGACTCTGCCCTAAAGGAATGGGTGAAGAGTGAGAGAGGACTCGCACCACGTATTCCTACGCACGTGCACCGTGTCCTCCCAGACACAGGCATATATAAGCATTTTAAAGTTTCGCTTTTTTAATGAAAGAATACATAGTGTAAACGACTTGTTAGTGTTATTCCCAGATGGTCTACATCTATATTCCACCCACACTTGTGTTTCTGACCCTGTAGATCTCTACAGATATGCTCTCAGGGGATGGTGAGATGGCTCAGCGGGCAAGGTGATTGCTGCCAAGTCTGATGACCTGAGTTTGACCCCTGGATCTCAAAAGTGGACATAGGGAACTGACTCTTGCAAGGTGTCTTCTGACACGTGTACCCCCGCTCACACGCATTCATCATACGCACAGTAATAATAATAAATAAAAATTTATAAAGATCACATCTCAGAACTCAAATATGATACTAGACAGGTGCGAAGAGCTATACAGAAGGTTCTGGAGCCGGGTGGTGGCGGTGCACGCCTTTAATCCCAGCACTCAGGAGGCAGAGGCAGGTGGATCTCGGTGAGTTCAAGGCCAGTGTGGTTCACAAGAACTAGTTCCAGGACAAGCACCAAAGCTACAGAGAAACCCTGTCTCAAAAACAAACAAACAGAAGGCTGTGTGTTGTGTGTGTGTGTGAATGTGTGTGTGCGTGCGCGCGCGCGCGTGCGCATATGTTTGGTGGGGAATACTCTCTGCTAGCCTGTACATTTTCTCTCATGTACCCTGCAACAGACTGAAGTGAGAGTTGGTCCCTGGGATGTGAATGGAAGGGGAGCCCTTCCTGGGTGGTGTAGGGCACTTAAAACAGATGGAGGGAGATAGTTGGAAGCCAGCCTCCCAGCCTCTCTGGTCAAAATGTTGAGCATTAGTGTTCCATGGGACCCCTTCCTGGCCCCAGGAGACCTAGACTGCAAGGATCATTAGGCAGACAGCACAGCAAAGGCACCAGAAAATGATCAGTAGCTGAGTTTGGCACGCAGAGACTTTGAAGGTAATACTAGAGAGTTATTTCAGAGTGTGGCCAGCCCAAGTCAGAATCGAGGCTAGAGGTTGCATCCCTAGCTGACATTACAGCCAGTTCAGTCAGCACCGTGCCTGGGGCTCTAGAGTGCCATGTGGCAACTGGGTAACCACAGAAGCAAAGTGAAGAAAACCCTGAATGAGAAAGTGGAGGGGGCAGAGGGTTCCCTAGATGAGAAAGACCCTCAGGCTGGGGCAGCAGGAAGTGGTAAAGCAGGAGGGAAGTAGAGGTCACATGCCCTATTCAAAACAGCAGCTCAGGGGCTGGGGAGATGGTTGCCTGGATAAAGCACTCACACTGTTCTCAGGGTTCCAGCCTGAGGATCTGAGCTGGAATCTCTGGAACTCAGGGGAAGCAGCTCCTAGGTGAGATGGGGACTCTCCGGAAGCTAGTAAACTAGGCCTGTGGCACACACAATGACTAAGTGAAGAAATCCTGTCTTTAGAAAAGTGGAAAGCTATCGGGCGGTGGTGGCGCACGCCTTTAATCCCAGCACATGGGAGGCAGAGGCAGTCGGATCTCTGTGAGTTTGAGGCCAGCCTGGTCTAGAGTGAGTTCCAGGACAGCCAGAGCTACACAGTGAAATCTTGTCATGAAAAACAGAAAACCAACAAACAAAAAAACCTAAAAAAAATTAAGTTACTGAAATTTTTCAGGATGTCCCAAATGGGGTGGGGGGTTGCAAAGCTGAAGTTACCATGATCTACACAGCAATAATTTGTCTCCGAATAAATAAACAAACAAAATCCTAGCTGTGAATGGAACCCAGGGGTCCCCTTGCACTTGGCCCGTGCTCCTCCATGCAGCTACGTCTTGGGCCACTCCTTGAACCTCAGCAACTAGTACCATGAACTGGGAGCTATTCTGAGTTCAAAGCTATGTGCAGCGGCTAGCCCAGCAGGTACCAGCTAACCCAGCCACTCCTGAAGTGCTTCCAAGCTTCCCAGGGGGAGGAGCCCCAGCCCCTACAGAGCACCCAGCTCAAACTCTCTAGGTAGCTGAAAAGGAGTTGAACTTCGCATCCTCCTACTTCCACTTCCCCAGTGCTGGGATTATAGGGGTGTGCCAGCACGTCCAGCCTATAGGGCATGAACCCAGGACCTTATGTACACTCTCCCAACCTTTTTCAAGGTTTGGTTGCTCAATGCACCTGAAACTCTAATCTCAGTACTCACTGCCAGTCTCACACGTGCGCACGTACACACACACACACACACACACACACACACACACACACACACACTGCTCTGCACCCCTTTGGGAGGATTATTGGGATGCCAAGGCTATGGTTACCAAGCAAAGGTGTTCGAAAGCCTTCCCTAGGGTGCAACTCAGCGGTGTTGCTTAGGTGTGGAGCAGGGAACCAGCTAACATGACTCTGCAGGGGCCAGAGAATGTTCCACTGGAAGTTCATTTGCTCCTGTGTGTTCATGCAGCTCTCCCCACCCCCCACCCCACCCCCCGTGTCTGGAAACTGTCCTGTCACTCAGCCCCCTACAGAACAGCTTCAGAAACCACATGCCTTGAGACTCATGGGAAATGGGAGGGGAGGAGGGGACAGGCAGCTAAGCTCACTGACTGAACAGAGGAGGTTGTCTTATCATTCACTTTGTTTTATTTACTTATTTTTGTTGTTGTTGGTTTTGGATTTTTTTGTTTTTGTTTTTTGTTTTTGTTTTCAGACAGGGAGTTCTGAATTGGCCTTGAACTGCCAATTTTTCTGCCTCTGTCTCCCACATACTGGGGTCACAGGCACAGATTGCCAGCACAATTATTAGTGATCATAGAGAGTGTCATGTCTCTAGCCCCTGCCTTGTATGTTTTAGGTTTTGAGGCAGGGTTTTACAGGCTCGCCTCTAGCTCACTGTGAGCTTCCTACCAAGGTCTGAGATTCAGGTGTAAGGCACTATGCTAGACTTTGAATTCTTCAATTCTAAAGCATTTTTTTAAAGTGTCTCACTGTGTAGCCCTGGCTGGTCTGGTACTCACTATGTAGATCAAGCTGGCTTTGAACTCACAGAGATCTGCTTGCTTCTGCTAGGACTGAAGACATGTGGCATTGCACCTGGTCCCTGAAATGCATTTCTTTCTCTCTTATTAATTTTTTGTTTGCTTGCTTGTTTTTTTTGTTTTTGTTTTTGTTTTTTGAGACAGAGTTTCTCTGTGTAACCACCCTGACTGTCCTGGAACATACTATGTAGACCAGGCTGGCCTCGAACTCACAGAGATTCACCTGCCTCTGCCTCCTGAGTGCTGGGATTAAAGGCATGCACCTCCACTACCTGGCTAAAATGCATCTTTATCTTTAAATTTCTGCAATTTTTTAATTTGTTTTTAGACAAATTTTCTCAGTAGCTACAGAGCCACTCTATAGACAAGGTGGGCCTCAAGCTCACAGATATCCACCTGCCTCTGCCTCAAAGTCCTGTGATTTAACCCTCCATGTAATATACTGTTTTATTTAGCTCTGGGAATAAACCTGGAGATAAAGCATTGCTCGGTCACAGTTCCCATTTGCAGGCAGAGAGCTGAAGCTCAGAGCAGGTAGGCAGCTTGCCTAAAGTCACAGAGCTAGGGGGTACAGAGGTAGGAAGACTGTAGATAGCCATCCTGAAATCCCAGGCCACTCGCTGAGATCGTCGCCTGTCCGTCTGTCTCTGAGCCACACTTCAGCATAGGCTGGAGGGAGACCTCACTGTACCCATCCAAATTCCCTGGGCGGAAGCGGGGTGAACTGCTGTGGGGCCTCGAGGAGCAATTTACACCCATGCAGGAGGCTTTCAGCCCTAGCCTCCCACCTGCAAAGCTGCACCCTGACCCTCACATCTGAGACAGCATCATTTGACACCAACGCTGGGCTCAACGTGGGAAGCTATTTCTGCCCGTGTCCTTTAACCCTGTACGCGTTTCTTCTAGGGGTTCCTGCCCATGGCCCCCACTCTGAAAGCTCACAGTGCTCTTTCTCATATTTCACAAGGTCAAGTAAAAATCAAATATTGACTCCTGATAAGAGCTCGAAGACAAACTAAAATGCCACATTTCTTTACTTTTGGCTAACCTTGCATCAGCTCAGTGCTAGGTTCCCACTGACTGACCAGAAAACACACATTGGCTACTACTGTAGAGCAGCAGTTGCTGTGGAAAGGCCGTCAACAGCCAGCTATGTGACAGGTACCAGCTGGCAGGAAAAATGTTCCAAACACGATTCAACAGAGGAAAACCTGCAAAACCTCCTCCTTCTTTCCCAGGTCAGAACGGAGGTTCACAGAGCTGAAATGACTGACTCCAGGCCACCTAGCAGCTCTGTCCCCAGACAGAGATCATCCACCAAACCCTGTGGTCCTAAGGCTCACAAAGCCCAGGGGTCTGGACTCACCAGAGCTGCTGAAGGGGGTCGGGACAGGGAAATGACTCCTCCACGTCACCTGTGGACTCCTTCTCTGGGGCAGCTGCCAAGGCCACTCAGCTTTTCCTTCCTGGGAGGTGGCCAAGGCTCGGCATGAGATCCTCCTGGGAAACCAGCCCTGGATGAGGTGGGGGTAGCCTTTAGGAATAAATGGGTCCTAGGGTCACGACGGGGTCACAGCGCCTTACTCCTGGCTCTCACAGCTGCCTCCTGGCATGGTTGGCGCTCACCAGTTGTCATACTGCTTTTGCTGCCAGCTGCCAGTTGCCTTTAAGAGAGCCGCCTAAGCTCATTGGCTGATGGGGCTCCTCCAGCTCTTCACCTGAGCAGGTGAGAGACGCCTGGCTGGGGGCAGAGCCGGACTCCAGGGAGTAATCGACAGGCTCTGCCTTCCCCACAGATTTCCTTCCGCACAGCTACCCCAATCGGCAAAAGGCTACGCTGTCAGGGGCGGCCATTTACCTCAGTAATTCCAGCACTCAGGAGGCGGAGGCAGGAGGGTCAGAAATTCAAGGTCATCTTCTCCCATTAATGAGTCTGAGGCTAGATTTGGCCAAATGAGACCTCTTAAGAAAACAAACAGAAAACTGGGCAGATATCTCAGTGATAGAACATTTACCAACAGGTACAAGGCTCTGTATTTGGTCTCCACTAATCCCCCAAAAAGAGAGCGTAAATTTCTGCTCTCTTTATGTAGTATGTGTCTACAGTCTCAGCATTTGGAAGGTTATGCAAGAGGACTACCACAAATTCAGGGTCAACCTGGGCTACATAGTGAGTTCCAAGCCAGCCTGGGCTACAGGCTGACCCTGGCTCAAACATACACATCACACATAAAAAAACACTCAAACTTCTTATTCCACACACATTTTTACGCAGCACACATACAAACAGCCCCCATAAATGGTGCCCACACACACAGACACCCCTCACACACACAAACATCCATCTCCAAACACAAGCACTGTACACACACACACACACACACACACACACACACCAGCCCAGCTCACACTACAGTGTTTTGAGCTGATGGAAGATTGCAGTGAGTTCCACAGCTCAGGCTATTGCCCTGTTATTTTGCTTGTTTTTTCAAGGCAGGGTTTCTTTGTATATCCCTGGCTGTTCTGGAACTCACTGTAGACCAGCCTGACCTCAAACTCACAGAGATTCATCTGCCTCTGCCTCCCAAGTGCTGGGATTAAAGGTATGCGCCACCTTTGCCCAGTTTGCCCTGTTCTTAATACAGATGGTGAAATAGAGACCTTGAGTCTGGGAAGATGGCTTAATGGGTAAAGTGCTCCCTGAGCAAGCATGAGGACCTGTGGTCAGAACCCACACAAAAATCTAGACACCCGCACTCAGTGCATCTCCCGAATATGCATACACCACAGACAGACAAACACATACACAAATAAAGTAAAAATCCAGCTATAGGAGTTGACATGGTCTGCCCAGTTTGCAGAATACTAGAGAAGAAAGCAGACAGTGTAGGGCAGACTGTGGATACAGTCCTGTCACCCCTGCCTTGGACTTCCCATGTAGTGTCCCTGGGTCACATTCCCTTGCTGACTGTGAGGTCTTGGCAAGTCACGTCAGGTCATCTCTACCTATTGCTAGGCAAGCACTCTGCCAGCTGATCTCACTGCCTTGCTCTGGATGGTTTGTGTAGTGAGTGGGAGGGGCATGAGGCTGTAGCAGTGCCTACTGGGGCAGGATTGTTGGGCTGCTAGTGCTAGTGAGCTCTTGGCTTCAATTTCTTTCCCTCGCACAAAGATAAGGGAGGGAAGGAGGCACTTGCAGAAGACAGTCCTGCACAAGCCCACTCACTTCTTAAACCATTTCCTTATGCGTTAATAAAGGAAGACTGAGCCCAGCCTGGAGGCACACGCTTTTCATCCCAGCGCTTGGGAGGCAGAGGCAGTAGTCCTACCTCTGTGAATTACAGATCAGCCTGTCTACATAGTGAGTTCCAGAACAGTTAAGTTTACATAGTAAGACCCTGTCTCAAAGAGAGAAAGAGAGAGAGAGAGAGAGAGAAGAAAGGGAGAGGAATGGAGGGAGGAAAGGAGGATGGAAGGGAGGACGGAGAGAGAGTGGGCATGGGACTATACCCAGGCCAAATCATAAACCTGGCTTGGTGGCTTACATCTTTCATTCTAGCACTCAGGAAATAAGAGTTCAGGCCAGCCAAGGCTACATAATGTGTGTGTGTGTGTGTGTGTGTGTGTGTGTGTGAGAGAGAGAGAGAGAGAGAGAGAGAGAGAGCACACAAGGGTCAGCACCTGTGCATTCTGACTGAGTTCTTACTTTTGCTTTCAGAACTTTGTTCTTAGCCAGGCGTTGGTGGTGCACACCTTTAGTCCCAGCACTCGGGAGGCAGAAGCAGGTGGATCTCTGAGTTCGAGGCCAGCCTGGTCTACACAGCAAGTTTTAGGACAGCTAGGGCTATTACACAGAGAAATCCTGTCTTGGAAAAAAATAAATAAATAAAAGAAGTTTGCTTTTGACTTTAAAGGAGCCGTTTAATTTCCATCACCAAATTGCAGCTATTGTTGCGCCTCAGGTCCTCCCCCAGGCTACACCCAGGGCCCCTGGACACAGAAATGTCCCTGTGCATTAGAAAGCAAAGTCCCAGCTAGCCAAATTCCCTAATTGCCAGCCCTTTAGTGAGTGGTTAGCACCTCCCTGCACAATCTCCTCCAAACACGTTTTTTCCACTACAGCAGATTGCCTAGGAAGAAAGAAATAGCTGCTTCTGCTTGTGCTGCAGAAAACTACAGCACATGACACCACCAAGGAAGCTAGAGTCACATCAAAGGGACAGAAAGGCATGCTCACTGCAAGTCAAGAGGATCCGCGCACCAGTAAGGAAGATTACTGCAACAGGTTGGAAGACATCACATATACGATTGTCCATAATTTTCATAGTTTTTTCCTAAATAAACACAGCTTTGTTCACTTTTCCAAGATTGTCATTTACCCTAGAAAACAACAAACCTTGAAGGATTCTGATCTTCTCTCGAAAAGTCTGTCATGTCTAACTACGGAAGACGGTTATATTAGCTATGGTAAATATGTCACAGTGCATACCAGTTAAATAGACGCTTTTCTTATGAGCTTGTGTAAGACATGAAAATATTTGTCTTGGAATTTCTAGTTCTCTCTTTTAAGAAAAAAATCTTTCTTATGCATGCAGGTGTCCCTGCACCTGTGCGGAGGTCAGAGGGCAGTCTGTGGGAGTTGCTTCTCTCCTCCCACCACTCCTGGGAATTCCACTCAGGTTGCCAGGCTAGGGAGCAGGTGCCTTTACCCATCGAACCATCTCAAAAGCTCAGGGTCTCCCTATGTAGCCCTGGCTATTCTGGAATTCTCTACGTAGACCAGGTCGACCTCAAACCCACAGAGATCTGCCTGCTTTTGCCTCCCAAGTGCCAGGATTCAAGGCATGTGCCACCACACTTGGCAAGATGTTTTTAGTTTTAATCAAGTATGAGTAATACTCGCGAAGACCAAAGACACCGCATCTCTTGGAACTGCAGTCACAGGCAGTTGTGAGAACTAGAAATCGAGCTTGGGTCTTCTGAAAGAGCATAATGTACTCTTAACCTCTGGACGATTTCTCTAGCTCCCTTTGTTATGGTTTTTATTGTGAGGTTTTAGATATATTTATACCACTTCATTCACACTTATTTAACTGCTAACATTTGCTAGCTCCGACAAATCTCAATTTGGGAAAGGATGGGGTATGGGTCCCCAGCTGTTGGGAGAATAAATAACTACAACTCCAGAGTGCAATTTGGGTACACTCTGTGACCCAAAACCTCCATGTCTGGATATTGTTAAATAAAACTTACAAGGGGCTACTACTTGGGGTGCTTGCTTGAAGGTTCTGGTAGGGGAGCACAACTTGTATGCTTTTGACCAAAGACCATCTGGGAAGCTTGAAGCCACTCGTTCTCCTCATCCACAGATGCAGGTGGGAGAAAGGGCCTCAGGACTAGCCAATCGGATTAGCAGGATGAACCCTGGTGCTCAACAAGGTGGCACACACCAAAGCCAGATTGTCACATCCGAAGCTACTGTTTTGGACTAGCTGCTGTCCTGGGATCCAGAGCATCAGGCTAAGAGTCATATTGAGGACTGGAGAGGTGGCTCAGCAGTGAGGGCACTTGCTGCCCATGTAGTGGACCAGAACTTAATTCCTGGTTGGGCAGCTTACAACCCTCCCATCTCCTTCTTCTGAGTTCTGGGGTTACAGGTGTCTGACACTACACCTATTTTATGTAGTAGCTTTATGCATAGTAGGCAAACGCTCTATTAACTGAGCCACATCCCCAGCCCTAATTCATTTTCTGTGGTGGTTTGAATAGGAATGGCCCCCATAGGCTCATAGACCTAAATTCAGGTTGCTTAGAGAGAGATGATACTTGAAAGGGATTAGAAGGTATGGCCTTGTTAGAGTAGGTCTGATGTTGTTGGAGAAGGTGTGTCACTGGGGGTTTGGCTTTGGGTTTCATTTTTTTGTTTTCTTGAGACAGGGCTTCTCTGTGTACCTAGCCTCCCGAGTGCTAGGACTACAGGTGTGCGCCACCCTCACCTTGCCTTGACTTTGGGGTTTTAAAAGATCAATCCAGGCTCAGTGTCTCTCCCTTCCAGCAGCCCATGGATCTGGATGTAGCTACTTTACAGATGTGTCTGCCTGCATACTGCCATGTTTCTGCCGTGACGACGAAGGACTAAACCGCTGAACTGTAAGCCAGTCCCAATTAAATGGTTTTCCTTTATAAGAGTTGCCGAGATCATGGTGTCTCTTCATGTCAACAGGACACTGACCAAGAGTCTGTTTTATGAGATGAAGAGTGGCCCAAGTCTGGAGGAGAAAATAAACCTGTGTATTACATTATTGTTATAGATATCTCTCAGTGCTTGTCTACTTGAAGGAAAGAATTCAGTCGAAGGACACAGATTAAGTAGAAGTTTATTCATCAAAGCAGGCACTGTAGATAGAGGTTGGACTGAGCCTGGAGAGATGGCTCAGGGCTTAAAAGCACTGGATACTCTTCTAGAGGACCTGAGCTCAATTCCCCACACCCTCACAGTGACCCACAACCATTTGTAACTCCAGTTCCAGGGTATTTGATGTCCCCTTCTGGTCTCCTTGGGAATTGTATGCATGTGGTGCACAGCCGTACCAGGGAAGAAAATCTGCATATGCAAATATGCTTGAGAGCAGACACAGAGAAAGACTGGGGTGGGCCACCTGAGATGGGGTGCAGTCCGGAGGGTTCTCCATTGTGTTTTTTTTAAGTATGAATATTTATAAGGTGGGTGGACTATTTGTTAGTTGGCTCTTTTTTTTTCTCTTAAATCATGGTAGACTAGCCATCCCTTTTGGGTATTTCTTCCCATGATCAGCTAGAAAAGCCCACAAGGGAGGTCAAATCTACAATGTAAATGATATGCTAATGAGCCAGTCTTTTGAGGCTGCGGACCCTTCATTAATGAAAATGTGCGAAAACATCCTGGTGCTTTAGTTTTTCACACAACGGAAAGCATCTCAAGGATGCTTAGCTACCACAGGATCACCAAGACACAGTCATGATTTTCTTGGGTCCTTTCACGTAGAATTCTTCACCAACAGGTATCAAAATGGTGTCTCTGTTGTATTTTGAAAACAATGTAGATTAGTGAAGCAGGGGCCGGGCCTCTGAACGCAAAGCCTAGTGTCTCTGTGGACAATGGAAACATAGCTGCTGAGCCAGGAGCAGCTGTGCACACTCTGAGTGGTTCCCAGCAAGAATGAACGCCATCAACACAGACATCTCTGCGATTGGCAAAGCATACTGCCCTCCCACCCCACCGCTTCTTTTCCTGCCAGCAAAAGTGAACATGTTTCAAGTCCTTCTACCCTCTCTGCTCTTGCAGTGACCCTCAATGTTACAGGCTCCACGAGTTATTTGTCTGGTTTCTCGAGACAGGGTTTCTCTGCGTAGCCCTGACTGTCCTGGAAATTGCTCTGTAGACCCGGCTGGCCTCAAACTCACAGATTTCGACCTGTCTCTGCCTCCCAAGTGCTGGGATTAAAGGCATGCGCCACCATTGCCTGGTTACTTATCTATTTATTGAAACAGGACCTCATTCTATGGGTCCCAAACTGGCCTGGAAGTCTGTAGCCCAGGTTGAGCCCAAGTTGGGCTCAAACTCATGGCCATTCTTCTGCCTCCCAAGAACTGGAATCGATCACAGGTGTGTGTCATCATACCAGACTCAAATGCTTAATTAATTTATTTATCTTGTTTTATTTTTATTTATGTGTATATGCGTAGGTGCCCGTAGAGGCCAGAAGAGGATATCTGATACCCCGAAGCTTGAGCTACAGGAAGTTGTAAGAGAAAGCCATCTCTCCAGTCCCAGAGATGGTTTATTTAAAATGTGGTCTCCTGCTAGAGCACACAAAGGGGCTGGTCTTGCAGATCCAAAGCTGCAGGAGCTCCACAACCCAGGGCAGCAATAGGATATTCAAGAGAGGGATCCAGTACTGACAGTGTAGCAGAAGCCAGAGGCCTCGAACCAGACCGATGACTCATTGCAATGAACGTTTGCAAGTAAAGATGTATGGACCACACTGTGTGGCTCATTGTCACACTACAGCTTTCACAATGAGACTTTTTTTTTTTTAATTTTATTTTACTTTTGGGGGGAGGTTGCAAGGGCAGATCCTGAGGGACATGGAGATGAGTGGGATTGGGGTAAATTATATGAAATCCACAAAGAATCAATAAAATATAAAAAAATATAAAAGCAGAAAATCTATAGAATTGATAAAGGGAAAAGTAACTATAAAATAAAATAAGACAAAATAAAATGCAGCTTCCACCAGACCTGTTTGGTAATATCTGTAATCTATGCACTCCAGAGGCAAGGCAAAGTTTAAGAACTGCTTGGGCCACATAGGGAGTTCAAGACCAGCTAGGGCAACATAATGAGGCCCTGTCTCAAAGTACAAAATACCAGGCTGGGGATGTAGTCCAGTGAGCAAAGGCCAGCCTAGCATAGCAGCCCTCAAGTTTGATCCCCAGCACTGCTTAAAATGGGGGAGTAGAGGCAAATAGGTCTGTGATCCCAGACACTCCAGAGCTGGAAGGTGTGGACCGGGGCTTCAGGCTCATCCTTCACTTCACCAGCTCAAGGCCACCCAGGCTACATTAGCCCTTATTTCAGAACAAAAAGAAAAGTCACATTGCCCTTATTGGGGACGAGCAGGATGGCTCATCCAGTAAAAACCCCTGCTGCTATGCCTGATAACCTGGTTCCATCCCTAGGACCTACAAGGTAGGGGGAGAGATCTGTGTGCACATTCAGAAGATAATATATATGCATTATTTTTTTCAAGGTTGAAGATTGGACCTAGATCTCATGTTTGCAGGGCAAACACTATTGAGCTATACATCTGGTCTCAGAATCAATACCTTTGTTTTTAATCATATGGGTGTTTTGCCTGCAGGTATGTCTATGTCTATGAACTTTTGTTTTTAATTTGTTTCATCTGTCTATCTGTCTATCTGTCTATCTGTCTATCGAGACAAAGTTTCTTTGTGTAAGAGCTCTGTCGCTCTGGCTGCCCTGGAACTCGCTTTGTAGACCAGACTGGCCTTGAACCCACTGAGATTCACAGACCTCTGCCTTCCAAGTGCTGGGATTAAAGGCCTACGCCACCACTGCCAGGCGTTCAGCATCAGTATTTTGAACAAGTTCAAATCTTTCCCCTCTGTCAACTTGTTGGCATCTACTGAAGTTATTCCCATAGAGCCTCAGGAATTTGTGGCTATTTGTTTGAGATAGGGTATCACATAGCCCAGGCTGGCCTCAAACTCACTATGTAGTCAATAACCATAAACTCCTGATCTTCCTGCCTCTACCTCCCAAGAGACAGGATGGCAGGGACCACAACTCCCCAGTTTGGAGAGGAGCAGTCAGATGAACCCACTTAAGTGCCCACAGAACCAGACGGCAATGAAGTCTCCAGGGCCCTTTTCCAGACTGAGAACCCTCGCTCTACTACCCGAAACTGTCTGTGTGGTTCTCTCATTTCAGAGAAGGCTTGGTGGGCTCAGGAATTATTCATTGAATTCTCAGGTTTCTTAATAGTACAGTAAGAGGTTCCTGGGACGAGGAGTGAGCAGGCCAAGGGAATTCATCCAGGCTTTGGAAGAGCGGCAGGTTTCTGTCAACTGCTCCTTTCTTTCTGAGCACCCCTTCTTCTTCATAGTGCTCTCTCTCTCTTCTCTCTCTCTCTCCCACCCCTCTCTCTTTGAGGAGCCAGGGTTTCTCCATGTAATTCTGGTTGTCCTGGAACTGGAGACCAGACTGGCCTCAAACTCAGAGATTCACCTGCCTCTGCCTCCCAAGTGCTGGGATTAAAGGCGTGCTCCAACATCTCATAACACTCTCTTGCTTAAGCCTATATTAAAATATTTTTATCAACCCCTCAGCTTTCCTTAAAAAATGATCTCCCCCATAAATAAGTGGCCCCATTAAGTGTCAGTTAAAATGTATGTGTGGGCATACACATTAGCTGATCCTGAGCACAGTGGATAGATAAAGGCCTGGCTCGTAGATAGTGTGTATGTAAGCCAGCCTTGGTGCACGCCCGTGGCTTGGCACTTGAGAGGCAGAGACAAGACTTCTGCAAGTTCTAGAATAGCCTGGCCTGTATGTAGGTGGGGTTTCAGGCCACCCAATGCTACATAGCAAGACTCCATGTCAAAGGAAACAACAAGAAGAGAGGTGAAAAGGTCACGCCTTTCATCCTAGCACTCAGGAGACAGTGGCATGCAGGTGTCTGTGCGTTCACAGTCAGCTTGGTCTAGCTGGAGCCAGAGAGCTGGCTCGTGGTTAAGAGCACTGGCTGCTCTTGCAGAGGACCTGGGTTGACTTCTCAGCACCCACACGGTGGTTTACAACTGTGTGTAATTCCACTTTTCAGCATATCCATTGCCCTCTTCCACTCTCTGGGGACACCATGCAAAACATGGCTAACATACATGTAGGTAAAACATTCATACACATAAAATAAAAACAAATTTTAAAAACCAAACAACCAGGCTGGAGAGATGACTCAGTGGTTGAGAGCACTGTCTGCTCTTCCAGAGGACCTGGGTTCAATTCCCAGTACCCACATGGTAGCTCATATCTGTTTATAACTCCTGTCCCTTACACAGACATATGTGTAGGTAAAACACCAATGCACATAAAACACACATACACATGCACACACACACACACACACACCCCCCAAAACTACACAAAAACATACCTGCATAGAAGGAATAAAAATTCTATCATCCCATACTTTAAGGGAGTGTACAGGGGCAAGAGGCTCACAAGTCCAAGGCTAGGGCTGGCTACAGAGCAAGTTCAAGACCAGCCTGGGCTACAGGAGATCCTGGTCCAGTCAATAAACCAAATAATCAATCAAATCATATATAAATTATTATATGCATTACTACAACTAATTTTGTCACTTTTATAGCCAGGGGCTCTCTGAAATCCTAGTGGTAGGGCTGTATATAGAGGGACTGTGCATCAGTATTGACTTGATTTCACTAATAAATAATCTGTGACTATGGGCCATTGATATAGCCATTGTGATGCTAAGTAAGGGTGATTGCTGTCAAGCCTGATGACCCGAGTACAATCCCTGAAATCTACATGATAGAAGAAAAAGGTAGACTCCTATAAAATGTTCTGACCTCCATATTGGAGCCCTGTCATTTGCACACATGCGTACCCGCGTGCGTATGCGCACACACACACAGCAGCTCTGGCACTGGCACATCTGTATACACACACACACACACACACACACACACACACACACACACACACGGGCGCGCGCGCACACACACATAGCAAGAGAATAAATATTTAAGACTTTTTTGGTGTGGCTAAACCACTAATGTAGCCCAGCCTATGAGGGTCTTGTACTTTCAGGGATCCTCCTCCCTCAGTCTTTCCAGTGCTGGCAACTATTGACTTTGAGATCCTAGCATTTAGGGGTGAAAGAGATAGTTCAGGGGTTAAGAATACTGACTGCTCTTTAAGAAGCCAGATTCAGTTCCCAGCACCCACATGGTGACTCACACCGTCTGTTCCAATGAATCCACCACCCTCTTCTGGCCATCTAGGGTGTTTGGATTTGGTACCCAGGCATGCATGTAGAAAAAATATCTATACGCACAAAATTGAAATGAATGAAATTTTTTTAGGTGTTTTATGTTTAGAACTGATCACTGAGATTATGTTTCATTCTCCTAATTTTCTAGTTTTTATTTATTTATTTGTTTGTTTGTTTGTTTGTTTGTTTGTTTCTACACAGTATTTCTTGTGTAGTTGTGGCTGTCCTTGAACTGGCTCTTATACCTGACTGACCTTGAACTCACAGAGCTCTACCTGCCTCTGCCTCCTGAGTGCTGGGATCAAAGGTGTGCATCACCCCGCCTGGCTAGATTTATTTTATTTTTAATGTGTATGAGCGTTTTGTCTTTGTGTGTATGCTTTGTCTGCAAGTATGTCTGTGGAGCAGGTGCATGCTCAGTGTCTGCAGAGTTCCGGAGAGGGGGTTGGATCCCCTGAAATGCAGTTAAAGCCAGCTGTAAGCTGTCATGTGGATTGTGGGAATCCTCTGGGAGCATAACTGGTGCTCTTAAACTGAGCTATCTCTCCAGTTCCTGAAATAAACATATTTTTTTTTCCAAGGCAGGATTTCTCTTTGTAGCCCTGGCTGTCCTGGAACTCACTCTGTAGACTAGGCTGGCCTCGAGCTTACAGAGATCTGCCTGTCTCTGTCTCCCAAGTGCTGGAATTAAAGGCCTGCACCACCACTGCTCTGCAACAAATCTTTTAAAAGAGCCCCTAGCAGTTATGTTATAAACTGTCCCATATTCCAGGATTCTCTGGTTGCCTCTGTGTGTGTTTAGTGGGTTCCCCCAGTCCCTGGTTTCCTACACACCTAGGCTAGATACAGGAACAGCTTTCTGGCAAGGAGCTCAGGTGGTGTGGAAGTCCTTCTGTATATGTGTTGCTTTCGGCCTGTGATAGGGCAGAGTAGAGCTAGGCGGGAAAACTAAACTGAATGCTAGGAGAAAGAAGGAAGAGTCCGGGAGAAGTCATGGAGCTGCTAGAGGAGAAACATGTGAGCCTCCAGTTGGAACTTTGCCAGTAGGCCACAAACCTCATGGTAAAGTATAAAATAAAAGAAATGGGTTAATGTAAGATATAAGAGCTAGCTAGCAATACACTTAAGTGATTGGCCAAGCCGTGATTTAAATAATATAGTTTCTGTGTGATTATTTCGGTTCTGGGCAGCCAGGAATGAACAAGTGGCTTCCCCCAACACTCAGGTAGGTAGTGTAGTTATTGTACAACATCCTGACAGGATGTCTGATGCTGCCTGCTGAACGCTGGCACAGCAGTGATCTCTGGATACAGTAAGGCTGGGAAGGCAGAAAGGAGGGAGCCCTGCTCTGCTGGAGCGAAGGGAACATCTTGCTGAGCTATGAGTGGCCTGTGGTTGAAAACACTCAAGGTTAGATAAAAATACATTCAATGTCAACACTGGATCCCCGATTAGATACTTATGGGACCACACTCTAGCCTTCTGGGAGCACAGTTCATCTGTCCAGCTTTCCAATCCTGGCCCTACCCACCTCAGAACTAGACCCTCTGAAAGACCCAGAATAGGTGTGCCTCCTTGTCAGAGTCTCAGTAGCTTCTCCAGGTCTCTGCTGGCTGGGTTGGGTTGGGTAGATGTGGGCTAAAGAACTCAAAAAACCAAAACCAATACCACTTGTGAATTGGATAAGTGGGAGTGGGACTTTGAGAGCCATATTTAGTTTCTTCTTCCTCTACTTCCTGCCTGCTGTGAGGTGAGCAGCCCCCTCCACACGATGCTGCCATCGTGATGATCTGCCTCCCGAGAGGTACGGAATTGAAGGAGCCAGTGATAACAACTGATGTCCTGATCCCACCTTAAGCTGTGTGTCAGGAACTTGGCCACAGGGAGGAGAAGAGCAGCCAACACAGTACTCAAGATGCTCCTGCTGTGAGACATTAACACAGCGCCCAACAGGCCATAAGAGGATTAAGCGGATCACCAGGGGAACAGTGGTACCAGCTGCCACATCAGGTCATACAGACTGTACACTACACAGAAGTATTCAGCTCGGAAAGCAGGCAAGGGCTGGAGTCCTGTTCATTTGCCTGACCTGTGTTCTCTTCTGATTTATACAGAGGCTGATGCAGAATAGCAGGGTGGCTGGCGTTGCCTTTCTCCTCCCACCTTCAAACGCCAAGCTCTGAATGAATCATACTGCAGAGGGCTCTGAAGACCTGAGAGGAGGCATTGTGTCTGAGGGGTGGACAGAGATAGGAGGAGCGTATTACAGCGGGCACATCTGGGGGTCCCAGAGAGAGGCTTCACTGTCAACTGAAAACCTTTTTTCTCTCCCCCTTCCAAATCAGGCTCCCTACCCACAAAATTGTCCTCTTATCTCCATTTGTGCACTGTGGCTCACACACACCACACACTACACATACAATAATAATAATTAATAATTGTTGCTGAATATTTGTTTACACTGTAAAGATATGTCTCTACCTAAGGCACCTTCTGATTTGTTTATAAAGAACTAAATGGCCAATAGCTAGACAGGAAAGAACAGGCAGAACTTCTGGGCAGGGAGAGAGAAACAGGGGGGAGAAAAAAAAAGGCATTAATTTAAGTTAAAAGAGTTAATGAGACAAATCTAAGCTAAGGTCAAGCTTTTATAATTAATAATAAGTCTCAGGGTCATCATTTGCAGGCTGGAAGTCCCAACAACAACAACAAAAATACTACTACATTTGTTGCCCAAAGCGTGGCATCTATATCCACATAAAGCCTGAGAAAGATTAAAAACAAAAAAGGTCTGAGTAGATTCAGTACTTGCAGTGTACACAGGCGTAGCTCCTTTAAGAGGTCCTGCTACAGAGCATTTAGATAGGGTTTATAAGCAGTGGGTGGCAGGCTACCTGCCACAGGTAGACTGTGTGGAAATGCTGACTGCAGTGTGAACCCAGAAACTCCCCAGGATGGGCAGATAGACTGGATCCAAGCCTGGTCTACAGGAGGCTCAGGTCTCACCAACCTGAAGAGGGCACAGTCAATGCTAATGGGTAGACCATGTGCTAGTGGTGGAGGGCCAAGCCAAGGCTTAGTAACTTAAGGTTAGATTCATATAGTCAGAAAAGGCTGCAGACTTGCAAAAAGTCAGGTACAAACTGAAAGAAAACCTCTTAACAGATATAGGATGCTTAAAAAGACATTTTTGTTGTTGTTGTTGTTTCGAGACAGGGTTTCTCTGTAGCTTTGGAGCCTGTCCTGGAACTAGCTCTTGTAGGCCAGGCTGGCCTCAAACTCATAGAATCTACCTGCTTCTGCCTCCTGAGTGCTGGGATTAAAGGCGTGCGACACCACTGCCCGGCCAATAATAAAGCCTTTAAAGAAGTAAAGTAATATAAAAGGAAAAAGCCACATTAAGATGAGAAATACACAGAACGTCTGGATACTGTATGGTGTTTTGTTGATTTTAAATTTTTTAAATGCTAATAAACAAAAAACAATCACTGCTGAGAGGCACTGGATTATGGAAACTGATTAAACCAGTATATATTTTAGGCTGTCTTAACTTTGGAAAGGAATTCAGAAAATATGTTGTGTTGGAGGAGAGGTTTTGCTTTTGTCTCCATGGTAAGCAAAAAGCTATGGATCTCTTCAAAATTAATAAGGAACAGATATTCTGGGGAAGTGGTAATGCACACCTTTAAACCCAGCACTCAGGAGGTAGAGGCAGGCAGATCTCTGTGAGTTTGAGTTCCAGGACAGGCTCCAAAGCTACACAGAGAAACCCTGTCTTGAAAAACACACAAACAAACAGAAAAGAAAAACACAAAAAAGAGGGGGCAGATTTGATCAGGGGAGACCTCCTGAAAATCTTTGTCATAGTCATAAAGAAAGAAACAAAAGAAAAACTACAAGACTGGTGACATATATGTTGATCCCTCTGAAGTTGGATGAGACTGGATAAATCTTGTTGGCTAGAGAGTTCTCATAGCGTATTATTACATGTCATTCTTTCATACAGCATGGATAGAGGTTTGGTTATACAGTCCAAACAGACTTATAAAGTAACAGATGCCTTTTACCTGCTCAAATAGAACAAAAAAAAAAATCTTTAGCTAACTTGTGCACGATATACATTTCCTTGTGTTAATACAGATATGTATGCTACCATTAAAAGCTTTTGTGTTTTCAGAAGGACCGGGCACCAAAGAAGACAAGTAGCCCAGGTGATCCAGCCGCTCAGAATGCCTCTGTTAAGTGTTTACTCAAAATTCTGCATCTAGAACAACTTCAAAGCTGCTAACCGAGATGGTCCACCTCACTGACCACTCCAGCCAGGACTTCAGATAAACCTGACACTTTCCTATTACACAGAGACTGGACAGCAAATGATACCGTTAGCTCTCTCAGGACTTGCCCATTATCCCAACTTTCTCAGGCCCCCCCAGACAACAGGAAGCAGTTTAGAGAACACAACACCCAACCCATATTCCCAAGAGGCGGGATGGTTTCTGGTCATTGAATGGATTACAGATGTTTATCATCATTTAGAAGTGTTGGTTACACATTGTTGCTGGTCATGGTCAGAGAGAAAGCCGAGCAAATGAGATTAGATTCAGGGATCTCATTCTGAAAAGAAAAAGGGGGATATAGTAATGGTAAGATGTAGTGAGGAGCTGCGGGCAGGCCTGCTTTTCGCCTCACCCAGCTCCCGCATGGCTAGCTTAGTCCCAGAAATAACAACACACAAATTGTATTCATTTAAGCACTGCCTGGCCCATTATCTCTAGAGAGTTAGTTACTGACTAACTCTCATATCTTGATATTAACCCATTTCTAATAATCTCGTGGTAGCACCACGAGGTGGTGGCTTACCGGGAAAGATTCAGCATGTCTGATCTGGTGGCTGGCTCCATGGTGTCTGGCTCAATTCCCTCTTCCCAGCATTCTGTTCTGTTTACTCCGCCTACCTAACTTTCTGTCCTATCAAGGGGCCAAGGCAGTCTCTTTATTGACCAATGAAAATAACACAATAGACAGATAACCCTCCTCCATCATTTCCCCTTTTTCTGTTTAAACAAAAAAGAAAGGCTTTCATTTTAACATAGTAAAATTACATATAACAAAACAGTTATCAAGCAAGAATTACAGTCACAATATTTATAACTATATCTTTATCATAATAATGGAAAACTATGACTATCCATTCTTCAACTCCATCAAAGACTCCAGAAGGATATATTACCTAAGTAAGCAAGAAGTAAGAACTTCCAAAACTCTAGAAATTACAGAGACATCTCCCTGCCTGGACAGTCACCCAAAGTTCCTCTGTATTGTTGGGGCACCCATCTTCAGCCTTCAGGCCCATAATATCCAGACATTTTCACGAAGCAGGAAATTTCAAAGGCAATTCAGTCACTATCTGTTGTGTCCTGCAGAATGTCTCGCAGACTCTTTCATGAATCAGGAACTCCGAAATATCATCTCACCTTTAGGCAAGTTCAGCAGTCCTCTCTCTGCAGGTTCTGTGTCCAGTTTATACAACAGTCCAGGCAAGAGCAGTTTCTTGCCCAAAATGGCTATCAAACTCCTTAAGGAGCCTCTTCGATGCCCATCTTCCTCTTGAAGTAGCTGGTGCTGCCAGGAGCAGACGTGTCTCATTGTTATGAAAAGTCCTAAGTTATTAAAACATTAAATGCCATGTTCTGTAGTCTTTGAAAGATATGAAGAATGCGTATCTGAAATATATCTATGCAAATCTAGAAAATCAAACTAACATTACTACAAGCTTGACTTTTATCAATGATTATCCATTAACAACCTATATTTTTAATTATACATTACATTTTTAAATGAACTACACAATCACAATACCTCAATCAAGAACAGAAATATATATACATATAACAAAATTGACCTTAAAATCCATACCAATGAAATTATTCATATCTATATCATATCCCCCTTTAAATGTAAAAGAACATTTATAAACAATATTTGGGAATATGGACGTAGTTATTTCTCTCCAAACTTCTTCCTGCTGTATAGGGGTGCAGTTAATCAGGTCTTTCATGGTATAACCTGTCTGCCAGGTTCATCACAGTCGGCAGTTGAGTGAAGAAATTTTTTGAGGGTGTTCACAGAAACCTTTCAGGAGGGCGTGGTCTATCATACCATATTGGGATAGAAGCAATCCACAGGGTCTCATTCTCTGTGAAAACAAAAGAACCTCCTTTCCAAAGTATCATATCCTTAGATCCAAATTCAGAAGTCAAGGTATTTTCAACATATCTATCTTGGATTAGTTCAGCAGCATTTATAAACAAATATCTTTTAGCAGCTGTTGCTCCTTCCTCAGCATTCAAACAATTCAAAGAGAGCATAATAGCATACAGTATCAAGATTCTCTGTGTATTTTTCATCTTTATGCAGCTTTATTTTTTACCTCTATTTCTTTTATTTTTACTTTTACTTTTTGACACAGGTTCTCTGTATATCTTTGTCCTGGAATAACTCTGTAGACCAGGCTGTCCTTGAACTCACAGAGATCTGTCTGTCTTTGCTCCCCAGTGCTGGGATTAAAGGCGTGTGCTACCACACCTTGAACTCAGAGATCCTTCTGTCTCTGCCTCCCAGGCATTGGGATTAAAGGTGTGTCTACCACACCTTGAAGTCACAGAGGTCAATATGCCTCTACCTTCCGGGCATTGGGATTAAAGGTGTGTACCACCACACATAACTACTCTCTTTTTACTTTAAGAACTTTAACTTTTATCCTGCATTTATTTGTAACACACTATAAACCATTTAGAGGTTTTTTTTTGTCTTTGAATCTCTCTTTACTGTATATCTCTCCTTTTTTCTGACCACATGAGCCTAAAACCGTGGCTTTGACGGCTGGATCTAGGCCATTTCTTAGCTTTTCAGCCTCATGGTAGAGGTACTGCTGAAGCCATTTTTATTGCCACAACTCTGTGGCATTTCAAGGTCCCTGCCAGCAAGCAAGCTGCAGCATTCTGCTCACAGACCACACTCAGTCGGACTGCCTGCCTGAAAGAGTCAGAGATTGCCCTGGCAGGGCAGCCCAGAAAACCAGCATTTTAAAACAGCGCAGCTCTTTTCCTGCTATGGCTGAAAACCGAAAAGCATGCATTCAGTTTTTCACCAACACCGTTTAAGTGTTTCGTGGCAGGACCTCTTAATGAGCTACAAAGTTTTGCAGCTAAAGCTGAGTCAGGAAGCCTCTCTTAGATGAGAGCATTTGCTTGCCTCTAGCAAGCAGAGCAGACCCGAGAAATTGCTGCTACCAAGAAAACATGCTTTACTCTATTCTTTCCCAAGCTTTCTCAGGCTTTCTGTGGATTCAGTTATCCACGTGGGCGCCATCTGTAGTAAGGGGCTATAGGCAGGCCTGCTTTTCGCCTCACCCAGCTCCCGCATGGCTAGCTTAGTCCCAGAAATAACAACACACAAATTGTATTCATTTAAGCACTGCCTGGCCCATTATCTCTAGAGAGTTAGTTACTGACTAACTCTCATATCTTGATATTAACCCATTTCTAATAATCTCGTGATAGCACCACGAGGTGGTGGCTTACCGGGAAAGATTCAGCATGTCTGATCTGGTGGCTGGCTCCATGGTGTCTGGCTCAATTCCCTCTTCCCAGCATTCTGTTCTGTTTACTCCGCCTACCTAACTTTCTGTCCTATCAAGGGGCCAAGGCAGTCTCTTTATTGACCAATGAAAATAACACAATAGACAGATAACCCTCCTCCATCAGTAAGATATAAGGGTAGATTACTGAATCTACTTTTAAACTAAAAGAGCAACTACTAGTCTTAAATATTTTACATCGGTATGGATTTCTTTATATTGATACAAATTTAAGGTTATTTTTACTTTAACATACTGTATTTATGTTTCTATTCTTGTTTAAGGTATTGTACCTTATGCAGCTCAATTTAAAATGTAAAGTTCTAGTCCTTAAAGGCTATGATTACAAACTGCTTAGGACAATTAAGAAATGTAGGTTAGGGACTGGAGGAATGGCTCAGCGGTTAAGAGCATTGGCTGCTCTTCCAGAGGTCCTGAGTTCAATTCCCAGCAACCACATGGTAGCTCAATAACCATCTATAATGAGATCTGGTGCTCTCTTCTGGTGTGTGTGCAGGCATGCAAGCTAAATAAATAAATTAAAAAAAAAAGAGTACTGGTTGCCCTTCCAGAGGTCCTGAGTTCAATTCCATTGTCAAGTTACCCACCTATCTGTCTCAGGCTTATCTTCATAGCTATTCCAAAGGAAAGTGTGGGGAACACCTGCTCCACACTCCTGTTCAGACTCCCAGCAGCCCCTACCCTCTTCTGGGAAGACAACTGAAATTGTTCCTTTTTTCTTTTTTCTTTCTTTCTTTTTTTTTTCCGGCTTTTTTTTTTTTCTCTTTTTTTTGGTTTTTCGAGACAGAGCTTCTCTGTAGTTTTGGTGTCTGTCCTGGAACTAGCTCTTGTAGACCAGGCTGGCCTCGGAACTCACAAAGATCCGCCTGCCTCTGCCTCCCGTGTGCTGGGATTAAAAGGCGTGCGCTACCACCTCCCGGCCTGAAATTGTTCTATCCTCCAAGTTAATTATGAAACCATTTAACAATTGGGGTTTACTGTGACCACCTCCTCATTGTTTTCTGCGGCCCGTTTTCCAGTCTTAGCTTTGTATAAGAAAGGAGGAAGGTCAGTCTGATGGCATACTCCTGCATTCCCAGCATTTGGGAGGTGAGGGAGGGAGGATCAGGAACTCAAGGTCAGTTTCGGCTACGTGTTGACAGGGGACTGTGGCTGAAAACAGTCCCCACCCCTGAAAAAAAAAAGGCCACTAAACTAAAAACAGGCTATCTTTATTGGAATTAGGAATATGATTTTTTCCTATCAAATATATGGTGTTTTAATACTAGCAATTAACTGCTCACATTGGGGGCAAAGACGAGGTTCAGGCCAGATGTGTCCGTGGGCTGCTAAGGTGCGATGTCTGGCCTGGACAACCCCTCCCGTTCAGTGTACTCTTGTGGGTGCATTCTGCGTGGGAGACCTTCCAGAGACTATTTCAAGGCAGCTGCTGTAGGGGCGGGGCTGGGCGGTGGCCGGCCTCAGGCCAGTGCTTTGGCAGAACCCTAGCTGAGCCTCTGGTGCTCTGCTAGCTGCACGGGAGCGGAGAGATGACTCAGCCTAAGCCCCAGGGAGGGACTGGCCAGGGCGGGAGTGGGGCTGAGGCAGGTGGAGGGAGGAGGACCGAACGATTCAGTGAGAGGTGGGAAGGAGTAAGGCAGGAAGGACACCAGGTTCCTCCTGGTTCTGGAAGCTGAGGGTCTATCACAGGCAGGGTGAGGCGGATAGCGCCAGGAAACTGCAGGAGAGCTGGGTACCACGCCTCATTTTTCAGCCGCAGCCCCGCGGTGTGCACGCGCCGCCCGTGGCCACACCCACAAGCCTCTCTGCCTTTGTCCGGGTGGACTGGGCCTCCCACATGGTGATCACCCGCTGCGGAGGCCTGGGGAAGGTAGCAGAGAGGGTCCACGCGGCACCACCGGTGGGAACTGAAAGCCAAACGAATCTGTCTCCCAGCATGGATGGGCAAAGAAGTTTTCACAGCATTTTTTTTTTTTTTTTTTTTTGGTAATGTAGACGGATGATTGAGTTTGAAAACAGCTTGGTCTGCTTAGTTCCAGGCTAGCTAGTACTACGTTGTGAGACCCTCCCTCAACATAAAATAGAAAGTTGGAAAATTAAGCTAAAATTTAAAATCTTTAGACCAGGTGTGGCATTGCATGCCTCTTATCCCAGCACAGGCAACGCGATTCAGGTAAGGATAGCCTGGACTACTGGGTGGAGAGAGGGGAATTCCTGGGAATTAGAGGCCATTTGGGGCTACGATGTAAATTCAAGGTCAACTAGTGTTGCATATGAATTTTAAAACAAACAAAAATAACAAGAAAAAGATGAATGTATCAAGAAAACAGCATTTTGTGAATATATTTATTTATTTGTTTGTTTTTTCGAGCCAGGGTTTCTTTGGTAGTCTTAGCTCTTCTGGAACTAGCTTTGCAGGCCAGTCTGACCTCAAACTCACAAAGATCCCCTTGCCTCTCTCTGCCTATCGAGTGCTGGTATTAAAGGCTAGCGCCACCACCTGGCAAACAATATATATATTTAAGAAAAACAAATAAAGCCAAAACCAAAAACCCAAAACCAACCAACCAAAGAAACAAAATCTCGAATGTGGTTGTGCATATGCATACTTTTTGTTTGTCTGATTTTTTTCGAGATAGGGTTTCTCTGTGTAACAGCTCTGCCTGTCCTGGAATTCACTCTGTATTCCAGGCTCGAACTCACAGATCCACCTGCCTCTGCTTCCTGAGTGCTGGGATTAAAGGCGTGCGCTACCACCGTCCAGCAACTGATTTCATTTTGTGCTATAGGACTTTATGTCATTTTATTTGTTTGTATATTGCTTTTTTTGTTTTGTTTTTTTTTCCTTGAGACAGGGTTTCTCTGTATAACAGTCCTGATTGTCCTGGAACTCCCTGTGTAAGTAGACCGTCTGACCTCAAAATCCCAGCACTTAGGAGGGAGAGGCAGGCAGATCTCATTGAGTTTGAGGTCAGCTTGGTCCATGGAGGGAGTTCCTGGCCAGCAGGATTACCCATGAGACCTTGTCAAAAAGAAAGGAAGGAAGGAAAGAAAGAAGGAAGGAAGAAGAAAGAAATGATATAAATGTAGTTGGTTGTGGCCCTGAAAACCTATTCTCCCTGTGATTCAGAGGCTAAGGCAAGAGAGTATGTAGTTAAGGGCCAACCTGGGCTAAACATGAGAACTTTGCCTCAAAAAAAAAAAGTTAAGTTAAATTAAAAATAGCATATAAACCAGGGTAGGGTAGTAGTGGCGCACATCTTTTATCCTAGCACTCAGGAGGGGTGGGGATCTCTGAGTTCAAGGCTAACGTGGTCTACAGGACAGTCAGCCAGGGAGGACCACACATGAGGTCTTGTCTCAAAAAAATCAAATCAAAACAAAGCAAAGCATGTGCGTGCGTGCGTGTGTGTGTGTGTGTGTGTGCGCGCGCGCGCGCGCACGCCTGTGTATTTTTAAGTTCCTGAGGCTTAACCTAGGGGCCCCACAGCTGCCCCAGCCCTTCCAAAGCAGTGGGAGGGAAGTTCTTGTGATCAAAGGGCGCACAGCCAAAAGACCGCAGGAGAAAATCTCTGTGGGTGTGTCCGGCGGTTAATGAACAAGAGTCACTTTATTTGTCTAGATTGGGTGATATTTATGGAGTTGGTAGGTTTCTTTTTCTCACCACACCCAGCTTACACTTACATTTTTCACCCCACCAAATCTTTGAGCCACTTTAGCTTTTAGGCGCTGTTTCCACTTTAGTTCCCAGGCCTCAGGTGCTCTCAAACTGGGGAGAAGAGGTAAGGTGTGACAGCTCAAAGCCACAGAGAGGGAAGGTGATAGATACAGCTTTTCTTTCTTCTGACTTTCCTTCCCTGCCGTTCAGAGTTGCCCACCCTGCTCTGCACAAGGCCACAGGAAGGGAATGGGAGAGATGGCCTTTCTTCGGAACTGGTGTATACACAAACAAGAGTCTTTTTAAAAATTGTACTATTGAATTGGGCAGTGGTGGCCATGTCTTTAGTTCCAGCACTCAGGAGGCAGAGGCAGGAGGATCTCTGTGAGTTTGAGGCCAACCTGGAATACAGAGTGAGTTCCAAGACAGCTAGAACTGTTACACAGAGAAACCCTGTCTTGAAAGAAAAACAACTACCACCACCAACAACTACCACCACCACCACCAACAACAACAAAATTATATTATTGTGTATGTGTATGCACGATGCATGTGAGTGTGGGTCTGTGTGACAAGGTGCACATTTGGAGGTTAGAGGAACATTTATGTGGGTTCTGGGGATAGAGTTCAGATAGTCAGGTTTGGAAGGCAAGCATCTTCACCCTTTGAACCACCCCACTGACTCTAGTCGGGGGTGGGGGGGTTTAACGCTGACTCCCAGGCTGTTCTGGAAGTGGTGAGTCTTGTCCTCAGTGGGCAGATAATGAGCCACACCCACCAGCACTATCGGATCTGGATGCTGATCCACTCCACCTCTTCCAGGAAGCCTCTCTAGAGCCTGGGGCCACCTTTGAGTTCACTGAATTCATGCCCCAGCTCCTGTCTTTCACCATGGTTGAGGTTAAGTTCAGGACCCTGTTTGGAATATGATTTCTCCAAGACTGGAAACTGGCCACTCAGGTCCCTGTCAGCTGTACAGTTCTGTGACTGTTTCTTCAGACAGCCTTGAGTTCTTCTGTCCCTTCCAGTCTGTCGCTAAGCCTCATGCTTCCCCTGATCACAGCAGGCACCCACAGCCGAGCCTGCTTCTCTTGGGTTATTACAACAGCCCCCGCTGTATTCTGCTTCTTCCTGCACCTGCCTCCACAGCCTTTGCTTCTGGAAGCCACCTGAATGATCAAAAGATAGGTGAGAATGTGTGGTCACACCCTGGCCAAGAGCCCCCGTAGTGGCTTTTCCACATTCTTAAAAAATCCTTTCAGGTGTGGTGGTGGTGAACTCTTAGAATCATGGTGTTTGGGAGGAGGTAGGAGGGCCCGAAGTTCAAAGTTTCCTTAGCAAGGCAACAAGTTGAAGACCAGCCTGGGTTACAGTGAGACCTAGACTGTGTACCTGCTCACACTCCCAAGGATACTCTTTCCCATGCTAAAACCTGCTGATCTTTTTCCATCTTGGGACAGCATCTCTTCTTTAGAGAGAACCTCTCCCCCTCCCCTTTACACACACACACACACACACACACACACACACACACCTTGTTTAAATGAAGTACCCAGGAGCACATCCTCCGTTACCTCTTATAGCAGGCTGAGAAATGGTATCAGCCCTAATTCCTGGAACCAGAAGTGATTTTGGGGGAAAACTCACATTTTCAGATGTGATCCCATGAAGATTGTCCTGGACCCAGAGAACACCCTGCATGCAGTCATACATGATCCTAGGCAGAGGCTGATGTGACACACGTGGGGAGGCTTGGAGTCACCAACATGGAGCATTCACTGTGCTGGTGTCACCAGGAGCAGATTTCTGGTTCAGGTCGTCTCCGAATCCTGAGCCGTGATGTCGACTCTGCTCCCTGGGAGCTCATCTACTGTCTGCTTCCTAATGTATTCCTGATTTATTTATTCTTTTATTTATTGTAGCGTGTGCCTGATTGCGCATGTGCATGAGGAGCTCAGGGAACAACTTGCAGAAGTTGGTTCTATCCTTCTACCGCGCGCGTGTGTTCCAAGGACCTTACTTAGGTCATTAGGCTTGGTAGCAAGCGCCTTTATCTGCCAACCCACCTTGCCGGGATTATTTATTTATTTATTTTGAAGTAGCATTGAAATTTATTTTATTTATGTATGTATCCTTTTTTTTTTTCATTTAGTTTTTTGAGACAGGGTTTCTCTGTGTAGCCCTGACTGTCCTTGAACTCACTATGCAGACCAGGCTGGACTCAAACTCATAGAGATCAACTTGCCTCTGCCTTCCAAGTGCTGGGATTAACGGTGTGTTCCACCACCACCCAGCTTATTTATTTATTTATTTTGAAGCCATATTAAAGTTTTTTAAGAGGAGATTCTAGGACTGGAGAGATGGCTCAGTGGTTAAGAGCATTGCCTGCTCTTCCAAAGGTCCTGAGTTCAATTCCCAGCAACCACATGGTGGCTCACAACCATCTGTAATGAGGTCTGGTGCCCTCTTCTGGCCTGCAGGCATACATGTAGACAGAATATTGTATACAAAATAAATTTTTTTTTTTTAAAAGAGGAGATTCTAGAGTTAGATGTAAGCCCAGCGGTATATAAAAAGAGTTGCTCTCAGAAAGAAAAAGACACAACAACCAAGAGCGTGAGACTGTAGTGTGGGTTTTCCAAGGAAGAGCTGCCTATTTGTTTCTTTTCTTTCTTTCTTTCTTTCTTTCTTTCTTTTTTTTTTTTTTTTTTTTTTTTTTTGAGACAGGGTTTCTCTGTAGCTTTGGAGCCTCTCCTGGAACTAGCTCTTGTAGACCAGGTTGACCTTGAATTCACAGAGATCAGTCTGCCTCTGCCTCCCGAGTGCTGGGATTAAAAGCATGTGCCACCACTGCCCGGCGTGTATTTGTTTCTTGAGACAGAGTTTAGTTAGAGTTTTCTAGAGGAAAAGAACTAAGGGGTTGGGTATATATAAACCAGAATTTATTAACTGAACTGTAAAGCACTGATGCTGCCATGTGTGGGTGCTCGCCTTTAACCCAGCACTAAGGAGGCAGAGGCAGGTGATTTTCGAAGTTCAAGAAATACTTCTGGGGGCTGGAGAGGAGAGGTTAAGAGCACTGTCTGCTCTTTCAGAGTTCTTGAGTTCAATTCCCAGCAACCACATGGTGGCTCACAACCATCTGAATAGGGTCTGGTGCCCTCTACTGGCCTATAGGATATATGTAGGCAGAATATTATATACGTAATAAATAAATAAATCTTAAAAAAAAAAGAAATTCTTCTGGACAGCAGAGTGAGTTCCAGGACAGCCAGGGCTACACAGAGAAACCCTGTCTCAAAGAACCAAACCAAATCAAGAAAATCAATAATAAATATTGTCAGGTCCCAGTGAAATCTGAGACAAGTGTCACTCAGTGCCGATGGCTTCTCCTAGCACTTTCTACCCTGTCCCCCACTCTAAACCTCCACTTCTCCCTCCTGTTCTTCTGTCTTCAATGCACTCTCTTGGCCTCTTGACCCTTGTGTCCTCTCTTGGTCCAAATGCCCTCTTTTCTCTCCACTCTTCTCTTCCTCTCTTGCTCCCTCCTCTTTGTCTCCTTTCATGGCCTGGTTCAGTCTGACCCCTTTCAGATGCCTCTGACCGAACTCTCCCTCATATCTACAATAAACCCTTCTGAACCATACGTAGGAGAGGTCATATCCTCATTTTCATTCAATATATAATAACAATAATTAATAATAATAATAAACTTTAAAAGAATCAGTGAACTATTGGTCCTATAACATTGCAAGAACAGCCTCAACCCTTATCACCTGCTGTAAGACCCCTGTGATATTTTAGACAAGGCAGAAAGCTACTTGGGGACAGAAAGGGGGCATGAGGTGGACTGTCCAAAGGTTGAATGTTCTGTGACCACACAGCTGCAAGCTTGTTCAACATTTATTGTGCTGTGTTGCTGTGTAACAGTTCCCTTGGTGATTAAAGCATTCCGTTTTGCAGGAAGCACCTAAAGCAGGAAGGTAAACAACTTAGAATAGCTTTAGGAAGTCCCTGAAACTGATCAGATTTATTAGGCCCCTCCCTGTAGGCCCATATTTCTATATGGCATGGCAACCAAACCATCAAGCCAGAGGCCACACCTGAGATGGGTCACATATCCTGCCAGGCAGGCTGTCTCTGCCCTAACAAAGGGTCAGGATGTTGTTGCTTCTTCCTTTGTAATTTGGAGGATGCCTTATAGAGATGCTGATTCAAGCCTGCGTGACAGCTAGCTTACAGAGCAGACAGGTAGTTGTGGATGTGACAAAAGGCCATTCACCTGGTTACCTAGGAGACAGAATGCTAATGTATTTCCCCTAAGTGAAGTTTTGGTATAAAGGTTGTTTGGAGAATAAACAGGAAAAAATTTTCAGGATGTGAACTCAGGATATCATGAGGGATCTCTGAGAATCTCCCTTCCGATAAAACCATGTGAGTCGTGTCTTTATTCCCATCTCCTCCACGCTGGTCCAGAGAGAGACAGTTTATGTTGGGGTCCAGAGAGAAATAATTTATGGTCTGGGCTAGCACCGTACTCCTGACACCTCCCTGCCAGAATAAGTTGTAAAAACTGAGCATCCCTCTCAGATAAGCAAAAGGAAAAAGACGCTGAGGCCAGGCCAGCTACCTGGAAGAGGTTTAGCTCAATTAAGGCAGCCGGAAGGGACATGCTCCAGCCTGTTGAGCTGCCTGCAGGCTGCGCAGTATGCTCCAGGTTTCCTGCTCTGTGAGCTGTCCCCCCTGATGGGGGTGGGCTTTGGTGATGCAGCTGTCATTGAGTCACTTCTGTTCCTTTAACTAACCCCTCCCCCATATTCCTGTAAGTAACCCCATTAAAACTCACTGGCTCACCAAGTTGGACTTTGGTGGTATTTACACTTTGATCTGTTTTGGGTTCCCCATGGGGGTGAGTAGACTCGTGTATTGCCTCTCCTCAGGTTTGTTTGGTCCCACAAAATGTGCTCTTAAGATGGTTACATTGCTGGGCAGTGAGTTTGAGGCCAGCTTGGTCTACAGAGCGAGTTCCTGGACAGCTAGGGCTACATAGAGAAACCCTGTCTTGGGAGGCGGGGTGGGGGGTAGATGGGTGTTTGTTTTTTCTGTTCTAATACTGGGGAGGTAGAAGCAGGAGTACCAGCAAGGGCTACAAAAAACAGCAAACAGGGCTGGAGAGATGGCTCAGCAGTTCAGAGGATTGGCCGGTTCTCTTTTGTTTTGTTTGGTTTTGTTTTGTTTTGTTTTGAGACAGGGTTTGACTGTCCTGAAACTCACTTTGTATACCAGGCTGTCCTCAGACTCACAGAGATTTGCCTGAATTGGCTGTTCTTCTAAAGGATTTGAAACTAGTTCCCAACACTTAGGTCAGACAGCCCACAACTTCCAGTAACTCCAGCTCAGGGGGATCTGATATCCTCTTCGGGCCTCTTTCGGTAACTTCACACATGCATATTAACAATAAAGCAGAAAGCAGATACTTTTTATCTATCTATCTATTTATTTATTTATTTATTCATTCATTCATTCATTTTTAAGGTAGGAAACTAGGCTCCATTTCTAGGCCCCAGTAAGGAAAAGAAGCAGTAACCAGTGTCAGGCCCTTAAGTGGTCCCCTTTGTCTTTTCGGCTTTTCTTGATGGGGGTTCCAAGAGTCTCATACAAGGATGACCTTGAACTACAGACCCTCCTGCCTCTACCGCCCAAATGCTAGAATTATAAGCATGTCCCAGCCTGCCAGGTTTATTCAGTGTAGGTGGTTCAACCAGGGCCTCAGGCAAGCTAGGCAAATACTCTGCCAACTCATCTACACCCTCAGACTTGATTTTTTTTAATCTTAATTAGTTAATTAATTAATTATTACTTAAATTTGAGACAAGACCTCACTATGTAGCCCTGGCTGGCCTGGAACTCACTATATAGATCAGGCTAGTCGTGAACGCACAGGTACTGTGATTAGGTATGTGCTGCCACAACAGGCTTTATTCATTTATCATGTGTGCCTGTGCGTGGAGGCTAAAGGACAGTTTACCAGCATTCTCTCTCACCACGTGGGTTCCAGGAATAGAACTCAGTTGTCACACGGACTTCACAGTAGGCATCATTACCCATGGAGTCATCTTCTTGGCCATTTTTTTTTCTTTTCTTTTTTTTTTTTTGACATAAGGTCTTTCTATGTGGTCCTGGCTGTCCTGGCATTACTATGTAGATCAGGCTAACCTTGAAATTACCCCCAACTCCACCTGCCTCTGCTTCCTTAGTGCTGGGATTAAAGGTTGGTGCCACCACACCCCTTACCATGGTTCTATTTTTATTTTTATTATTATTTTTTTGGGGGGGGGTTTCGAGACAGGGTTTCTCTGTGGCTTTGGGGCCTGTCCTGGAACTAGCTCTTGTGGACCAGGCTGGCCTCGAACTCACAGAGATCCGCCTACCTCTGCCTCCCAAGTGCTGGGATTAAAGGCGTGAGCCACCACCGCCCGGCCTATTTTTATTTTATTTTATTTTATTTTATTTTATTTTATTTTATTTTTTCCAAGACAGGGTTTCTCTATAGCTTTGGAGCCTGTCCTGGAACTAGCTCTCATAGACCAGGCTGGCCTTGAACTCACAGAGATCTGCCTGCCTCTGCCTCCAGAGTGCTGGTATTAAAGGCATGCACCACCACCGCCCGGCAACCGGTGGTCCTATTTTTAAATAAAAGTTTTAAAAAATATCTTTTTACTTTATAGATACAGGTGGTTTTCCTTCCTGTTTGTCTGTGTACCACTTGTGTGCCTGGTGCATGTCTGCCAGCGGTCGGTCCATCACCCTGAAAACCGTTACGTATGTTTGTGCTGGGACTCCACTCTGTGTCCTCTGGCAGCTGAGTCAACTCCCCAGGTGCTCTGTTTTATTTATTTATTTGGTTTTCGAAGACAAGGTTTCTCTGTGTAACAGTCCTGGCTGTCCTGAAACTCACTTTGTAGACCAGGCTGGCCTCGAACTCCGAGAGCCCCTGACTCTGCCTCCCGAGTGCTGGGATTAAAGACGTGCACCACCATGGCCAGTCTCTCTCTTTTTAATTCAAAACAAAACAAAGCATTAAGTTGTTAAGAAGTTAAGGTCAGTTGTCAAACATGAGCCGAGTTGAAGTTTCTTGGAAACTGTCTGGGCAGTGGGTTCCTGCCCACTGAGGACCTGGAGGACTGTATTGTGTTTGTTTTTATCATGTCCGTGGGAGGAACTGGAGGATCTGAGAGCTAAGCAGTGTGCCTCCTGCCTTTTGCCATCTGAGGAGTCACATGACCTGGGCCTGCAGCACCCTGAGCCTCAACACTGATTGGACTGTATAGCCCCAGTTCAGTAAATATCTCTGAGAGTAGAAAGGAAACACGGAGAAGTGGCACCACGCGGGGCCACAGGATTACGCTCTTGCGTGCACGTGTGCCTCTGGACTAGCAAAGGCTGAGCTTTGCCCAGGGCCCAGCACCCTCTCTTCCTGCTCTTCCGAGTCGTGCTAGGTGCCTCCCATTAGCCCCAAGTCCTCTACGTCAGCTGGGGCATATCAGGCCCCAGCAGCCCGTCCATCTGGTCCGGGAGGGCCTGTCCAAGAATCAGCAGGCTGCAGGTCCCACTGATAACAGGAGGTGGAGGCAGAGGATGCGAGCAGTCAGAGATCTAGCAGACAGGGCCTCAGAGGGAAGATGGGCAGCTGGAGCTATTTGGGGGTAGGGGGATTCCCTCCCACACAGAGCAGAAAAGATGTGACCTGTGTCTTTGGGCCCACATCTGTCTGTTGTATGATCTAGGCACAAGTCAACCCCTCTCTGGTCCTCAGGTTCCTCTTGGATTTTCCGGGGGCAGCCTGATTCTCTTAAAGGAAGACTGGGTCCAGACCATCTCCAGTGCCTCCAGGTGTCCCTGGTTCCTGGCTCCACCTGGCTTCACAGTGGATGTGCACCCACTGGACCCCCAAATGCTCACACGCACACCTGGGACAAGAAGGCCACCAGAATTTGTTTACACATCCAAAAGTCAGAGGCCCCTGCCCAGGCATCCAGTGGGTGGGATCCAGTTGCTCCATTGGTCGCTGGATTCAGGCACTTAACTGGCGCAGAGGAGGGACTACAGACCCAGGAAAGTGGGTGGGGGGTGTCCATGCTGTTTCAGAGGTCTTTGGAATCTCTCTGGCATGCTTGTTTCTCCCTAGAAGGTATAGCCAATAAGCTGGCTTTATTGACCTCCCTATTCAGTACTGCCCTATCCCTCCATCCCTCCATCCCTTTGTCTTCATCTTTATCCCCACGTCCCTCTCCCTTTTCTTTATTTTCTCTCTCTCTTTTTGTTCTTTTTGAGACAGGGTTTTTCTGCTTAGCTCTGGCTGTCCTAGAACTCACTATGTAGACCAGGCTGGTCTCAAACTCAGAGATTGTCCTATCTTTGCTTCCAGAGTACTGGGATTAAAGGTGTGCACCCCTCCCAACCCTCAGCTTCTCACTCCCTTTTCCTTTGAGGTGGTGTCTCATGTGACCCAGGCTGTCCTTGAACTCACCAAGTAGCTCTGGCTGTCCTGGAATTCATTATGTAGACCAGGCTAGTTTTAAATTGACAGAGATCTGTCTGCCTCTGCCTCCCAAGTGCTGGGATTATAGGCACAGGCTACTGTACCTCGCGTACATGGTTCTGGAATAGGAAGCAGGGCCTTCGGCGTGCTATGCAGGCACTCTACTGGTTGAGCTGTATCCCAAGCTTAGATTTTGGTTTTGTGAGACAGGATCTTGCTACGTAGCCCTGACTAGCCTGGAACTTGTTATGTAGGCTCCAAGCACTGACGTGAACCGCCACAGTCCAGCTGCCACTTCCTACATGTTGGTAGTTACCTCTACCTCTCTGGTCTCCAGTTTCCTTATCTGTAGAATGGGAGAGTATAGCTCATGCCTGAGTGGGCGCAGAGAGCATTGAGGGAGTTCCAGTGCCACCCAATGTCAGGTGTGTGTGTGTGTGTGTGTGTGTGTGTGTGTGTGTGTGTGTTGGTAGACTCATTTCTAGGAAGAGCTTCTAGTCTGGAAATCCCCACTCTTGTACAAGGGCACTTCATGATCTCCTGTTTGCCATCAGGATGTCACAGAGTGGAGGCTGGTAATCCCACCTACTCTCCCATGCCAGGCAATTTCCCCAGCCATCTCGAGTCCTCTCTCCCCTGCAGCCACATCCCCAAACACGTATACTTCTCTTATGTGTCAGTGAAAGCCTCAGAGTGAATTGTGGGGGCATCAGGACTGGCTGTGGTCATGGGACTTGCGCACTGGAACCTCCCCGGTCACCTGCTCGGCGCGGGTACTTCAACAGGAGGGAGGACAGCCCAAGGCTGGAGCCTCCCTTCCTCCTTGGTTTTGATGGCTTACCTGCAGAGGAGGAGCCAGGCTTCATCTGATAGACAACTTCAACAGGGCAAAAGTGGCTCACGCTTGAAATCCTAGCACTTGGTTATTATTATTTTTTAATTTTAGTAATTTTTGCTTACCATTTTCTTCTTAGGATTAATACTACTATCGAGGTGGCCCAGTGGGTAAAAGGGCTGTCAGACAGGCCTGACAGCCTTGAGTTCACACCTGGAAGGAGAGAACGGACTTCACAAAGCCGTGCTCTGGCTCTACACTCATGCATATACAAGTGAAAATAAATGAATAAATGTAATTTTGCTTGTTTGTTTTGCTTTTGAAACAAGGTTTGTCTTCCTAGCCCTGGGTACCTTGAAACTAGCCTTGAACTCAGAGATCCTCCTGCTGCCTCTGTACTGCTTGGATTAAAGGAGTGAAAAACCATTGCCCCACAATAGCAATAAATGTAATTTTAAAACAAGAATTTCTTTCCTCAAGTTGAATGTATGCACACTTGATCTTCTGACATTTTTTCCCTATTAAGTTGCTTTTTCATTTTTGTTTTTTTGAGACAAGGTTTCTCTGTAGTTTTGGTGTAGTAAAAGGAGCAGCGGGCTGCGTTCCTGCCAGGATCCCCCACTAGTTTACACCCAAAATAATTACACGGGGGAAACTGTATTCTCTTAAACACTGCCTGGCCCATTGTTTCCAGCCCCTTATTGGCTAACTCTCACATATTAACCCATTTCTAATAATCTATATGTCACCACGAGGTTGTGTCTTACCAGGAAGATTCTAACCCACGTCCATCTCGGAGAGGAGAGCCATGGCATCTGCCTGCCTCTGCTTTCTTTCTCCCACAATTCTGTTCTGTCTTCTCCGCCTACCTATGTTCTGACCTATCAGGCCAAGCAGTTTTCTTTATTAATTAACCAATGAAAGCAACACATAGAAAGAAGACCCACCTACATCATTTTGGGGCCTGTCCTGGAACTACCTCTTGCAGACCAGGCTGGCCTCAAACTCACAAAGATCCGCCTGCCTCTGCCTCTTGAGTGCTGGGATTAAAGGTGTGCGCCACCACCGCCCGGCTCAAGTTGCTTTTTCTTATTGTCTACCTTCTTTTTCTTTTTTTTAAAAAAATATATATTTATTTACTTTTTATGTGGGTGCGAGTTCACCTGCATGTATGCATGTGCACCATGTGTGCCTGGTGCCCTCAGAGGTCAGAAGCGAGTGTGGGATTCCCTAGAACTGGAGAAAGGATTGTTTGTGAGCAGCTGTGTGGGTGCTGGGAACCTCACTCTGGTCCTTACACACTCACACAGTTTAGCCTCTAAGCTATTTCTTTAGCCCTTCTCCACCTGTTTCCAGATGGGATCTCATCTCTGCTAGCTTTCAGCCCTTCTCTAGTTGGTCAAGAATGACCTTTACCCCCCTGCCCCCCTCCAGGTAGTTGGGGTGCTGACTTGTCTCACCGCACTGGGGCTAGGTGGCATGGCTGATGAAGCCAGGCTTCTGTAAGCAAGTGCTTTACCCGCGGACTATGTCCCCACCCTACCACCCTATCTTAATTTGGGTTTTTATTTCCTTTCCTTACACCTTTCAAAAATAGCTCTTAGAGTCAGTTATCTTGGTTCTAGAGATGAGTCAGCCCGAGCCCTTGCAGGTGAGGGATCCGTGTGTGCCTTGCATCATGGGAGGAAGTTCACATTGCATTTTAAATCAGCTGCTCCCACGGGCTTCACACCCCACATCCCACCGAAGGCGCTCAGTCAAGGGAGTCAGGTGTCTGTTTTCTGATTTACCTGGCACTTTTTCAGTTTTTTTCCTCCAGGCCAGAGCAAAATTCAAACACAGGATTTCTGTAGCGTGTGGTGAAGCAGGGCTATAAACCTAACACTGAGGCAGGAGGATTGTCACAGGTTTGAGGCCAGTATGGGACACACAGGGAGACCCTGTCCAGTCACACCAAATATTTAACTCACCTACTATCGGTTAAAATTCTGTCACCTTGGGAAGGGACTCCTGTTTCCTTCTTTGTAAACTAGCAATACACTCTCATGGACACGAGAATACACATAACTGTACCTTGTAAATTGCCTGTTTCCTAACATCCATCCCTTAAATGCCCAGGGAAACGGCAGGAATACATTTTCACCTAAACAAAACCAAATTTTAGATGTTGAAAAGGCTGATTCGTCTGCCTGCCTTTGCTGCCACCTACTGGTCATACGTGATAAAGCACATATGTCAAGGTTTGTCAACATCTTTTGTTTCTGTTTTTCGTTGAGACAGGGTTTCACTTTGCAGTCCTAACTGTTCTGGAGCTCACTCTGTAGATCAGGCTGGCTTCAAGCTCACAGAGATCCACCTGCCTCTGCCTTCTGCATGCTGGGATTAAAGGAGTGCTCCTCCATGACTGTTTTGCTTGCTTCATTGTTCAATGATTTATTTTGATGTTTGTGTGTGTGTGTGTGTGTGTGTGTGTGATGTGTGTGTGTGTGTGTGAGATGTGTGTACAGGTACCTGAGCAGGCCAGAAGAGGGTGTCAGACTCCCTAGGATTATAGGTTGTAAGTTGCCTTACTTAGGAGCTAGACACCGAACTCAGGTCCTCCACAAGAACAATCCATGCTTTCACTACTGTCCAAGCCCTTTAAAATACAAATATTACAATTCTTTCTCTTTGAGCCATGGTCTCCCCATGTAGTCCTGGCTTTCCTGGAATCCTCTACGTAGACTGGGCTGGCTCAGGACTCACAGGGACACAGAGATCCACCTGCCTCTGCCTCCTGAGTGCAGGGACTAACGAAAGGTACCACCACATTCAGCTGACCTTGAACTTTTGATTTTGCTTCCACACTTACTCTCAGCACTGCGTGTTTATACTCCACACCTCACCAGTTAGCTTTCTGTTGCTGTGGTAAATGCCACAACCTGGGAAGAAAAGATTTATTTCAGTTTCCGACTCTTAGGTCGCACTCTATCACTGGGGGGCAGCAAGGACAGGCACTCAAGGAAGGAGCCCGGAGGCAGGAGCTGGTGGCAGAAGCCATGGAAGAGCGCTACTTACTGGCTTTCTCACCTTTGGCTTGCTTACTGCTTTATTATATAACCGAGGAACACTTGCCCATGGTTGGCACAGGCACTCTGAGCAGGGGTGGGGCCCTCCCACATCAAACATTAATCAAGAAAATGGCAAACAGACTTGTCTACGAACCAAGCTCACAGAGGCATTTTCTCCATCCCTTCTTCCCACGTGATTTTAACTTGAGTGAAGCTGACAGCAAGCCAGCAAGCAAACACATAAACTAGCCAGCACACACCTACAGTAAGAACCTAAATGCCAAGGGTTCTCTGAAAATATATAAATGGAAAAATAAAAAGAAAGGACAGAGCGAGGGTGGTGGGTGGTGCTTATAATCTCGGCACCTGACAGGTAGAGGCAGGAGAACTGTCTCAAATAAAAGCAGTCTGTATTGGAATTTACTGGTTCCAAATCAGCCAGGGTTAAGTAGCAAGATCCTATCTCAAAAAACAAAAATAAAGCCAGGTGATAGTGGTACACGCCTTTAATCCCAGAACTGGAAGGCAGAGGCATGCGGGCCACCATGAGCTGGAGGTCAGCCTGGTGTACAGAGTGCTTTCCAGGACAGCCAGGGCTACACAGTGAGACCGTCTCGAAAAACTAAACCAACAAACCAAAATCACAAAAGAAAGAAAGAAAGAAAGAAAGAAGGAAGGAAGGAAGGAAGGAAGGAAGGAAGGAAAAAAAAGCAAACAGCCAACCAAAACCAAGCTGGACACAATGGTGCAGAATTGTAGTTTCAGCACTGGGGAGGCAGAGACAGGAAAATGTCTGTGAGTTGGAGGACAGCCTGGTCTACACAGTGAGACCCAGTCTCAAAAGAACCAAACAAACAAATTAGGCGGTGGTGGCGCACACCTTTAATCCCAACACTTAGGAGGCAGAGGCAGGCAGATCTCTGTGAGTTTGAGGCCAGCCTGGTCTACACAGTGAGTTCCAGGACAGATGCCAAAGCTAAGCAGAGAAAACCTGTCTTGGAAAACAAACAAAAAACAAACTAATCAAACAGAACCCCCTCCCTGCCCCAAATTAGCCAACCAGTCATTTAGACATTTCCAGCTCCTTTGTAAACAGGAAACCCTGCCCGTCTTTGGCCTGTCTTCCTTCACAGGGGTGTGTGTGTGTGTGTGTGTGTGTGGTGGGGGGAGGGTGGGGCGGGTGGGTAGATGAATAGGTGTGGGGGGCCAGGAGGAGGCTATCCTCTGCTTTGTCCCCCTGTTCTCTCTTTGGCCCATTGCTCTCTCTGTGAGGTTCTTATGTCCCTGTCTTCTTAGGACCTGGAACTCAGAGACCATCAGCTGAGCAGATACATTCCCTGTGCTAGGCTAGGCCACTGCGATTTAAACGTGGGCTGTCCTCCAGGGGATCGTGTATTTGGACATTCAGTCCATCCCCAACTGTTGGTGCTGTTTGGAAAGGGTGTACACCCCCTGGGAGGAAGTGAGTCACAGGTTCCAGGCTCACCTACTGTGACCAGAGTTCTGTTTCCTGGCCAGAGAAGATGTTAAGAAGCCATGTTGTAAGCTCATCTCATCATAGCGAAGGGCCGATCCCTGGGAGCCCATAGTCAAAATAAAACCTTCCTCCTTTAAAAAAAGAATTAAAGACTAATTATGCCAGGCAGAGGTGGCACACGCCTTTAATCCCAGTGCTTGGGAGACAGAGACAGGCAAATCTCTAAGTTTGAGGCCAGCCTGATCTACAGAGTGAGTTCCAGGACAGCCAGGGCTGTTACATAGAGAAATGTGACCTTGAAAGGCCTCAGAAGATTATTTATTTTATGTTTCTGCCTTGCTTGCATAGTATGTATATGTACTACCTGTGTCTTCAGAGGCCAGAAGAGGATGTCAGACCCCTGGAACTGGAGTTAGAGACAGTTGGGAGTCACCATGTTGGTACTGGAAACTGAATCCAGGTCCTCTGAGAAAACAGCAAGGACTCAAGCACTCTTAACATCTGAAGCATCTCGTCAGCCCCCATTTGTTTTTAACTCTGTGCATATGTGTGTGTGCATGTGTGTGTGTGCATGTGTGTGTGTGCGTATGTGTGTGTGCATGTGTGTGCGTGCGTATGTGTGTGTGCATTGTGTGCATGCGTATGTGTGCATTGTGTGCATGTGTGTGTGTGTGCATGTGTGTGCGTGCGTGTGTGTGTGCGTATGTGTGTGTGCATGTGTGTGTGCATTGTGTGCATGTGTGTGTGCATGTGTGTGCGTGCGTATGTGTGTGCATTGTGTGCATGTGTGTGTGCATGTGTGTGCGTGCGTATGTGTGTGCATTGTGTGCATGTGTGTGTATATGTGTGTGTGCATGTGTGTGTGCATTGTGTGCATGTGCGTGTGTGTATGTGTGTGTGCTTGTGTGTGTGTGCATGTGTAAGTTAATTGCCCACTGCAGCCAGAAGGCATTGGGTTCCCAGATGTGGTGTAACTGAACCTGGGTCCTCTACAAGAGCTGCCAGCCTCCTTAACCACTAAAAACCATCTCTTCAGCACCTCTTTCCTCCTTTTCTTTTATTTCCTCCTTTTCTTTTATTTCTTTTTCTTTTTTTTGGTTTCTTGTGGGTTTTTTTTTGTTGCTGTTTTTGTTTTTTGGGTTTTTTTTATTTTTTATTTTTGGAGACAGCATTTTTCTGTAGCTTTGGAGCCTGTCCTGGAACTAGCTCTTGTAACCGGGCTGGCCTCGGACTCATAGAAATCTGTCTGCCTCTACCTCCCAAGAGCTGGGATTAAAGGTATGTGCCACCACTGGCTGGTTAAAGATTATTTATTATGGATACGGTGTTCTGCCTGCAGGCCAGAAGAGGGCATTGGATTTCATTACGGATGGATGTAAATCACCATGTGGTTTCTGGGATTTGAACTCAGAACCTCTGGAAGAGCAGCCAGTGCTCTTAACATTGATCCATCTCTCCAGCCACCCCCCTTTTGAGGCAGGCTTTCTCTGTGTAGCCCTGGCTATTCAGGAACTTACTATATAGACCAGGCTGGCCTTAAACTCAGAGATCTGCCTGTCTCTGCCTCCTGGATGCTGGGATTAAAGACAAACACTGCCGCCTGGCTCCATTTCCTCCTTAGTAGGCTTCTTCCTTTAGTATTCTGTGAGAGGAATGGAAAAAATTAAACGACACAGCAGCTCTTGATGTAAGCTTGCATCCTTCATCCTGGCACCCAAAGTCACGTCTATTCCCATTGTGACACTGGCTACAAAACACACACGTCATATTTGACCTGTGCCCTGATAAAACATTCCAATTATTCTTGTACAGAGACGGAATATGGGCCACTTTCCCTGTTGAACAAACAGGGAAATTGAGGCACGGATAGATGATGCAGTTGCTATGAGTCCAGCAGTCCCTGCAGCAGGAAGACTACATGTCTACCTTGTTCCCTACCCCGCTGGATGTCAAATCCACACAGTGACCTTTAGTCCTGCCCTTCCCCAGCCTCTCCAGCAGCTTCAGATAGTTCAGAAGGGGCTGTCAATTTGACAAGCCCAGGCCAGCGAGCACACCATTTTAGAGATGCAGAGAACATTCTAGCTCTATCCTAGAGCTATCCTCTAGGGGCCATTTTCCCCTTAGGTGTGGGGATTTTATCAGATGTAGCCATGGAACTTCTGAGTCTCAAGACCTCTGCCTTGGACCAGGAGGATGTCGTGTTAGCAGCAGCCCCTGGGAATGCTGGTGAGCGGGCATGTTTGGGGTCCTCTGGCCTGTGATATGGGGTTTCCTAAAGGACCAGACAAGGGCTTCAAGCACTGCTTCATCTCACTGGGCATTCAGGAGCCTTTGGGCAGAGGAGAGAATCACTTACCTCAAGGTGTTGTGCTGGGCACTCAGCAGTGAGGTGATCAAGCTGTCCTGTGCCGGGGACACAGGAAGTCACCCTCTGGCAGCCCAGGAGGTGCTAGGAAGACAGGCACAGAGGGGAGTGAGAGAACCAGGACTGCGGAAGGTTCCAGATTCCACCTGGAGTGTCCTGTAGGCTGAGCTCAGTGAGAGAGGCCTGGTGGTTAATAATGGCTGGCAGTAGCTAGAACTACCTGAGAGACAAACCTCAGGGTGTGTCTGGGAGGGAGTTTCTACATTTGGCTAATCGAGAGGGAAGACCCACCTTAACTGTGGCTGATGGTCACGGCTGGTCCTGACCCACCTTAAGTGTGGGTGATGGTCACGGGCTGGTCCTGACCCACCTTAACTGTGGGTGATGCTCACGGGCTGGTCCTGACTCACCTTAACTGTGGCTGATGGTTGTGGACTGGTCCTGATCCACTTTAACTGTGGGTGATGGTTGTGGACTGGTCCTGATCCACTTTAACTGTGGGTGATGCTCACGGGCTGGTCCTGACCCACCTTAACTGTGGGTGATGCTCACGGGCTGGTCCTGACCCACCTTAACTGTGGGTGATGCTCACGGGCTGGTCCTGACCCACCTTAACTGTGGGTGATGGTCACGGGCTAGTCCTGACCCACCTTAACTGTGGGTGCTGGTCGTGGGCTGGTCCTGACCCACCTTAACTGTGGGTGATGCTCACAGGCTGGTCCTGACCCACCTTAACTGTGAGTGGTGGTTGTGGGCTGGTCCTCAGTGGAATAAGCAAGGAAGGGAGAGAGAACTAGCATTCTTCTCTCTCTGCCTCTTGACTGTAGCTCCAATGTGACCAGCTGCCTTCGGTCACAGCACTGTCCCTGCTGTGGTAGACTGTGGAGGATGGTCAGGGTCATGGGCTGTCCCTAAAGCACTGCTGAGGAGGAGGTGGCCACCGAAGGTGTGAGGCTTACTTACACAAAACTGTTAAGACAAGATGGAGTCACCTTAGCCATTTCAGTCTCTGGGATTGTGAGCCAAAATAACCCCATTCTCTTTTTTGACAGGGGAAGACAGGGTTTCTCTTTGTAGTCTTGGCTGTCCTGGAACATGCTCTGTAGACCAGGCTGGTCTCGAACTCACAGAGATCTGCTATGTGCCACCGCTGCCCGGTGAACCCTCTCTTTTTTTAAGTTGCTTTTCATAAGCGATGTTGTCACACAGTGAATAAAGTAATTCAGAGAAGGATCAAGGAATAAGGTGAGCCCTCCGCAAGCTTCAGTGTGTGGATTGGACATTCAGAGGCAAGAAGTAAAGAGATAGTGTTTCACTGTTTTTATTTAAAATTTAAAATTGTACTTATTTACTTATCTATTTGTGAATGCATGTAGGTACACGTGAGCTACGGCATGCATGGATAGATGTCAGAGGACCACTTGTGAGAATCAGCTCTCTCCTTTCACCACGTGGGTCCTGGGAATCAAACTCAGACACCAGGCTTGGCAGCAAGGGGTCTTTACCTCCTGAGTCATCTCAATGGCCCAAGTCTATCCTTTGAGACAGACTCTCACTATGTAGCTTTGCCTAGCCTGGAACTCATTATGTAGTTCCATACATAGGCTGGCCTATGTACATAGGATGTGTAACAATCCTCCTGCCTTAGCCTCTTGAGTTTTGGGATTACAGGTGTGAACTATTGCATCTAATTATTAGACATTGATTTAGGGTTTTCTGTTAGCCTGGGGGATTTATTTAGAAACAAACAGACAAACAAACAAACAAACAAACCAAGATTTGACTTGGTTCTTGGGAAGTTACAGAGCACAGTGCCAACATCTGTCAAGCATCTGGTAAGGCCTGACCTGTGTCGCCAGGTAGACAAAGTAAGCCTTCCCATCTGGGAGAGCCACAATCCCTCATCAACCCGAAATAAGACAACTCGTTTGTGAATCCAGTCATTTCTCAGAGGCCTCAGCTGCAGATGCCACTGAAGTAAGGCTTTGGGGTTTCAATCTCCACACATATAAGGAGGAGGCATATACTCAGGCCTATATAAAGAGACTTCCCATGAAGAACTGCTCCCAAAGATGGTGGAGGCAAAGCACCCAAGGCCTGTAGTTGGCATCCTGAGGAACAGATGAGGCCTGGTGCGGCTCAAGTCTGAGTCTGTGGGTCCAAGAGTCAGGAGTTCTGATAGCAAAAGTTCCAGTCTATGCTTGAGTGTATGTGTGTGTGTGTGTGTGTGTGTGTGTGTGTGTGTGTGTGAGAGAGAGAGAGAGAGAGAGAGAGAGAAATGTCAGCAGGAAAAAGGTCAGCAGAAAGACTTTTTGACTCACCTTAGCTTCTACTCAGGCTCCCCTGGGTTGGATGAGCCCCCATTACAGAGGGAAGCAGCTGCTTTTCCTTTTTTTTCTTTGAGACAGGGTTTCTCTGAGCAACTTTGGAACCTGTCCTGGAACTAGCTCTGTAGACTAGGGCCTTGAACTCACAGAGATCCACTTGCCTCTGCCATGCGAGTGCTGGGATTAAAGACGTGTGCCACCACTGCCCAGCAGCTGATTTTCTTAGCCACCAACTCAAACATTAGTCTCACCTCACTGTCTCAGCAGAAGTGTTTAACCAAGTTCCTGGTCACTAAGAGGCTGCCAGGCTGACACAGATTCCTCCCACAGGATGCAGCTGGGTCTTGTGGGAAAGAGCAAAGCATTGCCGTGTCTGGTCCACCAGAGAGGAAGGGTGCAGTGCACTCTGGGAAGCTTCCCGGCCTCCAGTGAACACTGCTAGTCAGTCTTTCCTGAAACCCACGGAACTCTTGGTCTAAGTATTCCCACTGGAGTTCTGTCAGCTCCGGAAGCTCAGGTGCCCGCCTCAGACAGGCCACAAGAGCTGGGGTCCCTCCCAACCACCTCTTGACGTTTATGAGGTGCTGCTGAAGGGGGTAGCCCCAAACCCTGAAGGAATGTTAATTGGCTAAAGCTGTTGCTCGTGCCTCAGCTTCACCAGAGCTACCAACATCGCATTTCACTTGCTGGCCCCACAGGAGTCCAGGCTGGCAGCATGACCCAGAGGTGGGGAGGAGGGGTTTCACAGATGGGCAGGTAGGACCTTCCTCTTAGGGCCAGACTGAGGAGGGTCTGGACAGGGAATAAAGCCCACAGAGGTCAAAAGCAAGGTCTGATGTCTGGTCCAAGGTCATCTCTACCCTGTTTGGCTTTCTAAGCGCAGGCAGGTGCACCCCGTGTTTATTGAAGGTCATTCACCTTTCTGAGCTGTTCTGAGAGAGGAAGGAGGTACAAGGATTTGGAATGAAATAATCTCGGAAAAGGTGGGGATTGGGTCAAGTTTGAAGACATCTGGGGGTGAGCAGTGCCTGGCCAGGGCACTCCAGAGAGTCTGTCTTAACACTTATATAAAGAAGCCAGACCGGAGGCCAGGAGCCCAGGGCATCAAAATCTAGCCTGGAGCCAGTGGGGCTCTTGGGGTAAGTTCTACTGGAAACACCAGAGTCTGAGGAAGTTAGCTCCTCTGGAACCTGAGGGAGGAGTGGGGTAGGGGTGGGGGTGGGGGGATGGAGAGAGAGGCTTGAGAGCCAATGGGGAGGCTAGAAGTGGGTGTGGTCTCCTCCCTAGCTCAGGGCAGCAGTGTTGAAGTCAGAATGCCTCAGTCCTCACTCAGGGTGTTGAACAACACACCACTAATCCCAGGACTTGGGAGGCATGGGAGGCAAAGGCCGGTGGACCTCCATGTGCGATCCTATCTCAAAAAAAAAAAAAAAAAAAAAAAGAAGAAGAAGAAAAAGAAAAAGAAAGAAAAGAAAAAAAGAAAAAGAGAAAAGAAAACAAACAACAAACAAACCGGGCATCACTTGGAAGAGCGCTTTCCCAGCGGCTTGGTGAGGCACACCTGGAACCCAGCCCTTAGGAGGTAGAAGCAGGAAGGAGGAGCTGAAGCGCCAAGACATTCTTGGCTGCATTCCAGACTAGAATACATGAGAATCTCAAGACAGAAAACCCTAGGTTCAAACTCTCCAGATCAGGAAATATGTGTCCTTCCCCTACCCCCCAAAGAGGGTTTCTCTGTGTAGCCATGGCCGTCCTGGAACTCTCTCTGTAGACCACACTGGCTTTGAACTCAGACGTCTTCCTGCTTCTGCCTCCTGAGTGCTGGGATTAAAGGCACATACCACCACAGACTGGCTCAGGAAAACAAAACAAAACAAAGCAAAACAAAACAAAACAGAACAAAGATGCTTTTAGACCATCAGAGGTCTTAGGTGTGTGGGTACTGTCCTTGCTTATATGTTGGAGCACCAGGTGAGTGCTTAGTGCCCCCTGGAGGCCACAGAGGGGGTCAGATCCCATAGAACTGGAGTTACAGACCCATGTGAGCTGCCATGTGGGTGCTGGGAACCAAACCTAAGTCCTCTGGAAGCACAACCATCTCTTCACTCTTCACTCCAACCACAGAACCATCTTGCTGGCCCTATTTGTTTATTTCAGGCAGAGTTTTGCTAAGCACAAAATGGCCTTGAACTCAAGAGTGGCCAAGGATGGCCTTGAATTTAAGGGCTCTTCTTCTACCACAGATTTTTCTCTGAGATTACAAGTGTAGACCATCCCAGTAGCTAAGAACTGAATTCTTTTTTAAATTGATTTTTATTGAGCTCTACATTTTTCTCTGCTCCCCTCCCTGCCTCCCCCCTCCCCTTCAACCCTCTCCCAAGGTTCCCTTGCTCCCAAATTATTCAGGAGATCTTGTCTTTTTCTACTTCCCATGTAGATTAGATCTATGTATGTCTCTCTTAGGGTCTTTATTGTTGTCTAGGTTCTCTGGGATTGTGATTTGTAGGCTGGTTTTCTTTGCTTTATGTTCAAAAACTACTTATGAGTGAGTACATGTGTTAATTGTCTTTCTGTGTCTGGGTTACCTCAATCAAAATAATGTTTTCTAGCTTCATCCATTTGCCTGCAAAATTCAAGCTGTCGTTATTTTTTCTGCTGTGTAGTACTCCATTGTGTAAATGTACCACATTTTTCTTACCCATTCTTCGATCAAAGGACATTTAGGTTGTTTCCAGGTTCTGGCTATGACAAACAAAGCTGCTATGAACATAGTTGAGCACATGGCCTTGTGGCATGATTGAGCATCCTTTGGATATATACCCAAAAGTGGTATTACTGGGTCTTGAAAAAGGTTGTTTCCTAATTTTGTGAGAATTCACCACACTAACATCCAAAAAGTCTGTACCAGCTTGCATTTCCACCAGCAATGCTGGAGTGTTCCCTTTACCCCATACCCTCTCCAGCATAACTTGTCATCAGTGTTTTTGATCTTGGCCATTCTTACAGGTGTAAGATGGAATCTCAGAGTTGTTTTGATTTGCATTTCTCTGATGACTAAGGATGTTGAACATTTCCTTAAGTGCCTTTCAGCCATTTTAGATTCCTCTGTTGAGAGTTCTCTGTTTAGGTCTGTACTCCATTTTTTTAAAATTGGATTATTTGTTCTTTTGATGACCAATTTCTTGAGTTCTTTGTATATTTTGGAGATCAGACCTCTGTCTGATGTGGGGTTAGTGAAGATCTTTTCCCATTCTGTAGTCTGTCATTTTGTCTTGTTGACTGTGTCCTTTGCTTTACAGAAGGTTTTCAGTTTCAGGAGGTCCCATTTATTAATTGTTGTTCTCAGTGTTTGTGCTACTGGGGTTATATTTAGGAAGTGGTCTCCTGTGCCAATGTGTTCAAGTGTACTTCCCACTTTCTCTTCTATAAGGTTCAGTGTGATTGGCTTTATGTTGAGGTCTTTGATCCATTCGGATTTGAGTTTTGTGTGTGGTGATAGATATGGGTCTGTTTTCATTCTTCTACATGTTTGTTAGGAATTTTCCTAACGTGAGCTCTCTGCAGATGCAAAATTCCCAATCAAGCCAAATCACAACAAGCCAAATTAAAAAAATCCAGGTTTAATGGGATTCTTGTACTCTTGGGTGGCCCCGAGGGGGAACCAGGAAGCTGTGAATGACGGGGTGGGGAGGTGGGGGAGAGAGGAGACAGGAAGTGGCGGGGTGGGGGGGGGGGAGAGGGACACACGACAGGACACAGCGAGGAGACTTTCCAGGGGAGCAGTTTAAATAGACTGGGGGAGTGGTCAAGATTTTGGCGGGCTGTCTTGACCCTCCTCTGGGGAGAGGTCAAGGTTTGGCAGGCACAGGGATGGGGCCTCCAAAGATGGAGGCCAGAGACCCAGACTTACAATGCTGATATCCAGTATGCCAGCACCATTTGTTAAATATGCTTTCTTTTTTTCCATTTGATATTTTTTGCTTCTTTGTCAAAAATCAGGTGTTCGAAGGTGTGTGGATTGATATCTGGGTCTTTGATTCAGTTCCATTGGTCCTCCTGTCTGTTCTATGCCAATACCAGGCTGTTTTCAGTACTGTAGCTCTGTAGTAGAGTTTGAAGTCAGGGATTGTGATGCCTCCAGAAGTTCTTTTATTGTACAGGATTGTTTTGGCTATCCTGGCTTTTTTTGCTTTTCCATATAAAGTTGAGTACCGTTCTTTCGAGGTTTGCGAAGAATTTTGCTGGGATTTTGATGGGCATTGCATTGAATCTGTAGACTGCTTTTGGTAAGATTGTCATTTTTTACTATGTTAATTCTATCTACCAAGAGCATGGGAGAACTTTCACCTTTCTGGTGTAAGAACTGAATTCTTAAGAGTTTTCCCACTGACTGGAAGAGTGGCTGTGAGCTAGTGACCTTCTCTCGCTGGGCATCTTCTGCGACTTACATCGACCAGGATAGAGCAGAGATCCCTAACAGTCTCTCCAGCTCTGTTATGTTCAGCATAAACATCCTCAATACACTCATGGGTGGAGTCTTTTAGTGAGAATTCCTCCGGTCCCTTCCCCAAGCACTTTCAGGACCCAAGCTTACATTCTCCCTTCTAGTTTGCCATTTTCCCATGGGCATTAAGTACCATATCATCCATATTTCAAAGAGGGAAACCCAGAGAGGTCAAGACACTTGTGTTCAGCTTCCTGCTAGGAGTCAAACAGGGGGGGGGGCGGTGTGGGATCCTAGACTGGTATCACTTTGAATAGGCTGATCAGTTGAATAGGGCTGTGGGGTGAACAGAGAGTGGGGATCCCACTCTGCCTTCTAAAGAGAAAGGTGGCTGTTTGGACTATTTAGAAGGACTTCACAGCCTGAATGTTCATAAACTCTTTGCTGCAGAGGGCTGGGTTAGGGCGCTTGCTTAGCCTGCGTGAAACTCTGGGTTTCATCCCCAGGACCTCATAAATAGGTGTGTGGTGGACCATACTTGGGAGGTAGAGGCGGCAGGATCCGAAGTTCAAGGTCATCCTCAGTTACGCAATAAATTCAAGGCTAGCCTGGCATACACAAGACCCTGTCAAATAAATAAATGAGACTGAGGATGTGATTTGGTGGTAGAAGGCTTGTCTACCACAAGTGAGGCTCAAGGATCAATCCCCACCAAAATAAATAACAGCACCACCACCACCAAAAATAATAATAAAATAAAAGTTCAAGATCACCCTTGAACAGAGTAAACTCAAGGTCAGGATGTGACCCATTAGATCTGAAACCAAACAGGCAAACAAGCAAGCAATCTTCCAGTCTTAAACTCCTGGTGCTGGCTTCTCCATCCAGACGTCACTGGGTATCTAAGCTCCTCCCTTGACAGGGATCACAGAGCACAGCCAGGGATGGAAGCAGATGAGTTCAAGGTCAGCAGAGGGCACACCTGTGCATCCTGGGAAGTCACGGTGGCTGACCTCAGAGGTAGGTCACCCCTGTGGTGCTCTGTGTGGCAGGAGGGTAGCTCTGAGCCTGTAGAGACCGCCTGTGCCAGCCAGCACAGCGGAGGGCTGAGAGCTGCTGTGTTTATTAATTCAGTAGTTGAGGGGCCACCAGATGGCTCAGTAGGTCAAGCCTGGTGAGCTGAGCTTGATCCCTGGGATCTCCGTGACGGAAGGAGAGAACCAGTTCCCTCAGGTTGTCCTCCGACCTTCAAGTATGCTGTGTGTGTGTGTGTCCACATGCATTTTATGCACACACGAAATGAATACATAAAGAACAAAACAAAACGGTAGCCAATAGGCTCCTGGGGACTCAGCATGGTAAACACAGTCGGGAACCTTGTCCGCTCTCTGGCGGCTGACGCAGGAGGATGGAGAAATAGTAAACAAGAGAAAGAAACGTCAGTCTGGGAGCAGAGGTGTAGGAGTGCATGCCTGCGTGTGTCCGTGTGCGGGTGTGACAAACCTGTTTCCACCATCTGAGCTCCCTCGACCTCTGGCGTGGGAAGGACAAGGTCCAGTAATGAGCCCATCATAATCCCATATAGTCCTGGTCCCACTGCCGACAACACACCCTTAGGAACAGGGTATGGCCTGCTCTCTGCAGGACACTCTTCCACGGTGGCAGCAGGTCGCCTTTGATCTCACATGTCCCTTGCCCGGGGAGACGCTCTGAAAGCCCCATGAAATGCAGACTCTGGGAGCAAGACCGTGGTGATCACACTCCACCCCCATATGTGGAAGAATCTTAGGTTGAAGGGCCGAGTATCATTCCACGCCGGACCGGAAGATGGCGCTAAAGGCCAGGGTTAGACAGGTCGGGGCTTGGAGGGGGTGTCTGAGGACAGAAGCGGAGAAAAGGGCAGGTGTGCCGAGGCCCTTTGCATCTACTTGCGTAACCCTCCCAGTATCGTCTAGGTAGGGAAACTGAGGCTCAGAGAGGAGTGTCCTTATGTCTTGAGACAGGCCACCCACCGTTTCCTGCTCTGAGAGGATCTCTAAATCGTTTTCCGATGTTGCTCAACTTGCGTGTGGCAGGGCCGTTGTCTCAGCCCCGTTAGAAGGGTAAAGAGGTGAGAACTGACTGACCTGGGCTTCAGGCAGGCCACCAGTGGGGTCTCAGCTGTGAGCCCAGGGCCAGACCTCCCCATGTGGCATGAGATGGGAGGGCTTTTTTCCTCCAGTCCTCTGCTGATCCTCAGCACACCTGTGGTCTTGGACATGGCAGCACGTGCAAGGATGACCTGTTGCTGGAAGCTCAGCAGCTGCAGGCCTGTGCCTTCCTGTGATCGCCCATCTCTTTCCCATTCCCACAGCTGTGCTTTCCCCACCCCCAGCTCCTACCTCTCAGCTTCTACCAGAGGGGAGACCTAAGTAGTCAGTCGCCTGTAACAAGTTTTCCATGGGTTCTCACAGGAAACCAGGGATGGAGCTTAACCTCCAGGCCAACCCTGGGGCTTCACACTGGCTCCAAACAGCCCCCTTCTATCCCATTGGGTGCTGGCTCAATACTCTCTTGGTACCCTGAGCCCAGCCTGGAGCCCTTGGTTGCTGGGCAGATGTAGTGCCCTCATCCCTGAATTCCACGGACCACCGTGGAGTCTCACCCTGAGCGCCACCCTTGCCTAGAGAGCTGTGATGTCTGTGTCCTTCCTCTCAGTAAAGACAGAAGCCAGCGAGGGGACTAGGATGACTGACAGAGAGGAGTAGAGGTGGTTGTAGGAGGTTTTCCCTGGGGTGTGAAGCTAAAGAAGATTTGGCAGAGGGCATCTTAGAAGCCCTGGGAAGAAGGGTTTAGAGTCAGGGCGAGTCAGGGCCCAAGTCCCAGAACAAGAGTAGAGAGGATGGAGAAAGGGAAGAAGGAGGGGGAGGGGCACCCCAGAGCCAGGGCCTGTCAGAGGGGCCCGAGGCAGGCAGGGTCTGGATTCTATTCCAGAAGAGGGGAAGGCCTTGCAGGGCTCTAAGTGGAGACTAAGAGATTCCCTTTTGGCTCCAGTCTGTAGCTGAGCCCCCATCCTGACCGTTCCCCTCCTACAGCTAAGACCCTGGGGCTTGACTGGTAGCCAGGGCTGCTGACCCTGGCCCCAGGTCTACAAGGTTAATCCTGGGCCTGGAGCCCAGGCGATTAGCAGGGGGCCTCTCCTTGCTGATAAGCTCCCCACTAGCAGAGTGTTGGGGGAGGAGGTGTCTAGGGGAGAGTGCCAAAGTGAGAGACTCCTAGCCTGAGGGCACCTTTGGGGGTTCCTTGTAGGGTGGCAGTGCCTTAGTAGGTGACAACAGTTTTACCCTTGTGGTGTGGATTTTTTATGGAGCCCTATTTAAAAAAGAGTAAAAGGAGGAGCAGGGTTATAGAGGGGCTGTGGACAGGACCAGGGGCTAAGGCTCACTTGTCTGCTGCTGAGCTTTGGCCTTGATCTTTCACCTGAGAGAAACCTTAATGGCAGACAAGACAGTCAGCTCCCAGGAAGCGGAGGTTTCACGGCTGCGCGGAGCAGAGCTGCTTCCTGCCTCAGGTTTCTCAGGCTTCTGACCCGGTCAGCTTTTCTACACACCTGGTTCAGGCTCCTCAGGGCCTCAGGTCAGACTCAGGAGAAGCAGTGGGTGTCATTGGACATTGACAGCAGGGACTGAGCCAGCGAAGGGAAGAGACTCCTCTTGGGGTAGACTCACTCCAGGATCAGGGTCCTGGTGTCAAGATGCCATCTGTCTGTCACATACTGGAAATGGGCACATTGTAGGGCCTCAGGATCTGACTGAGTCTAGAATGTCCCCAGAAATTGTTAAAATGCAGCTCTGGGCACCCAGTTCAGACACATAGAACTTCCACTGGCCCCCAGTTCAGATGCATAGAACCTCCACTGGTCCCCAGTTCAGAAGCATAGAACCTCCACTGGTTCCCAGTTCAGAAGCATAGAACCTTCACTGGTCCCCAGTTCAGATGCATAGAACCTTCACCGGCCCTAGACCCTAGGCATCTGGGCAGTCGAAGTACTCACCAGTACCTCAGAGCATAGTCATGGCTGGAATCCGGGGGTCTGAGGGTTCCCTTCTTCCTAGCACAAGGGCACCATGTGGGAGGAATTCAGTACCCGCATTTACAGCAAGCAGCTCTGGGAAGCATAGGACAAGGCCCAGGGCTTGGGAATGGCTGTGGCTGCGGGTCCTGCCTGAGTCTGACCTCTAGTATTAGAGTAGGGCTTTCAGATCTCCTTGTCTCATTTCTAGCAAGGACTGCTGGGACTGACCAGTAAGGACCTGGTTTACTTTAGGAACTTATCTAAGCGGGGCGGTGATGGCACTCGCCTTTAATCCCAGCACTCCAGAGGCAGAGGCAGCGGCAGGTGGATCTCCGTGAGTTCGAGGCCAGCCTGGGCTACAAGAGCTAGTTCCAAGGCAGGCTCCAAAGCTATAGAGAAACCCTGTCTCGAAAAACAAAAAACAATCAAACAAACAAATAAACAAAAAACAAAACAAAACAAAAAAAGCCCAAAACAAACAAACAAAAAAAGGAACTTATCCATCACTCAGCCAGACTTTGAATACCAGGCCCTGCCCTTCCAAAGACACCTGGACTGGTTTGTCAGCCTTCATTTCACCAAGTGGATTTCTCAGAGCTCCTGCTCTAAGCCTCCTTGAGTGAGTGGGTCTGTACAGTAGGACAGAGAGGGGTGGTCTGGCCTTAAAGGCTTTTGATACCTCTTCTTCCCTGTGCCCCTGCATAGGCTGCTGGCCTAGGAGGTTACCTCAGCACAGAGGACCTCCAAGCCTGAATACCTCAAGCCTCTTTGGGTATGTGCCCAGTCTGCAGCAGATGAGTTTAGCAGGCCATACTAAGATGTATTTAACAAGCTGGGCAGTGGTGGCACATGCCTTTAATCCCAGCACTCTGGGGGCACAGGCAGGCTGATCTCTATGAGTCTGAGACCAACCTTGTCTACGGAGCTAGTTCCAGGATGACCAAGGCTACATAATGAAACTCAGTCTCCAAAAACCAATCAACCAACCAACCAACCAACCAACCAAACAAACAAACAAAAAAGGTGCATTTAACACAAATTCCCAAGCAGGAGAGACATTGAGACCGTCTGGTGGCCTATGAATGACTTTTTTGTTTTTCCTGGAAAAATGCGGTTCTTGCTTCCATACAAGATTTTGAAGGTCCAGGGGCCTGGGAGCAATGGCACAGCTGGTAGAGTGTTTGCCTTGCATGCACAAAGCCGTGAGTTTGCTCCGCATGCACACTTGTAACCCCAACATTCTACAGAAAGATCAGGAATTCAAGGTCAGCGTGAAAGACATAGTGAGTTTAAGGTCTGCCGGGGCCGCATGAACCCCTGTTTTACCCTGGGAATTGGTTGGAGAATGATGCTTAGGGCCTAAGAGATGGTTCTGAGGGGAAAGGAACTCACTGTCAAGCCTGATAACCTAAGTTCTATCCCTGTAGACTCCCCACCCAAATAGGTGAGTCAATGTAATAATAATAATAATGATAATAATAATAATAATAATAAAATGATGCTCAAATTTCAGTCAAATTCGATGGGCCGGTGCTGAGGCAGTGCCTGCCTAGGATTTTCCTTATGCTGCTCCTTAGTCTCAGAGGCAAGTGGTTTGGAAGAACCAGTGACTGGGAAAGAGCTGGGTGACAGAAGTGGTAGGTAGCTGTCTGGGGACAGTGCTTTCACTAGGTCCATGCTGATAACAGAGGCCACATGCCACCTGGCAGTACATGGGAAGGGCCCAGATATACACAGGACATTTGCACACATCTTCACTAGGCCCTGAGAGGGCCATGCAACAATCACTCCAGTTGGGGAAACTGAGACCCAGGGTATGAAGGCTCTTTCCCTATTGCTCACTGAGAGAAGAGGTAGAGTCAGGATTTGGGGGGAATCTGGGTACAGTGGGACCTCTTCGTGCTCTCTCTTCCTCAGGAGACGATCACCTCCCTGAGGGGCGAAGAGGGAGATTTAGCCTCCCTCTGGACGCCTGTCCAGGGCTGTTTCTCTGCTGCCGGCAAAGGTGTGAAGCCGCAGGCACATCCCAGGAAGGGAGGGAAAGCTCAGGGGCCTCTTGGTGGCTGCAGGCGGCCAGCACGGGTGCCAGGGCAGACTCGGTGTCACCACTGTGATTGGTAGACTAAACAGCTGAGCGGAGCCGGCCTCCTCCTCGCTGCTGCCTTTCGCCAGGGCGGCCGGCAGGCTGGGGGCCTTTCAAAGCCCGGGTCCCTGCCTGCTATCTCCCCATCAGGCTGAAGCATTTAGCCACTTTCTTCAAACACCCGGCCAGGGCGTGATGGTTAACGTCAAATCTGGCAGCGCGTCATAACCTATAGGGCTGGGACATTTATCACAGGCCTGGGCCTCAGGGGACTTCAAAGGAGCCAGGGGTGGGGGTGGGAAGAGGCTCTGGTGGGACCCGCCCTCTGCAGGGAGCGGCAGATGGCTTCAGAGTTGCAGGGATCTGCTGGTCAGCCCCAAACCCTACAGGGATGATACTAAAAATCCATTATAACAATGGCTGTTATGTATTGTGAGCCCCCCTTCAGGGTGCTGTGTGCATTTTATTTCATGTAATGCCCACTGATAGGCACCCATTTACTGTTACTGCATTAAAAAAATCTTAAGAATAAATTTTTATTTTTAATTATGCATCTGAGTGAGGATGTGTGCACATGAGTACAGGTGTCCTCAGAGGGCAGAGGCGTCCGATGTCCCTGGAGCTCAAGTTACAGGTGGTTGTGGGCTGCCTGATGTCGGTACCGGGACCTGTGCAACAGCAGATAAGCTCTTACCTGGGAGCCATCTCTCCAACCCCCGTTGCTCTATTTTTATAGTACACCCAGGTACCACAAAATGGGGCCAGGAGAGGTTAAGTTGCAGTTAAAGTTACACGGCTATTAATGCAAACATTATGGACATAATTCTTATTAGCTGTCATTCACAGCGTGATCTCTGTGCACTAAGAATTTTACATATCATCCTCCCCTCCCCACGGGACATAAACACTATTTATTTATTTAGGTTTTTTTTGTTTGTTTGTTGACTTGCTTTTTGGTTTTGACACAGGATTTCATGTATCCCAGCTTAGCTCCAAACTTTCTGTGTAACTGAGGCTGGACCTTGAACCTCTGACCCTCCTTCCTCCACCTTGAGAGTGCTGGGTTCACAGGTATGGGCTACGGTATTCAGTTTTCTTTCTCATATTTTATTTTATCTTTTTGGTTTTTGGTTTTTGTCTTTTTTTTTCAAGACAGGATTTCTCTGTGTAACAGTCCTAGCTATCCTGGAACTAGCTCTTGTAGCCCAGGCTGGCCTCGAACTCACAGAGATCCCCCTGCCTCTGCCTCCCAAGGGCTGGGATTAAAGGTGTGCACCACCAACACCCAGCTTTATTTTATTCTTAAAATTTTTATTATATTGTGGGGGTGGGCACATGTCTGTCATGATGTGTGTAGATAAACAACAAACAATCTTGTTGGGCTGGAGAGGTGGCTCAGTGTTGTCATTGTCATTATAATGAGCATGCTTTCCGCTTCTTCAAAGAGGATCCAGGGAGTCACAGGACCAGACTGGACCCTTTGTTCCCAGCTGCTTGCCTGTACCAGCCAACAAACATTTACTGAAGGCCTACTGTGTGCCAAGCCCTGTCCAAGGCTGTGACAGAAAAGGTCAAGAGCAGAGGCAGGCAGCATCTGCCACCGCGAAGCTAGTCTCTGATGGGGGACAGTGGACAAGCAAGCCGGTCTGCACCAGGCCAGGGAGCAGTAAACGCTGTGTGAAAAGGCAAGCGGATGCAGGAACAAAGAGGGACCTGTGTCAACTTGGATGGGTATGGAGAGTTTCTGAGGAAGTGGCAGGTAACCAGAGAGGCCAAGGGTGTATCTCAGAGAGTAATCCAGGCACGGGGAAACTTCAAGCGCAAAAGGTCTGAGCTGGGAGCTCACCAGGCAGCTGCCGTCCACGCTAAAGCCATGAACCATTAAACCCGGCCCCTGAACATACTCAGAGCCATGAGGTCATCCGCCCACCCATGCACCCATCCACTTATTCATTCATTCCATCCACTCTCCCACCCACCCATCCATCATTCACCCACCCATCAGCACGCCAACTCATTACACATGTTCTGGGATCCTGTTAAAATCCTGTCAGGAGAGGCACTGGAGAGTTAGTGGCCAGATCTATTCTCAGTCTGAAAGGTGGCTGGGTGTGGGGGATGGGGTACAGAACGGCAGGCAATAGGGTGCCACCACCACTCACCAAGTCTCTTTTCTGGGAAAGATGCCCCCAGACACCATAGATCAGGGAAACCTGTGAGGCTCCAACACAATAGAGGCTATTACCATGCTCTTGGTTGTCCACTACAACTAGATGACAAGAAATTATCACCGTCCAGGTGGGGGTGAAGCCTGCACTCAGGAATTAGAGGCAGGCGGATCTCGAAGTTTGAAACCAGAGTGGGTTCTAGAAGCCCTGTCTCGAGGAAAAGAGAGAAAGAAAGAAAGAAAGAAAGAAAGAAAGAAAGAAAGAAAGAAAGAAAGAAAGGAAATAGAAGAAAGAAATCACCACCCCATCGCTGGAGCCTCCGCGTGTTCTCGGACATTGAAAAGTCAAGCTGAAAGCGATTTGGAAACCTCTCTGCTGGCCTGCTTTCACAGTGTGAGATGATGCTGTCCAGGCTGCTAGGGGAATTGTCACCAGTAGTCAGCTGTGGAACCTGTGTGTTACAGTACCAACCTGTCAGGTAAGATGTGCCAGTTGGTGTGATATTTGCATGACTGTTTGGGTTGTAACTAGGCGCTTTCTCAACGGATTTGCAGTTTGTCACAGGATGGAATTCGTGCTTAGTGCCACAAACTTGGTCAAAAGTTTATGGCTGGGGGGGTTGGAGAGATGGCTCAGAGGTTAAGAGTATTGCCTGCCCTTCCAAAGGTCCTGAGTTCAATTCCCAGCAACCACATGGTGGCTCACAACCACCTGTAATGGGGTCTGGTGCCCTCTTCTGGCCTGCAGGCATACACACACAGACAGAATATTGTGTGTATATATATATAAAAGTTTATGTCTGGGAAGGTCATATCCTAATAGGGAAGCTACTGTTGTTTTACTGAGTGGACATGATGTGCCTGTCAAATCACCTTCTGAACATTATGTTTATGTCCCTAGACAGAGCTCCTGTCAGCCTCCCAGTGGGTGGTTACACTCTTATTACTCTAAGTGCTGTTGAGTCCTCGGTCCCAAATGGGACATCTGTATCACCCCTCCAAGGTTCAATACACGTGGAGGAAGAAGAGGAGGAAGGAATGTAAGGACCAGAGGAAGGGGACTTGTGTTGGGCGTGACATGGTTGTTGCACTTATGAACTCACACCCAAGCTGTGGTTGTGCAAGATTGAGCCCATCAATATCCTGTCTTGAAAGAGTGGGGAGAGAGGTTCCACCCTGCCCTGAGGATTTGTAGGGAGTTAATGGTTGCCGGGGGTGGGATAGACATCTTATTCAGTAACATAAAGACTGGCAAGGTGTCCATGCTCCTGTAAATAACCATTATCCAAGATCCTGTAAACAGTGCTGATGAAGCTTACTGGGCCATGGAAAAACAACCATAAAAACAAAAGAGGGGGAGAAAGGCACCAGTGGGAGGGGAGGGGGAAGGAGAGTAAGGGGGGATATGATGGAAACACTGTACCTGTATGGAAATGCACAATGGAACCCTTTATTGTGTGTAATGTATTCTAATAAAAACAACTAAAATGCAAAATAATTTTGTTATATTACTATGAGCATTATTGTTTTGTTGTTGTTGTTTTAGAGGCAGGGTTTTTCAGTGTTACAGCCCTGGTTGTCTTGGAACTTGCTTTGCAGACAACCAGGCGGGTCTTGAACTCTCAGAGATCCATCTGCCTCTGCCTCCAGAGTGCTAGGGTTAAAAGTGTGTGCCACCAAGGCCAGCTTTTAAAAATAATTTTTTTTTTAAAAAATATTTATTTATTTATTTATTATGTATACAATATTCTGTCTGTGTGTATGCCTGCAGGCCAGAAGAGGGCACCAGACCCCATTACAGATGGTTGTGAGCCACCATGTGGTTGCTGGGAATTGAACTCAGGACCTTTGGAAGAGCAGGCAATGCTCTTAACCTCTGAGCCATCTCTCCAGCCCCTAAAAATAATTTTAAAAGAAAAAATAATTCACTTCCCTTTCCAGCTTCAGCTCCCGTTCTTCACCCCATTTTCTTTTTATTTTTTCTTTCTCTTCCTTCCTTCCTTCCTTCCTTCCTTCCTCTCTCTCTCTCTCTCCCCCTCCCTCCCTTCCTTTCTTCCTTCTCTTTTCTTCCCCTTTTCCTCCCCTCCCCCTCCTCCTCCTCCTCCTTCTTCTTTCTATGTGTGTGTGTGTGTGTGTGTGTGTGTGTGTGTGTGTGTTTGTAACTGTGTGATTGTGTAGGTACATCTGCTTGGGTCCGTACCTGTGACGGTAAGAAGAGGACATGAGATCATGAGATGCTCCGTCATTCTCCACCTTATTCCCTTGAGGCAGTGTCTCTCACTGAACTTGGAACTAGAGTCATGACTATCAGGCCCTAGGGATCGAGTTTCTTGTCTGTACCTCCCACAGCACCAGGTTTGCAGTTGCACATGGATATGCCTGGCTTTTTGTGGCTGTTGGGGATTTGAACTCAGGTCCTCATGCTTTGCATAGCAAGCACTCTTACTTACCAAGCCATCTCTCCAACCCCTAAGCTCCATCTTGGTTGGAGTTTCTTGTGTAAAGGTGTACCTGCATCTCCAACATCAGCTCCCAAGCTCCTCAAGATCAGTGTGAAACACCAGGCCATTATCAGTGGAGTGCTTAGCTGCATGCTTGGTGTTGGGTTCAGCACACACATTGTCTGTTATGCTATGGTATTTATTGCTCAAAATACCTGGAATGGGACCTGTTGTCCCGCCAAAAAGGTGTGCCCTCTTTACCACCACGATTCAGGTTTTGTAATCTTGGTCTTTATCAGTTTAGATACTCTCATTTCACAGAAGAGAACACTGAGGCCCAGATGCTGAAGTGACTTCTCTGTGTTAGCTGCTAGTGGGCACCAGAACTGGAACTTGAATCCTGGCATTTGAATGACAAAGATCACCCTTAAGCACTTCCTGAACTGTGTTTCTGTGTTTGTGGATCCACAGGAGGCCTGGGAGGAGAGAAGGAAGGATGTGTACATGATCAGGGCCATGATTTCATGGCCCTGGTGTAGAGATGTCAGGATTTGAACCTCCACTGCTAGGATTTTCTAAATTTTATAACCTTGGCCTTCAGAGATTTGGTTTCTGCTTTGCATTCCAGTGGTCTGGTCTGTAAAATGGGCGTGGCCACCTTACCCATGTCATAAGTGTGCTGTGAAGTTTAAGGATTGTTTGTATGGGCTGGGCTGATGCCTGGCCCACAGTCAGCACCTCACAGAGGTCAACTATTTATTCAGTTGGACAAGGATGGCAGCCTTTTGCTGGGGTGTGTGGCTAAGCGGTGAGTCTGTGGTTAGTGTGCATAACATCCTCAGCAACACATACATACATACACCACAACTCACACATACATACACCACACTCACACATGCACATGTACCACACACAAATACCACACACATCACATAAGCACACGCACACACCACACAACACCACATACACACACCACACACATACACCACATACACGCACACCACACACACCACACACATACCACACACACACCACATACCACACACACAGGCACACCACACACACACCCACACACTACACACACACACATATACACACCACATACATCACACACACACACCACACACTACACATACACACACACATATACACACCACACACCACACACACACCACACACTACACATACACACACACATATACACACCACACACCACACACACACACCACACACGCATACCATACACATTCCATACATACCACACACACATACACCACACATGCAGATACACACCACATACATACACACATCACACCTACTACACACACATACAACACACACACCCCACAAGCTTGCTAGAGATTGATCCCAGGTCCTCATGCTTGCAAGAAACATATTTACCAATCGAGACATCTCCACATGTCAATTTTTTTTCTGTTTCATTTTAGACTGACAGTGGCCATCCTTAAAAGTGCTCCAACTTTGGTCTGCATAGTCAGTAAACTGTGCTACAAGCCTGCAGGGAGGGCACCAGGGTCAGCTGTGGCTGCAGAGAGACTCACCCATGGGGTGAGGGGCAGAGAGGGCTAAGGCATATACACTGCCTCTCCTTTGGGCCTCTGGAGTTTTGGGGGCTTCTCTGGAAGTCACCCCAGGATTTAGAGGCAGCTGCCAAGCTTACTAATCTGTAAACAGGGCTTTTCATCTGAGGACAGGGACATGCTGTGATCCTCTCTCCCTGACTGCTGCCTGGGTCCCAGGTCACTCCCTGTTCCTTCAGTTGCCCCTGGTTCTTTACCTTACTGACTCCAGGCCCCCTTGGCCTAGATGCTCCTACTGGCTGCAGTCAGATCCTGCTCTTCCATAGTGAGGCTCTGCCCTGGAGTGTCCTGGGTTAAATTCTGACTCAAAGGCTGGCTTATTGTGTCTATCTGAGAGCCTCAGGGTCTCCATGTATAGAACTACATTCTCCGTCAGCGTGAAACTGACCAGTAGGTGTGCATGCACTAAATCTCCCTGCTCTTGACTGCAGATGTGACTGGAGCTGTTTCAGTCTCCGGCCTTGACTTCCCTCAGTGACGAATTGGAACCTGGAATTGCCTGAATAAACAGACCATTTCTTCCTGGATTGTTTTTCTCACAGCAATAGAAATGGAAATTAGACACCATCCCAAAACAATTGTTTCCATTGAAGAAGTCACCCTATCGGCTCTATTATTCATTTGTCTGTCTGTCTGTCTGTCTGTCTGTCTATCTATCTATCTATCTATCTATCTATCTATCTAACTTTCTATTCTTTTTTGGTTTTTCAAGACAGGTTTTCACTGTGTAGCCCTGGCTGTCCTGGAACTCACTTCGTAGACCAGGCCAGCCTTCAACGCACAGAGATCCACCTGCCTCTGCTTCCTGAGTGCTGGGATTAAAGGCGTGCGCCACCATCGCCCCACAATCTCAGATTTCTTAATTTCAAGACACAACCAAGCCACAGTAACTGTCACGTGGCCTTAGACCTGACCAGAAGTCGCTTCAGGGAGGAAGGAGTTATTTTGGTTTAAAGATCAAGGTGATGAATCTATCACAGTGGGAAGGCGTGGGGGCAGAAGTAGGAGGCTGCTGGTCACAGGGTATCCACAGTCGGGAAGCAGAGACTGGACAGGAAGCAGGAGCAGGCTGCAAAGGCTGTAATGTCTGTCCCTAGTGACACACTTCCTCCAGTGCTCACTCCCTCAAGGTCCTACAGCCCTCCCAAAGTGCACGGGCCCACGGCACACACAAAGCACCGTGCATTGTGCTTTTTCTCATACAGAAACGGTCTGGCAGCCCAGCAGTGGGTGAGCCCACAGTGGGTGGTGGGCACGGGATGGACTATGGGCTTGGGATCCTGTGGGAAAGCCTGTTCTGCTGGTCCTTGCCAAAGTTAAGTCCTTGGCCTTGAAGGCAGGTTAAGCATGGTGAGCCTGGAAGAGGAGGGAGGCCCTGACACCTGACACACAACCCTGGCTAATGTGGGGAGAGGGAGGAACAGAGAAGGGCATAGCTCCCAGAGGCCATGGTCTGAGGGCCCTGGCTACTCTGGTACCCTGCATTCCTGTGTGTACTTTCCTCATCCCTATTGTCACTGTGCTGGGGACTAGAGAGACAGATAGCTTCCTGTCTTCAGTGGAAAGGGACCAGCAAGATTAAATCAAGGGTGTTTGTGGTGGCAGCGTGGAGGGAAGTTGGCTGTGACGCTCTGGGAAGGAGCCCCCCTCTCAGGACAAAGTGCTTGGGAATCATTTGATCCATCGCACAAATAGAGAAACTGAGTCTCAGGTAGGAGCTTCTCATGGGTCCGTCCTGTTGTCCTGGCCCCAGATTTTGTATTCATTCTTGACCTTCTTTCTTGGAGATGGGAATTTTTCTCACATGGACATTGAACCAGGAGGAAGAAGACGGGACCAACACCTTTAAGGGCAGACTGTTCTCAATACACCCATGTAATTGTGTGAAGTGCCTTGTGTAACACAGTACACAGATATATGCAATGAAACGTGAAATAACTTTAGTGGTTGTTGTTTGTTTGTTTGTTTTGGATTTTGATTGCTTGAGACAAAGTCTCTCTATTATATATAGAGAGCTGGCCGTTCTGGAACTCTCTGTGTAAACCAGGCTGGCCTGGAACTCACAGAAATATGACTGCCTTTTCCTCCCAAGTGCTGGGGTTTAAAGTGTGTGCCACTATACTTGGCCTAGAATTTATTTTAGAAGCTTGCAAGTAGGTATGCGTTTGTGACTACCAGTGCCTGAAGAGGCCTGAATCATCCGATTCCCAGGAGCTGGAGTTACAGATGATTGGGAACCACCTGACATGGGTGCTGGGACCTGAACTGAGGGCCTGTCTGAGAGAATCAACTTCTCTTAACCTCTGAGACATCCCACTAACCCTAATTCAGATTTTATTTTTAATTATGTGTATGGGTCGGTGTCAGTGTGAGGCTGTGTTCATGAATGCAGTACCAAGAGAGGCCAGAAGAGGAAGCCAGAGTCCCGTGGAGTTGGCGTTAGAGGTCGTTGTGAACTGCCTGACACAGTGCTGGGAAACACTGATTTGGGTCCTAGGCGAGCTCAGTAGGTAATCTTAGCCATCACTCCAGTGTGCCCCTCCCCTTTAAGACAGACAGACAAACAAACAAACGAATGAATGACTTTGCACGTGCTTTGCTGGCTCCGGTACCCCTCCCTCCAGCTACAAGCTGAAAATTTGGGAACAGCCTGGGATAACTTCTTGCCAGATGAAAACTCAGATATCTCCACTTCCTCGGAGTTTATTTGTGCCACAACAAAGGAGAATTTCTCTCCCCTTTTCTATGGTTTTCCACATGGTCCTGGGCGGGTGTGGAGTTGGTGATACTGGGTGGGAAAGCCGTTTTCACAGACTCAACCGCTACTCCTGTCTGCCGTCCTGAGAGATGGGTATATATAGGTCGCCGTGGGAGGGCTCGTGAGGAAGACAGGCTTCAGCCCAGTCCCAGAATGGGCCCTCTCACTCCTTACTGCGTTGGAAGCCTGCAGGAGGGTGGATTGGCCGTCTTTCAGGAGATGCCGAGCCGATTGGGAAGACAAACTCCTGAGGTGTTTCTCTCCAGTCAAGGACTCCGAAGCTTTGTGGCTTAGACGCTAACTCTACAACTGAGAGCGCGGCCATCCGCTATACTCGTCAATTCGTTGTTGGTAAGCGAGTCCTTCAGCTCTCATTTCTAGGGTCCTTGATTGGCCCTGCAGGGCTAGGAGCTTATGGTGGGACCAAACCTCTCACCTTATGACCAAGAAACCTGGGAATGTGAAGAGGTCTGGGGTCCCACAGTTCCTTTCAAGGGACCGGTGATCTTCACTTAAAGGTTCCACCACCTTCCCATAGTGTCTCCCTGGGACCGTGTCTTAATGCACAGCTTTCGGGACCACTTTTCTAAACCACAGCAGGCCACCTCTGGCCTTCCTTTCCTGCCGTGATATATTTAATCAAACATTTACTAAGTGCCGCCTGTGTTCTGGTCGCAGGGGCAGACACTCAACCCTGACTCTCAAAGCCACACTGTAAGGAGGTTCTGTGAGAGCTTTGCTCCAGGGAGCTCATGTTCTGTTCTGTTTGGCTGCCAGTGTGGAGGGGCCTTTGAATTCTCTCAGTGATTGCAGTGGGTTTCTTTGCACATGTAATTCTGAGGTGAAGTCAGTGTAACCAAATCCTGCCGAGAGGGACCTGCCTTAGCATGCCTGGAGGCTGTGGAGGGTGGATGAGGCAGAGAGACGAGGCAGAACTGAGGGCATGTGTGAGCGCACAGGCGTGTGCTCACTGGCCGTGCAAGCGTATCATGTAATTCAATGACACAGTCTCTGTTTCCAGAAATGGATTCCAGGCCACGGCATCCACGTCCTGAAGTGATCCTGGTACTTGTCCTAAGATTAAATGAAACTGGCAAATGGCAGGGAGAATTGAATAAAGATGGCTGCTGGGGTTCGCCTTTCTCTTTCCAGACATTGGCAGCGTCTTGCAGCACGGCGAGGCGAGTGGTGGTTCCCCTCTTGCCTCCTCAGGGCTGAGGCCATGTTCAGCAACCCACAGCTGCAGGCAGGCGTCCTGGGTATGACGGTCATTTGCTGTTAGCTTTAGGTGTGAACAAACCTTCAGTGCCCTTCTGCCTGCTGTTTTCTTGTGGCTTTTCAAGACAGGGTTTCTCTGTGTAGCCTTGGCTGTCTTGTAGACCAGGCTGGCCTCGAACTCACAGAGATCCGCCTGCCTCTGCCTCCTGAGTGCCGGGATTAAAGGTGTGTGCCACCCCTCCCCAGCCTGCTGCTTTCTTTTTAAAGGTTTATTTTATTTTATTTTTATATTTATGTGCACACATGTGTGTTTGTGGGTGTGTGCACAGGCATTTGGGTGCCCCTGGGATGCTATAGAAGGGCACGGAATCCTCTGGAACTGAGACTACAAGCAGCAGTGGGTCGCCCAACATGAGTGCTTGCTGGTCCTCTCCAACCCCTCTGATTCTTTTGGCCACGTATTTAAAATTAAAGATAAAGCAAAATAATAGACAAATAAGCTGGTCGTGATGGCTCACACCCATAATCCCAGTAGCGGGGAGAAGTAATATGAGTTCGGGGCTAGCCTGGGCTATAGAGAAAGACACTGTTTCAAAAAAAAAAACAAAAACAAAAACTAAAGCTTACGGCCAGAGAGATGGCTCAGTGAGTCAAAGCACTTGTGGCACGGGCCTGATTATCTGACTCTGACCCTCAGAACTTCCACAGCGGAAGGACGGAACCACTTCCCGGAAGTCCTCGGATACGTTTACTTTCTCACACATATGTCATACAACACACGCAAATAGATAAATAAATAAAATGTTAAAAAACAACAGCAACAACACCAGAAACAACCCCACAACAGACTCCATCAAAACAAAACAAAAGCTGGGGGGGTGGCGCATGCCTTTAATCCCAGTACTTAGGAGGCAGAAGCGGGTGAACCTCTGAGTTCAAAGGCAGCCTGGTCTACAGAGGGAGTTCCAGGACAGCCAGGACTACACAGAGAAACCACATCTTAAAACAACAACAATAACAACACAAATCCTCAAACACAAGAGGGCATGATGGCATACCCATGTGATCTCAGGACTTGAGAAAAGGAGACAGGAGACTTAGGAGTTCTGGGCCAGCTTGGACTACCTGAGATCCTGTCTCAAACAGCCAAACAAGAGACCTGAAAGATGGCTTAGCAGTTCAGAGTGCTTTCTGCTCTTCCTGAGGGCCGAGTTCAGTTCCCAGCACCCGTGCCAAGAGGCTCCCAACTGCCTGCATCTCCAGCTCCAGGGCGTTTGATATCCTCTTCTGGACTCTGTGGGCATCTGTGCTCACATGTACAGAGCAATATATACATCAGGTATGGCGACACATGCCCTTAATTCCAGCATTCAAGAGGCAGTGGAGGGTAGGTCTCTCAAGCTTGAGACCAGCCAGAGCTACACTATGGTAAGGCCCCGACTCAAGATAAGTAAGTAAGAAAATAATAAATAAATAAATAAATAATGTTAAAACAAAGCAAAACAAAACCCACAACATTAAAAGTCAAGCAAAAAGAAAGACCAAGAACAAAGCTGGCCGCTGACACTGTCTCAGGGGTAGGGTTGCTCCGGCTGTACAAAATCGTGGGTTCCATTTCCCTCTTTCTTTCTTTCTCTCTTTCCTTTTCTCTCTCTCTCTCTCTCTCTCTCTCTCTCTCTCTCTCTCTCTCTCTCTCTTTCTTTTAAGACAGGGTTTCCCTGTTTAACAGTCCTAGCTGCCCTGGAACAAGCATTGTAGACCAGGCTAGCTCAAACTCACGGGGATTCACCTGCCTCTGCCTCTTGAGTGCTGGGATTAATGGCATTCGCCACCAGGTTGCGTGGAGTTAGGCCCCGGGTTCTGTTTCTAAGACCAGAGAAAAGTGTTGCTAAGGGGGAAGTGTTGTTTAATCTTATGTTCTGTGCTATTTTTATGATATTTGGCTCCATACAAAGCAGGCCAAAACAAATATCCTCTTATCACAAATGGGGTCTCTAATGAGTCCCCCTGTGTCCTCCTGTTAAATCCAAACCCCTTCTCTAGATACAGAATGTCCTACAGCATCCTTGATGACATGCGGACGTAGGGCCCAGCCATAGCTGGTTACCCCTGCTGTAGGCCATGAGCCACAGAAGGGCACCGTAGATTCTGGAGGCATGTGCCCAGAGCTCATGAGAGGATCACTGTTGGAGATGTGTTTTTGCTTGTTTATTTTTGTTTTTGACTTTTGAGACAGGCTTTCTCTGTGCAGCTCTGGGTGTCCTGGAACGTGCTCTGTGGGCTAGGCTCACCTTGAACTCAGGGATCCACGTGTCTCTGCCTTCTAAGTGCTGGGATTAAAGGTGTGTGCTACTGCTGCCTGGCTGGAGGTGTGTTTTTGTTGAGGGTAGAGATGCCTCTTCAGTGAGAAAACAAAGGCTGTGCCCTATAGGACTTGCAAGGCCTGGGGCCTCTGCAGCTTTGACATGGTCTGGCAGACATCCAAGACTCAGGAGGGAAGGAATCTCATGCTGCATTCTTCTGACCCAACATCCACTGGATGTTTATTTGCCCCTGGGAGAGGTTATCTCATTTGACAGGCAGACCCTGCGCCAGGCCTCCATGGCTGAACCCTGGCTGCGGTGGGTTGAGGAAAGTTATGAGTGTGTATGTGTCCACATGTGTGTGTGTGTGTGCAAATACAGATGGTGGGTAGGGTTTGGAGGGAGGATGCTCGGCATCTGAGGCTACAGTCTTCTTGGACGCTGGCATTTCTGTAGCCACATGAGTGATGGGGTGGGGGTTCTTCATGTGAGGATGCTAAGGACTTGTCTTTTCCTTTGCCTACTTGCACAGTCTTGCAACTCATTTTCCTGTTCTGAGCCACGATTTTCCCAACCGGGACAAGTTCATTGGACAATGGACCCCTCCTGGTGTACCTCACTTCCTAGGGACATTTGGTTCTTTTCAGTTAGGGTCTTAAGAAAGTGGACATTTCAGCCAGCCAGCGGTGGCGCAAGGCTTTAGCTGAGCGAGCTGCCTGCTTCTGTCTCCCCAGGGCTGAGATTAAAGGTATGTATTCCTGGTTTGTTTTTAATTATGTGTATACATCTCCGTTGGTGTGTGGGTGTGTACATGGGAGTGTAGGTGCCCTTAGAGGTCAGAAGAGGGCGTTGGAGTTCCTGGATTTGGAGTACTAGAAGTTTTGAGCCTTCTAATGTGGGTGCCGGAAATGGAAGTCAGTGTGTCTAAAGCACAGTAGGTGCTCTTGCCAACGGGGCTATTTGTCCAGTCCCTCTCTCCTCTCCTCTCCTCTCCTCTCCTCTCCTCTCCTCTCCTCTCCTCTCCTCTCCTCTCCTCTCCTCTCCTCTCCTCTCCTCTCCTCTCCTCTCCTCTCCTCTTCTCTCCTCTCCTCTCTTCTCCTCCCTTCCCCCACCCCTCCTTTCCCCTCTTCTCCTCTCCTCTTTTCTCCTTCTCCTCCACCTCCTTTTTTTTTTTATTTTGAGACAGGATCTCTCAAATTCTCTATGGAATTGAGGGTAACCTTGAATTTCTGATTCTCTTGTCTCTGACACCTGAATGCTGGGATTATAATTATGCATCACTACACCCAATTTATGGGTTGCTGTGGGTGGAACTCAGGGATTCATTCATGTTAGGCAATAGTCTGATACATTTTCAGATAGTTTAGGGGTTAGTGTATGTGTGTGTTGGGGGGTGTATGCACGTGTGTACATTCATGTGTGCCCATGTGCTTGCTGCCCACAGGTCAGAGGTTAACAGTATCTTTCTCTAGCACACCTCTCTCTCTCTCTCTCTCTCTCTCTCTCTCTCTCTCTCTCTCTCCCTCTCTCTCTGACACAGGGTCTCTCTCTATAGTACTGGTTTTTCTGCTCACTCTATAGACCAGGCTGGTCTCGAACTCACAGAGATCCATCCACCTGCCTTTGACTTCTTCTGAGTGCCGGGACTAAAGGATTGAACTATCATGCCTATGCCTGGTTCTCCCTATATTTATTTATTTGGAGACAGAGTTTTTCACTGAGCTTGGTGCCCAGAGATTTGGCTTGAATGCTTGACTGACAAGACCCATTCTTCCTTTCCATCCTCCAGTCTGTCCCTCTCAGTGATGGAGTTAAATGGAAGGTGTGCACAACTGAGCTTGGCATCTTACATGGGCTATGAATATCCAAACTCAGGGCCTCATACTTGCTCAGCAAATACTTTATCTGCTGAGTCATCTCCTGAACCCCTCCTACACATTTTAAAAACTTTAATTAATTAACCAATTAATCGATTTATATATAAACATCTCAAAACCAAATATATATAATTATATATTTATATATATATATAAATATCTAAAAACCAAATATATATACATACATACATATGTATGTAGAGACAGGGTTTCTTTGTGTAACAGTCTTGGCTGTCCTGAGACTCTCTTTGTAGACCAGGCTGGCCTCCAACTCCCTGAGATCCGCCTGCCTCTGCTTCCCAAGTGCTGGGATTAAAGGCGTACGTCACCACTGCCTGGCCTTCAATTTATTACTTAATGTGTGTATGCATGAGTGTATGTGTATGCCCACGTGTTCATGGAGGCCAGCAGAGGGTACTTTCTGAGGCTGAGGACGGGGCTGAAAGCACATCACATACACATATGAGAACATAATGACGCCCACCACAATGTACGATTAATAGATATTAAGGAAACTTAAAACTAGAACACGGTGGCTCCAAACCTGTGTTTCAGAAAGTAGCTGCCCTAGAGGAGGTGGGGAGAAGTCAGTAACTGTCAATTCAACAGAGCCTTGGAACATGTTCAGGCTTGAACTGATTGAGCAGAGAAGGCTCTCTGCCTGGGGACACCAGAGGGGGAAAGGTATCAGGGAACTGAAGTGACCAGAGTCCCCATTAACATCCCCATTAACAGGGCACCTACTCATGTACCCCATGGCGTCAATTCCACTTGTAGAACCTCAAGGGATGTGTGCTTTGGAGGAATACCCTTGGAGAGCCACCCCAACCAGAGTTTATTGAGTACTAGGTCTGGGACAGACACACTTTTTCATCTCTAGAGGAAAAAAGGAGGTTTGAACATTCAGGAAGAAACAGAGCCGGTCTCATGGACAGGATTATCTGAGCTGAACTATCTTCAGGGGCAAACAGAGAAACTGAGGGCAGGGTGGGGAGGAGCTTGGCCCTGTAGCACAGGAACGTGGTGGCGGGAAGTAGAGCAGGACACAGGATGCAGGTCTTCTCAGTGCCCCCAGTGGGATCCTGAGACATCATCAGGTCCTTGTCCCCAGTCTCAGAAACCATGGAGGCTCTCTGCTGCGGGCAGAGTGGTCCTTCCCCTTCCCGGTCGGTCGGCTCTACCCATTTCCTTTCTACCCTGCACCTGAAGAGCCAGTGTCTATAGCAATTGCACCCAGGTGGCTCTCCGTGAGTGGAGGGGGCCTTTCTTGTTGACAATTTCCCATCTTCCCTTCTCCCAGCCCTAGGGAAGACGCTGCTGTGTCCCAAACCCTTCCCTTCAGTGTAAGCTCCGCACCTGCGCCCCTGGCTGGAGGTGCGCAGATGCTATCTCGGGCATGAACTGACTCATCGCCATGACATCTCACCCTGATGGGCAGGAAAGTGGTCTGAGAGCCACAGTTTTCCTGGGGCAGGGACATACCTCAGCTGTCCCAGGGCAGGGCTGTAGGAAGGCAAGGACCTCCACACCAGTTCCCTGGAGAGAGAGAGAGAGAGAGAGAGAGAGAGAGAGAGAGAGAGAGAGAGAGAGGTATCTCCATGTGTGCTTTTGTGTGGGTAGGGTCAGGTACTCAATGCAAAGACTTTCAGTAAATGTTGGGAGCACATTCAGGGGAAGAAAAATGATACAGGCGTGTGTGTGTGTGTGTGTGTGTGTGTGTGTGTGTGTGTGTGTGTGTGTGTGTGTGTGTGTTTTGGGGGGGTGGTTCTTTGTGGACAGCGTTCTAACTCCAGGGCAGGAGTGATGGGTGGAGGTCCCCTTAATTCAAGACCCTCTAAATGTTTGCGGCAACTGTCTTTCCACAACAGAGTAGAGATAAGAGAGGGGATCTGAGATCAAGCAGGATGCAGGAGTTGATGTAAACATGGAAATCCCAGGGTAGTATACTCATTTTCTCAGCTCAAGATAGACCTGAATGAAAAAAAAGGCACTTCAGAAAATAACAAAACCAAACCTTGCCGCTCTGTTTGTTTATATCGGAGACAAAGTCTTTTTGTCCCAGGTTGGCCTGAAAGTCACTTTGTAGCAAAGAACGGCCTCAAACTATTGATGTTTCTGGCTCTGTCTCCCAGGGCTGGCTTGGCAGGTGTGCACCATCATGCCACTGTGGCCAGTTTATGTGGTTCTGAGGATTGAAGCCAGGGCTGCATGCCTGCTAGACGAATCCTCTACCACCCAAGACATCCCCAGTCGAGTCTTTGTTTAAATATCTGGTTTCTGCTACTTGCTTAACTCAGTGGTCCTTCAACCTTCCTTCACGCAACTTCCTCTTCCACCATATGGGCCACTAATGACCCCAAAGCTCTGTTGAGAGTCGAAGGGAGGGATAACCGTGTCTTGGGAAGTATTAGTTTCCTTCCCCTGTTACATGGAGGGTGAAAGTGAGCCAGCTACCCAAGGTCACCTGTCTGGTTGTAGGGTCATCTAGATCAGATGCAGCATCCCAGGTCCCGAGCACCTGCGATAGGCCCGCGCACTGTGGTAACCCAGTTGAGCAGCTGCTAACTGGCCAGGTGTGATTATCACCTTCCTTCCAGATGAGGCTCAAATGATGCCATCTGTTGTTCAGGCTGCACAGGTGCGGAAGCAGTGAGCTGGGATTCCAGGAAGCCTGATTCCTAATCAGGACAGGGTTTGTCAAGCTGCAGTGTGGGGTGGGGTGGGGTCGGGGGTCGGGGGTCTGGGAGGGGCGTGAGGGGGTAGAGGGAGGATGATGGTCCCATCCCTGGCCTGTTTCTGAAAGCAAGATGATACGGAACAGGGATGTGTCTTTGTTTGTGGTTTGCTTATGGGCGCTTTTTAGATTGGGAGATGGAGCTGAGTCACCGCATATATGTTGTGTGACTCACGAGGCCGCAGCAGCTATGACCTGTTTGCATGGAAATCCCTTCTCTTCACAGCCTTCCTTGGTGTGGAATTTAAGAGTGTCTGCTTAACACCGAGATAAATGCTTAGGCCGGATGTAGGCTTGAGTTTGAGTCCTACCTTCCTCCTAGCGTCCCTTCCAGAAACAGGTCACCGGGATGGCTCATAAAACAAGAAAAACCCCTCACACTTGCGCTGTATATTACAATAGAATGGCAAGGCTTTTATCTTTACAGTTTTAAAGTATTTTTTAAAATAATGTGCACTTGAGTGTTTGATGCTGGAGACCAGAGGAGAATGTCCTGCTGTATCTTTGTCCGTCTAACTCCCTTGAGGCAGGGCTTCTCACTGTACCCCAGTACTCAGAGCTAGGCCAGCAAGCCCCAGTGACCCTCCTACCTCTACCCCACAGTTCTGAGGTTAATGGATGCCTGGCCACCCCTGGGTTTTGTGTGGGTGCTGGGGATTTGAACCCATGAATAGCAAGAGCTCTGACCTGCCAAATTAACTGCCTAGCTCCTAGATTGACTTTTGACTCTGCCACTTACATACTGACTGGTGTTTACTATGTATTAATATACCACATATTAATACTTCTTTTATTATTACTTATTAGACATGTTGCTCACCCCCTACCCTACCCATTTTTTTTTTTTTGAGACGGAATCTCAAGTAGGCCATGTTGCCTCAAACTCTTCATGTAGCTGAGGATGACCTTGAACTTCTGATTCTCTTGCTTCACCCACCTCCTGAGTGCGGGAATTGGAGGCCTGTGCCGGCACGCCCGGTTTATGGGATATTGGTGATCAAACCTCGGGCTTTATGTGTGTTAGACAAACACTCTACCCACTGAATTACAACTTCAGACACCTGGGCTGTTGTGTTTTCTCCTCTTAAATGCTCTATGTACATTGTAAAAAACCTTAGGGCTACTTCCTTCCTCAAGGGGACAAGTGCGGCCACTGGCCATCCCCAGGGACGTAATGAGGTCTGGTAGATTACAGGGATGAAAGATACAAGTCTGGTCCACAGGAAGTGTGGCCACAGTGACCGAGCAGGAAGAGCACTGGACTCCGAGTCATGAGATCTTGCTTATACGGCGGCCATCTGATTGGTCATATGACCAGTTTTTACACTGTGCCTCAGTTTCCAATTATATCAAACAAGATTTTTTGATCCGGATATTATCACTAATGACTTTTTCCCAGTGTAATGTTGTATTACCCAAGAACCTACTAAAATAAATCTTTCGGAAAGGCTTTTGCTAGAAGGTGGGGCCTGATAAGGTGACCTCTGATCTCACAAACAGGGTTCTCAAGTCTGAGTGTAGCCATTTTTTTCGGGACCGGGAACAGTCCCCATGCACTAGACCCCGTACCAAGATTTCCTGTTTCTGTCACGAGTTCCAGGATTCTTCCATCAGAAGTGGGATTTAGGTCTGAGGAGGGCGGAGGGCGTCTGGTGAGGGGGACAGAGGCTGTCAGACTTCCAGGCTGGCTGGGAAAGGGGAAAGACAAGCGCAGACCAAGCCTGTCATCCTGGCTTGGCTGGGGACGCCTCTATCAGAGTGAGGGCACAGGGCAGGATGGACTTGTCATCACTGTCCACCATGTCCATGTCCCCACCTTCATGCTAATCCCTCCGTACCCTCCCCTCCCCCCGCCAAGCGTGAAAGTCTTTGGGTTTCAGTTTGATGTCCATTGCTGTAGGAAAGACCTTGTTGCCTTAGTTCGCTATGGATCTGTTCTCTCTTGGAGAAGCGTTTTCTCATTCGACTGTTTGTAGTTTTAGGAATTGGGTTGTTCAGGATTTTTGCTGCTGCTGCTGCTGCTGCTCTTTCTTAAATCTTTTGTCTTTTCTTTAATACTTTTATTTACTTATTTCATTAACATAATTTTTTATATTGATTCTTTGGGAATTTCACATCATGCACCCCAACCCCACTCATATCCCAGGGCCTCTGTATCTGCCCTTCACCCTTGTCGTGTCCCAGTACAAAGAAAAACTAAAAAAGAAATGATAAAAACAAAACAAAACAACAACAAAAACAAAAACAACTAAAAAAAAAATCAAACAAGCCAACAAACAAAAAAACCCGTTTCACGCCTCCATCTTTCCAACCTCCCCACCACCTCTTCAATCATTGTAGTGGCATTGGGAGCTGCTGGGTGTCACGCAGTAGACCCGTTGGTCCACACAGCTTTACTTGCAAATGCTCATTGTGTTATGTGGTGTTGATCAGGTTCAAGGCCTCTGGCTTCGGGTACACCATCCATCCTGGACCCTTACCGAAACTCCTCGGGGACATCCTGCTGTTGCCCTGAGTCATGGATATCTTGTGGCTTATGGTTGCATTATGTAGGACCAGTTCCTTCATGTGCTCTAGCAGGTCATAGATGGGGTGGATGTCAGGGAGCGCCAACTCAGAGCCCTGGATGTGCATCTGGGTGGGAGCTGGACTGTTCTGACCTGGCTGCTGGGACCACCCTCCTCAGGTGAGGGGCAGAGCCCGCTCTCCCATGCCTGTGATGAGGGACTTTATTTATTATTATTATTATTATTATTATTATTATTATTGTTGTTGTTGTTGTTGTTGTTGTTGTTGCTGTTGTTATTATTATTATTATTCAATGAAACCCTGGTAGTGTAGCCCTGCCAGTCCTGGAACTTGCTCTGTAGATCAAGCTGGCCTCAAACTCAGAGAGATCTATCTGCTTCTTCCTTCTGAGTGCTAGGATTAAAGGCCGGACTCTTGTTCATCTAAGAGTTGGGTGAGAATCACGAGGTTGGTGAGGCTGGTCTCACATGCCAGAAACAGAGGCTTAGGGAAGAAAGAAGATTCACTCCAGTCTTTGGAGTCAGTACTAGCCAAGCCTGTGGCTCTGCTCGGGTCTGCACTAGGGAGGTGGAGGCAAGAGGATCAGGAGTTCAAGGCTGAGTTCCAGGCTCATTCTGAGCTTCAGAAGAATGTCTAAACAAAACAAAACTTAGTCCTGGAACTCAAGAACCCAGAGATTGCTCAGCAGTTAAGAGCACTGGCTGTTCTTCCAAGCACCCACAGGGCAGCTCACAACTGTCTTTAACCCCAGTTCCAGGGGACCTGGCACCTGCCCACACACATACATGCAGGCAAAACACCAATGCACATAAAATAAAATAAAATAAAAATAAGTTAAAAATAAAAAAAGAACCAAGACCCCTGTCTTTGGGACCTTCTTTCTCTTTGATAATGAATCAGAACTTTTTGTCTTGAGAAAGTGTATAAAGGGTCAGGAAAGGATAGATATTCAGACTGTCCCAGGGAGCTTGATGACCCTGGAGAGCTGTTTGTCCTATCTCACTTGTGTTACCCTGACCAAGTGATTTCCAATAGTGCTTGCTCCTTTGGGTCCCCAAAGCCTCTCAATTATATCTCAAAAGTGAAAGAAGGGATGGCTCAGTGATTAAGAGCACTGACTATTCTTCCAGAGGACCTGGGTTCAATTCCCAGTATTCATATGGCAGATAACTCCAAGATCTGATACCCTCACACAGACATACATGCAGGCAAAACACTAATGCAAATAAAATAAAAATAAATTTTAAAAAAAGACCAGATGGTGGTGGTGCAGACCTTTAATCCCAGCACTCGGAAGGCAGAGGCAGGCGGATCTCTGAATTCATTTGGCTTGTACTGAAGACAAATTGGATGCGCGTGACTTCTCCCATGAAGAGGGTATAGATCAAAGCAACATTCATCCATTCACCTCTTTATGTGTATGCATTCACCAACCTCCTGCTACTGAGTAGCTGTTATCTGGTCTCACTTGAGACTCTGAAATCAGCGGTGAACAGAACGAGCTCCATGTTCTTGAAGCTCCCCTAGAAGCTAGGGTACCAAGTCCCTACTGTATTGGGGATGCTTGCATCTCCTGGTCTCCCGTCTTCCTCCTTGGATGAGTATCACAGCCGAAGGGCAGAACAGAGGGAGTGAGGGCGTCTCCTCTGATAGAAACTACAGCACGTCTGTGTGTCTGTATGAAGAAGGTTGTGTGCGGCTGGGCGGGGGGGGGGGGGGGGTTGCAGAGGACGTCTGGAACACGCTGAGATCCTCAAACAACAGAGCTGACTCTCACATCAGGAGGGACTGGGCTGGGGCTCATCTGGTAGAGCGTTTGCCTGGGTTCGATCCCTAGCACCACATAAACCAAGCGGGGTGGTCCTCGCCTGTAATCCTAGCACTGAGGTAGAGGCAAGAGGATCAGAAGTTCAAGAACATAAGACCAGCTGGAGTTACATAAGACTCTGTTTCAAATATCCAAAAACCAGGCAGTGGAGCCTAGGCTTGAGGGTCGAGTTGGGAATGCTGTAATTTTGCCAGCTTTTTTTTTTTTTTTTAAACAAGACAGGCATATTCAAGTATCATTTGCAGTTAGAAGTTTATTTTGTACTTCAAATAAACTTAAATCCAGAGAGAAGATAGAAATAAATTTCCAAAGTTTAATGTTTCAGAGTCCTGCAAAACCTAACGCAGCCAGTCTTCACGGTCTACCCAAAGCCGAAGAGTATCTTGTGGTTTGTTTGTTTTTTAATTTTTGTCTTTACTTAAAAAAAAAAACTTTATTTAAAATATTGTAAAATACAGTTTACATATTAAACAATTCAATAATAGAATGATTTGATACACTTCCAAACATAAGGAAAAAGCGGAAAATCTTTAGATTACAAACTCTTTCCGCCAGAACAGACACAAAACTTTACTTTTTCTAAGTGGGTCAACAGGCAAAGGTCCAGTGACTCGTTGGTCTAATTCCTATTGTGCGAACGGTCAACAGAGGGATGACACACGCTGGATTCCTTCTTGATGCAAAAGATGTTTCATGTTACGTCAATACCTAGAGCACAGATCTGCCGTGAGAAAAGAAAAAAAAGAAACTATGACGGAGTTGAGACTAGAAAAAGGCGGTAGCTTTCTGTCCTCTTCCGTGACTCATGTGTCCTTTTGCCTGCGTTCTCTCTTCCCTCACCGTCTAGTATCTCCTCTCTTGGTCTCCTTCATGAATGTTCAATGACAGCCACTTCCATCTGTTTATCTTCACGCATTTATCACACGGTAGGATCTGCATAAAAAGGAGAGCGTGTTTTTGCTTTTTCCTGTCTGAGTCTGGGTACCTCACGTAGTACTATACTTTCCAGATAAATTCATTTTCCAGCAAATTGTATTTTTCTTTTTAAAAGAAGTTTTTAATTTTTTTTTTTTTTGAGACAAGGTTTTTCTGTGTATTCCTGGCTGTCCTGGCACTCACTCTGTAGACCAGGCTGGCTTCCAAATTAGAGATCCTCCTGCCTCTGCCTCCCAAGTGTTGGCATTAAAACTGTGAGACACCACTAACTGGCAGAAGATTACTTATGTTTTATGTGTGTGGTGTCTTGCTTGCATGTTTATCTATGCACCTTGTGCATGCCTGGTGCCCATGGAGGCCGGAAGAGGGCATAGGATCTCCTGGAATTTAGATACCAGTCTCCATATTAGTGCTGGGAACCAAGCCTGGGTCCCTGGCAAGAGCAGACTGTACTTTTAAAACACTGAGCCATCTCCTATACCTCTATTTAACTTTTCTTTACAGCTGAATAATATTTCACCTTATATATCTGCCATATTTTCATTATTTATTCATTTGTCAGAATGACTGCCATCAAGAAATCTGACAATGGATATTGGAGGAGATGTGGGAAATAGGAATCCTTATTTACTGCTGGTGGGGTGCGACTTAATGCAGCCATTATGGAAATCCATGTGAAGATTCTATAAAAAAATTAAAAACAGAGCCAGGCTCCAGGTGGTGGCGGCACACTCCCTTAATCCCAGCACTTGGGCGGCAGAGGCAGGGGAATTTCAGAGTTTGAAGCCAGATTGGTCTACAGACTGAGTTCTAGGACAGCCAGAGCTACACAGAGAAATCATGTTTCAAAAAACAATAAATAAAAATAAAAATGTCTGCCTTATAACCCGGCTATACCATTCCTGGACATTTCCCCGGAGAACTTCATATTGTATCACAGCGACACATCCATGCCCACTGCTTCTTCTTAGAAGAATAGGAAATGGAACCAACCAGAGGTGAACAGATGAGTGGGTAATCTTGATTTTTGATTCAGAGATTTGAAATGAAATGAAACTGCCAGGTGTGGTGGTGCAGACCTATAATCCCAGCACGTGGGAGGAGGCCGCAAGAGGATCTTGAGTTCAAGGCTAGCCTCAGCCACTAGACAATCTGAGACCAGACAGGGTTTATCGGAGATGCTGTTTCTATTAGCTTGAATGAATTAAACAAGGAAAATGATACTTATTTGTGTCTGAGTGGAAGAAGGAGCCTGCCCTGTCTAGCTCCGTCCTCTGTTTAGCCACAGTCTATTTTCTCTTGGGTACCCCGGATGCCATCTCATCAGAGGTTAGAGGGAATGTCTCTCTCTGACTCATTTTACAAATAGGGAAACTGAGGCTCAGACATCGTGATACTTTCTTTTGTCCAGGACTTACATCACAGTAGAGACTGAATTATCAAGAATCAAGCCTGTCTCAAGACTACAGACTGGGGTGAAGGTACCCTCCTCCTATCTCTCACTGGATTCTGGGACAGGCCCTGGTAGCCTTTTCAACACAGAAAGCGAAAAAGGCATCCATGGGGTGCTGAAACCTTGTGCCAGGACCAGCATCTCTGAGGAGATAGGGATCCAGCAGACAGGGCCTTGCCTCCATCCTTCCTCAGCTCTCACTGCTCAAATTCCGAGGAGCTTTGGGCTCCTTGACTGGCTCTCGCTCCCAGGAACTCCGGGCTTCAGTGGAGCCAGGCAACTGGCCATCCATCATTCTTATCTCTTGGCTCTGGCGGCCTCGGGTCCCTGGCCTGGATGGGCCCAGGGGGCCAGGAGGGGCTCCCGGGCTGAGGGCATCGATAACAAGAAAGCAGCTGTCCCCTGGGGAAACTTCAAAGTGCCTGGAGCTGAAATTTATGTGCTGAAGCGCTTGTCTCCGGGGCCAGAGGGTTGTTCACCCTACAGAGACATATCCCGCACCTACAGGGTGCCAGGCGCTGTGTTAGGGGGTCTCAGGGACTTGCTGAGTTCTTGGTTGTTAGTGGCAGAGTTCTCATTGGGTGAGGCTTGACACAGGATCAGTTCATTGATTCACCCAGTGGTCAAGAACCCACTATGTGCTGAGGGCTTCTGGGGCCCAGGGAGGTTGCCGGAGTGGGTCAAGGAACATGGAAAGGTTGATGTCTGCCAATCTAAGGGATGAGAAATTCCCTTAGATGGGGTGGACCTCATTCTTAGTAGATATGGAGTGAGGGTGATAATGGCTTACTACCCACAGGGCAGAAAACAGACAATAAAAAGATCTTACAGGTTAGATGCTAAGCCCACTCTTAGCCAAGGGTCATCTTACAGTGAAAGTGGCTATTTTGGGATCTGCAGTTGACTGATGCAGGCGTGCGTTTATTTAGTAAAGATTTATTGAGGTCCTACTATGTGCTGGCAGTTGCTGCAGGGCTACTGGGTGGGTCTGAGAAGGTTTGCAGGAGGCCCTTCTTTTCCCACAGTCTCTTCTCACTCATGGATTGGGGTGAAGGAAGTCATGGACCCCAAGAGTTCTGGTAAAAAGGATTTGGAAAATCTCCCCACCTGGTGCCTCCCTGACCCTGCACAGGAACCGTCCTAACCCCTACCTCAGCTCTTCCCATCTCTGCTTCAATACCAGGGGGCCTGGCTCCCTCCCTGGGACCCTACGAGGAAGGTCTTTCCTTCACTCAGATAAGGGCTGTAGCTCTGTACCTAGGCCTTCCTCACACTCTTGGGGGTCTTAGTTTATCCATTTGTAAAATGAGGATTTTTTCTTTTTTAAAAAAATATTTATTTATTTATTTATTTACTTATTATGTATACAATATTCTGTCTGTGTGTATGCCTACAGGCCAGAAGAGGGCATCAGACCCCATTATAGATGGTTGTGAGCCACCATGTGGTTGCTGGGAATTGAACTCAGGACCTTTGGAAGAGCAGGCAATGCTTGTAACCTCTGAGCCATCTCTCCACCCCAGATATTTTTCTTTAAAGACAAGATGTCATATGCCCCAGCCTAGCCTCCAATTCACCAAATAGTCAAAGGATAATGTCAAATTCTTGATACCCTGTCTCCACTTCTAGAGTGTTGAGATTACAGGCATTTACTACCATGCCCAGTTTATTCTGTGTTGGACGTTCAACCTAGGTCCTCTGTTACTTAGGCAATCACTTTATCAATCAAATGACACCCCTAGTTCTATAAGGAAAATATTGGAAGTTCATACTGTGTAAGATTATTGCAAGGATAAAATGAAGTAGACTGAGCCAGGTGGTGGTAGAGGTCCATGCTTAATTCCAACACTCATTAAGCAGAGGCAGAAGGATCTCTGTGAGTTCGAGGCCAGCCTGGTCTACAGAGTGAGTTCCAGGACAGCCAAGGCTACACTGAGAAATTCTGTTTCAAAAAACAAAACAAAAAAAGAAAAGAAAAGAAAGAGAGAGAGAGAGAGAGAGAGAGAGAGAGAGAGAGAGAGAGATTGTAGGGCTGGGATCTGGTCTGGTGGTAGAACACTTTCTTGGCATTTATTACTAAGTAAATAAATAAAATGATAAAAATTGAAAACCATTTTGTAAAATGTTTAGTACCATGTCTACATAAGAAAATCAATAAGCAAAAGCTACTAACACGAATGACGGTAAGCGATGGTGGCTCTTGGGAGTCCACCAAACAGAAAGAAGGAAGAGGAGCAGGAAGAATGTCTTCCAGACAGGGTTTCCAGGCAATTGGAGTTTGGAAAGACTTCCAAGAATGCTTCCCCATTCTGCAATTCAGGGAAACACGAAAGGGAAGGGACAGATCAGGAGTGGTGGCCCTTCTTTCCTTCCTGGTCTTGGTATTGTCTCAGTACATGAATGGACAAGACCTGGTTCTAATTGGTCTGCCCCAGGCCATGGAACTGGGAGAGCTGCCTCTCCTTTCTCTGGAACCTTCCACCTTAAGGCTGCTGAGGAAATGCCCTGGGTTGGTGTTAGGAGCTGAACCCTCCCTTCCCAGATGTCATATATTAAAGTCCCCACCTCCGCTATCAAGGTCCCCAAAATATCTCAGAAAGCCTAGCACACATGAGGCCCTGGTTCTATTCCCACTACCTTTTAAACTGGTCAAGGTGATATGTGCCTGTAATCCTTGTGTTAGGTTGATAGAGTCAAAGTCATCCTTGGCTACATATAAAGTCCATGTTAGTCTGCACTACCTGATACCGCACCCCACACCCTCAAATTGTCATTATGCTGAATTGCTTAACACACACACACACACACACACACACACACAACTTTATTTATTTATTATTCATTATTTTTTCAATTTTATTTATTTTTCTTTTGGTTTTTCGAGACAGGACTTTTTTGTGTAGCCCTGACTGCCTTGGAACTCGCTCAGTAGATTAGGCTGGCCTTGAACTCAGAGATCCGGGTCCTCTGGAAAAGCAGCCCACTTAGCTGCCTTCCAAGTGCTGGGATTAAAGGTGTATGCCAACATGTCCCGACTACAGCTTTATTATTATTATTATTTTTTTATCTTATGTGTATGGGTATTTTGCCTGCCTGTGCTTGTGCACCAGAAGAGGGGAATGGGTCCCTTGGGACTGGAACTGTCAGCTCTCATGTGGGTGCTGGGAATGGAAACCGGGTCCTCTGGAAAAGCAGCCCACTAAACTGCTACGCCAGATCTCCACCTCACATTGGGTGGCTTACGTGAAAACATCATTTGTCACCGTTCTGGATACTTAGTAGCTCAAGGTCAGCAATGGAACTGTGCTCTGGGGTTGGTTACTTCTTGATTCATGGTTGACTCTTCTTTCTTGCTCACACTGTGGGAAGGGTGCAGAGTTCTTGTCTCTTGTAAGCTCTTTCCCTGATCACCTCTAAAGGCCCCACCTCCTACCACCATCTTATCAGGGACTAGAAAATGCCGGGAGCACAAAGTCCTGACGACAGTGTCTCAGAATGACACCTTCCTTCCGAACAGGGTCATTGCAGAAGTAATTAAGTTATAATGAGGCCATTAAAATGGGGCCTGGTCCAACACAGGGAGTATCCTTCCAAGAAGGGGCTATCTGGACACAGATCCACGCACAAAGAAGGTGATGTGGAGACGAAGGACAGGGATTGGGGAGATGGTAAAGTGCTCACCCTGTAAGTATGAGGAGTTCAAACCTCAGAACACACGAAATCCCAGCACCTGGGAGTCAGAGACACACTGACCCCTGGGGCTGCCTAACTAGCCTGGACTAGCTGGAGGAGGGATCTAGGTCAGTGAGAGACCCTATCTTTAGAAAAAAAAATCTGGGACTGGAGAGATGATTCTGTGGTTAAAAGTACGTGTTGCTCTCGCAGAGGACCAGGATTTGAGTCCCAGTACCCAAATGGCAGTTCACAACCATCTGTAACTCAGTTCCAGGGAATTAAACACCCTCTTCTGGCCTCCGTGGTCACCAGCCATACTTGTGGTGCCCTGACATCCATGAAGGCACCCACACACATAAAAATAAATAAGTTTGAAAAAAAATTCACCCCCTAGCTGAGGACTTATTGACAGTTGATGACTGCCAGGGTGGTGGTACCCATTTCTTTAAGGCTTTAGCCTCTGGTACGTTGGCTATGTTCCAGTGGATGGCACCACAGAAAAAGCTGGCCTCTGGGTTTAAAAAAAAAAAAGACATGAAGTTTGAAGGTGGTGTCAGATGGGGCAGGTCCAGGAGGGATTAAGGGAAGGAGTAGAGAGTAAATCTGACTAGAATACCATGTATGTGGAAAGAAAAAGTATTTTTTAAAATGTTGGATGGTACTTGAGACACCTAAGATTGTTTCCCGACCTCCATACACAACCGCACACTTGTGAAAACACACACACCACACCAGAAGACTAGAGAAATAGGGGAAGGCAGGAGAAAGAGAGGAGGAATCTTTCAAAGCTCCTGGGAGAAATCTATCTTGTCTTGGTTTCTGACTTTTAGCCTCCCGAATTGTAGAACCATTTCTTGTTGAAGCCAGGCCCCCTGTGTCACTCTGTGACAGCAGCCTTGGTCACCTCTTGAGTATGGCCCTGGAGCTTCCCCCCTCTCCAGCAGCACAGCACAGCGCCTCAGGGAGTCCTGGGGTTTCCTGAGGCTAGCTCCTTCCTGCCTCGCCCCGAGGGAGAGGCTGAGGCATGAAGTGAGGAAGTTCTGGTTCCCCTCCAGAACCCAGAGATGCCGGGCCAGAGGCTGCCCCACGGGTGAAGCAGGTCCAGACAGGAAGTCTAACTCCGTGCTGTGAAGTGGGAAGCTATGGTCTTGTTGCCTCTTGGGGGAGCTCCGCTGGGGCACCTTCCCTGTTGCTGAGGCCCACTGCATCCTCTCGCCATGGCTCCTTGAGGCTGGGGTGTGTCAAAGGTCCTGGGAGTTAGCAGGCTGGCTCTAAACATCTCTCTCTTACGCGCTATGCTTTGTAAACCCCATCCTCTCCAGACTCCAATCCCAGGACTGTGTCCTCCCGCCCCCCCACCTTCCAGGATTCTTACCTGGTGGTCCCCAGCAGAGCCCGCAGTCACATCTAAGTGGCCACCTTGGTGCTGAGGAGATAGTATCTGGGCTGGTTTTCCTTCCACCTTGAGCTTCTTGCTCTTGTCCCTGGCTTGGATATGTGATTATATTCTAATTGCATTAAAGCAAATGGCTGTGTCCCTCTGTGGCTTCGATCAGCTCTGGGGTCTGATAATCGATCCTGGCATAGTCTAGACGGGAATCGCTTTGAAGCTGTTTTGTGGAGGCGAAGAACACGCTTCTCCAAAGTGCTTGCGTTCGGCTAGTCAGACTGTAGGCCATCGTTTGGGGGATGGAGTTTGCCCTGACTCCAGGCAGCCTGCTGATGTCCAGGCTACTGATGGAGATTGGACTGCGCCCTCCCTAGGCTGGTGGGGATCTGTAAGCAGAGATGCCACAGGCTGATGCTGGAGGATTGTCAGGAGTTCGAGGCTAGCCTTGACTATACAGTGAGTTCCTAGCCAGCTTAGCTACAAGTCTCTGTCTCAAACAGCAAGAAGAACAAAACGCCCAACAAAACCAAAACCCACCACAATTAAACAACAAAACAACAACAACAACCCTGAATATCAACAATAAAAAAAGCAACAGAAGTGGAACACGAGCTATCAGGTCAGGGGGAGGAGAAATGGAGTATTGGTGTGTAGTACAATTTCTATTCAGGGTATGGGAAAGTTTTGGAACTAGATAGTGGAGATGTTTGTACAATTATGTGTATACTTAATACTACGCTTACATTTAAACTTACATATATACACACATATATACAGTGTATATATACATATATATAGATATGTATATGTTGTTTTTTGAGGCAGGGTTTCTCTGTGTAGTTATGGCTATCCTGGAACTCGCTCTGTAGACCAGGCTGGCCTTGAACTCACAGAGATCCGCTTGCCTCTGTCTCCTGAGTGCTGGGATTAAAGGCATGCACCACCACTGCCCGGCTTATATATTTGAGACGAAGTCTTGCTATGTAGCCCAGGATAGGCTCAATACGAAGACCAGGACGTCTTGAAGCCATGTGGCTCCTTCTTCCTCTGTCTCCTGAGTGCTGAAGTTACAGATGAATGCCTACTTGTTAACGTTGGCTGCTTTGTCAAGTCAGGGTCTCGTGGAGCCCAAGCTCTCCCTGAATTTATTATGCATCTGAGGAGGATCTTGGACTTGTGATCCTCCTGCCTCTACCATCTGAGTGCTGGCGTGATGCAAGTGAACCACTGGTCCAGGCCTTTAATCTTAGCACTTGGGAGGCAGAGTCAGGTGGAACTCTAAGTGTGAGGCCAGCCTGGGCTACAGAATGAGTTCCATAGCAGCAAGGGTTATGGAGAGAGACCCTGTCTCAAAACAGCAGAAAGAGTAAGCCACCATACCCAGCCCAAACAGTTTAAAATTGTGTACATGTAGTGTATTTATGTGTGTGTTTTGTGCACATGTATGTGCAGGTGGGTGTGTATGTGTGGAGGCCAGAGGCTGACTTTGGCATTTTCCTTTATCTTTCTCCACTTTCTTTTCTCTCTCTCTCTCTCTCTCTCTCTCGTTGTTAACTTTATAGTGATTTATAAATTCTCAGAGAATTTCATGTATTTTGATATTACCCCTCCCAGCATCTCCCAGGTCCTCCCCCTCCCTACCTTCTTATCCATCCATGTGGTCACTTATTCTCTTTCTATCTATACCCTCTTCTACACTGTTTTTTTGTTTTGTTTTGTTTTTTCCGAGTCAGGGTTTCTCTGTGTAGCCCTGACTATCCTGGAACTCGCTCTGTAGACCAGGTTGGCTTCGAACTCACAGAGATCAGCCTGTCTCTGCCTCCTGAGTCCTGGGATTAAAGCCACCACCACCTGGCTCCACCTTGTTTTTTGAGATAAGGCTTTTCACTGAACCCAGAGCTCACCTATTGTCTGGACTGTCCAGCTGTGGAACTCTGGGTGTCTGACTGTCTCCCCAAACCCCACTCCAGCTTTTCCTCATGGGTTCTCAGGATCCAAACTCAAGTTATGTTTGGGCACCATATGCTTTACTTGCTGGGCCACCTCCTTAGTGCCCCAAGATGAATGTTTTACATTTTACTATAAGGTTTTAAGCAGCTAAAATGACAAAATGTTGAGACAGTATATTTTGCCACAATAAGTAAATAAATAGGCAACTAAGAAACCAGACAGAAAAATAAAACCAAACCAAAAAGTCAAGAATCCACAGGCTCAGGCATGGTGACAGGGTCGGGAGGTAGGCTGGTCAGTGCGGATGCTATGCTCTGGAGATGGAGACAGGTCAGAGTGATACAGGGCGTAACAAAAGGGGAGCTCATCCTTTCCGTTTTTCTTCCAGTCTTCTGGACTTTGTCCTGCCAGAAACCTCAGCATGGAGCAGGTTTCTCACACTCTGGAGCGCGTGATGGCCTCCCCTTTGAACAGAGCACATGGGCCCAGGGCTCTTGCTGAACTCTGGCTAGATTTTAATAGCGCTGTTGTCAGTAGCCAAAGGATTTGTTTTCAAATGATACCGGTTTTAGTTTAGTGGAAGGAAAAGCATTGTTCCACATTGTTTGGACACAATTCTGGCAAAACATTCTAAAGGAGGGATGTCAGATGGGGGACTCTTCTACCCAAAACGCAGACTTATCCCCTAGGTGACTTCTGGCTGATGTCACACTCCGTGAAGTGGAGTCAGCCAGTCTTGCTGTACGTAATCCTTATGAAGGGTTTCTGAGGGAATGTGTGCAAACGAAGGGTCCAGATGGTGACTCACCTCGCTACTCCTTCCAGCTGTCCTCAGAGCCCTCACTGATATCGCCGGCCTGGGGCTGTCCCTTCCCTTCCTTGGACCTCAGTTTCCCCGCTCGGTCACTGGAGGCTTTGGTCCAGTTCTCTTTCCGATCTGTTGCTGCTCTGAGGTCTCTGGCAGAGTGTCCAGAGCCTTACAGTTAGGACTCTGTACTCAGTGCCTCCTCCCATAAAGCCCAGCAGGAGCCAACCGTACCAATCTCATCTTTAGCAACCGAGGCATCCAGCTCCATCTGACCTTCCGCAACCAGTCCTGTGGTAACCAATGGCAGGCCAGCCATGGGCACAGTTCGTCACTGTGGAAAGCAACCAGTTGGAAAGATAATTTTGAGATTCTTCTGCGTTTGTATTTTATTTAATTATTTATTGAGACAGGGTCTTGCTATGTAACTATTGCTGTCCTGGAACTCACTATGTAGTCTGGGCTGGCCTTGAACTCACTGAGTGCTAACCTTAAAGACATCTGCCACCACACTCCTCCCTACTTGTTTATTTTTGAAAAAATTGGCAAAAAAATAGGCATATATTTATGTCTCCTGGCAAACAATGAGGGTCTTAGAGAACTTCGGGGCGGGGGGGGGGGGGAGAAGGAGAGAGAGAGAGAGAGAGAGAGAGAGAGAGAGAGAGAGAGAGAGAAAGAGAATATTCTTAGCAAGGTCAGGAAGGAACATGCTAGATTTCTAGGGCCTTTGGAAGGGCTGGGAAGAGCCAGCATGTGGATCACGTGGGTCTCCAATGACCTGCAGCACTGTGCCCAGTGACCAAGCTGCGGCCTGGCTCTCCAGTGCAGCCGGTTCTCCAGTGCAGTCCGGCTCTGCAGTGCAGCCCTGTATATGGTGTCCTGCAGGCCCCCCCCCCCGCCCCTCCAGCAGGCCCAGCCGGGTGTCTCCCATTCTCCTCAGCTCCTGTAGGAATGCCCCAGTGCGGAGCTGTCTCCTTCAAGAAATTGTACCCAAGGTGGTCTTGGAGGCAAAGGTCTTCCCACCGAACTGCTCACCACACGCTACTGAGAGAAGGGAGGCACCAGAAAAACATCCCAGGGCTTGACCACAGAGGCCTGAAGCCCTTGCTGATGTCAGCGTCATCCTGCAGGCAGCTGGAGCACTGTGTGGATCTGTAGTTTCTTCAGCTGAAACCTGGGACGTCAGAGACCTAGATGAGAGGGCTCTCAGGATGCAGCCAAGGAAACACAGAGGAGAGGGGATTCCTGGGACCCCACGTCATGTGTTCAAATGTCACACTTCCCCGCAGGCACAGAAGACAGACACACAGATAATCATTTAAAAATAAGATTACTCTGTTCCACTTTCCTTTTCAAGGTTTATCTTTTATTTTATGTGTATGAATATTTTGCTGCCTGCGTACACATTGCCTGTGTGTCTGGTACCCACAGAGGCCAGAAGAGGGTGTTGGATCCCTTGGAACTGGATGTTGTGGTGGTTGTGGGTCACCACATGGGTGCTAGGAACTGAACCCGGGTCCTTTACAAGAGCAGCAAGTGTTCTTACCCTCTGAGCCATCTCTCTATGCCCCAAATCCAGTTTATTATTCTGAGCCGTAAATTAGGACACATGTGAACAAGACTGGTGTACGGTGAGCCCTGAAGTCAGCTTATGTGGCTCTTGTGCAGGCATGTACAATGTTAGTGGTGGGTACTAATGGCACCACAGCATGTTTGTGGTACAGGGGAGTAAAAAGCTGTTTATAACTCTAGGGTTCCCTGCAAGACTAGGGGAGAAGGCATTTGCACTTTTGGGGTATGGGCATGGACTTGGAACTGAGGTATGGATGGTACATGATGGGAAGCAGACCATCACACGCCCTCTCTTAGGATCACCTCCATCACCCCCAGGATCGGGGTGGGCACTTCAGACCTTAGCTCTCCTCTGAGAGGGCAATAAAGCCAATGGGGAGCTATTGAACTGTCCAGGAGTCGGAACTTCTTTAGGAGTGCCCAGGCCATTTTGTCGTCCTTTTCAAAAACATTTTATTTACCTAGTGAGTAGGGCTGTGTTTGAGCTACGGCATGCAGGCTGAGGTCGGAGGATAATTGTCAGGAGTTGGCTATCCTCTACCACATCGATCCTGGGGCTTGAACTCAGGCCTTCGGGCTAGGCGGCAAGCACCTTTCCCTACTGAGCCAGCTTGCCAGTCCCAGTTCGATTCTTTTTTGTCCTGGAACTTGCTCTGTAGACCTGGTTAGCCTCCAACTCACAGAGATCCTCCTGCCTCTGCCTACTGAGTGCTGGGATTAAAGGTGTGTGCCACCGCCACCCGGCTCAGACTTTGGTTCTTTTTTTTTTTAAAGATTTATTTATTTATTATGTATACAGCATTCTGCCTCCATGTATGCCCACACACCAGAAGAGGGCGCCAGATCTCATCACAGATGGTTGTGAGCCACCATGTGGATGCTGGGAATTGAACTCAGGACCTCTGGAAGAGCAGCCAGTGCTCTCAACCACTGAGTCATCTCTCCAGTACCCCAGACTTTGGTTCTTAATCCTGGTATGTCACCTTTCAAACAGCTCATTTCACAGAAAGGGAAACTGAGGATCAGAGAAACAGGGTGCTTAATCTGAGGCCACAAAGCAAAGCAGTGTCAAGGCAGGAACTGGGAGCAGTTACCTAGGTGTCACACCCAGCTCCATAGCAGTGCCACAGGTGGGCTTTCCCTGGAGACTGTGTTAAAGCCTGGCAACAGGTGCTTCCCTCTCAGCAGTTTGGGTGAAGTGTGGGGAATCGTGCACTGCTAGCCACAAAACCCTCATGTCCTGGGCCCTGGGGGCACCGGGCCCACTCAAAATCCTATGTAATTGGAGGCAAATGAAAACCATATGTCTCTGATTCATTTGCAGTTAAGTCTTCAAAATGTGTTTGAAGAGCTGTGACTCGGAAAGCCCTTGGAACCTGCTATAATAAAATAAATAAGACCTAGCTCTCATTCCGGACCCCCGCTGTAGACTGGCCTTACTCCCCAGTCATAACCAGACCTCATGCCTGTACCCGGTGGCTGAGAACAAAGGCAAACACCCAGCCTTGGAAAACTGTTATGGGACAGGAGGGCACAGATCTCAGGATGTTAAAAGTGGTGTGGTGGGTACAGACCCATTGTCATCTCGACTGGGTTTGGAATCACTTAGGAGACATACCTCTGGGCATCTACGTCAAGGGGTTTCCAGAAAGGGGGAGGTTTAGCTGATGTGGTAGTTTGAATGCAATTTCCCCCACAAGTTCATAGGGAGTGGCACTATTAGGAGGTGTGGCTTTGTTGGAGTAGGTATGACTTTGTTGGAAGAAGCATGTCACCACGGAGGCAGGCTTTGAGGTCTCATATATGCTTAAGATATACCCAATGTCTCAGTTCACTTCCTGTTGCCTTTGAATCAAAGATGTAGAACTTTCAACTCCTTCTCCAGCACCACATCTGCCTGCATGCTGCCATGTTCCATTATGATGATAATGGACTGAACCTCTGAGCTACAAGTCACCCCCATTAAATGGTTTCCTTTATAAGAGTTGCTATGGTCAGGCAGTAGTGGTGCAGGTCTTTAATCCCAGCACTTTGGAGGCAGAGGCAGGTGGATCTCTATGAGTTGGAGGCTAACTTGGTCTACAGAGTAAGTTCCAGGACCATCCAAAGCTATACAGAGAAACCCTGTCTTAAACAACAACAACAACAACAACAACAACAACAACGTAGCTATGGTCATGGTGTCTCTAGATAGCAAAAGAAACCCTGACTAAGACAGCTGAGGAAGAGGGAAGATCTTCTCTGAATATGGATAGCACCATCCCATGAACGGCTGTCCAAGCCTGTCCTAGAACTCACTCTGAAGACCAGGCTGGATTCCAGCTCACAGAGATCCACCTGCCTCTGTCTCCCGAATGCTGGGATTAAAGGTGTGTGCCACCACCACCCAGTGAACTGGTGTTTTGAACTAACTACAAAGGAGAAAAGGAAAAAGTGAACAGAGAACCAGCATTCTTCTCTTCTGCTTCCTGACTATGGATGTAATGTGACCAGCCAGCCACCTGACTTTCCAGTCACCATGCTTTTCCATCGTGATGGACTGTATTCTCTTAAACTGTGAGCCCAGAGGAGCCCTTCCTTCTCCCCTTCCCTCCTTCCCTCTTTTCTTCCTTCCTTACTTCTATCAGATATTTTGTCACAGTGATGAGAAAAGGAACTAATACACTTTCCTAAACTGGAAACAAATACTTGTTTCCAACAGAAAAGTGGATAATAAATAATTATCAACCAACACCATTTAACAGTGAAAAGTGTCAAAATAGATGACATTCACAGACATAGTGCTGAAGTTACAGGTGAATGCAAGATCTGAACCCAAATGTTAAATTCTTAAAACATTGAAATGAAGCTATAGCTCAGGTGGTAGAGCGCTTGCCTAGCATACATGAAGACTGATCCCCATCATGGCATAAACTGCATGTGCTGTTACATGCCTGTAATCACAGCCCCCAGGAGGTAGAAGCAGAAGGATTAGGAATTCAAGAGCATTCTCAATTACATATTGAATTTGAGGCTAGCCTGTAATAGGAGACTGCACTTTCCAGGCTGCTCAGACTCAAATAATCACACAGAAACTATATTAATTATAACACCATTTGGCCAGTGGCTCAGGCATATTCATAGCTCTTACATTTAAAATTAACCCATTTCTATTAATCTATGTATTTCCATGAGGCTGTGGCTTACCGGTAATGGTCTGGCATCTTTCTCCTTCTGCAGCTACAGCTACATGGCATCTGTCTGACTCTGGCTTCTTTCTCCCTGCATTCAGTTTAGTCTTCCTGCCTAGCTATATTCTTCCCTGCCATAGGCCAAAGCAACTTTTTTCTTTTTCTTTCTTTTTTTTTGTTTCTAAGCCTTCTTTGGTTCTTTCTTTCTTTCTTTTTTTTATTTTTCCATTAAAAAATTTACACTTCCTTCACTCCTCCCATTCCCCTCCCACTCCTCCACTCACCCTCCTCTCTCCCCCTCCCTCCTTAAGAGAGGGCCAGGAACCCTGCCCTGTGGGAAGTTCAAGGCCCTCCCCCCTACATCCAGGCCTAGGAAGCTGTGCATCCAAATAGACTAGGGTCCCAAAAAGCTAGTACATGCAGTAGAAACAAGTTCCCAGTGCCTTTATCAATGGCTTCCTCAATCAGCCCCCATTGTCAGCCACAATCAGAGAGTCCGGTTTGATCACATGCTCGTTCAGTCCTGGTCCAGCTGGATTTGGTGAGCTCCCATTAGAACAGGCACACTGCCTCAGTGAGTGGACCAACCCTTCGTGGTCCTGACTTCCTTGCTCATCTTCTTCCTCCTTTTGCTCCTCAACTGGACCTTGGGAGTTCAGTCTGTTGCTCTGATGAGGGTCTCTGTCTCTATCTCCATCCGTCGCCGGATGAAGATTCTATAGTGATATTCGAGATAATCATCAGTGTGATAGTGGGGTAAGGACAGTTCAGGCACCCTCTCCTCTGCTGACTAAGGACCCAGCTGGGGACATCCCCGTGAACACCTGGGATCCCCTCTAGAGTCAAGTCTCTTGCCAACCTTAAAATGGCTCCCTTAACGCAGATACCTTCTTCCCTGCTCCTATATCTTCCCTTCCTCCATCTCCACCCTCCCACTCCCCCAAACTCTCTCCAGTTTTTCCCTTCTCCCTTCTCTCTCCCCCTCTCCCCTTCCCCAATCTCATTCCTACTCCTATCCCCACCCCCATGCTCCCAACCTTTGTCTGGCAATCTTGTTTGCTTCCAACCTCCAGGAGAATCTATACATGTTTTTCTTTGGGTTCACCTTGTTATTTGGCTTCTCTAGGCTTGTGAACTATAGGCTTAATGTCCTTTGTTTATGGCCAGAGTCCACTAATGAGCAAGTAAAGCAACTTCTTCATTAACCAATGATAATAAAACATATTCATAACATACAAAGGGGAATTCCACATCACTAACCTGGGCTACATGAGACCTTGTCTCAAACAAACAAGGACCAGAATGAAAGCTTCCAGAGTGTGTCCTCTATATATGACAGGGAGATATTATGAAATATAACAATATGGTTGCCTCAATAAGACATGAACAACGACAACTCCAGTTGACATGACAACATGGATTGAGTAAATTTCACAAGGCCCCTACCTCAAGATGAAGAGATACAAGGAATTAATTACTAGACAGAAGGAGAATCAGTCTTTCCCAGAGAAGAACCCCTGATAGGCTAGCCAAATCCAAGGGGTTAGCCTTAAACACATATGTACACAAGCAGCAGTAAATGAATTCAGAAGGAGCTGTATTTTTCCATTTATCCACAATACAAGTACCAGTAATAGGGGCTTATTTATATGTTTTATGTATATGAGTGACCTAGCTGCATGTATACCTGCATGTCAGAAGAGGGAATCAGATGTCATTACAGATGGTTGTGAGTCACCATGTGGCTGCTAGAAATTGAACTCAGGACCTCTGGAAGAGCCCATCTCTCAGCCAACGGGTAGTAATAATAAAAAAAAGGCCACGAATTTGAGAGGAAATATAGGAGGAGTTGGAGGGAAGAGAGTGGGGAATGATGTAAATATGATATTCATATATGAAATCAAGTATAAAAATAAAACAAAAAACTAGAAGAGAAGAATAAGATGCAATAACTAAACAGAGAAAAAAAATCATAAATTACCGTGTCAGGGATGAACAAGGAGGCAATGGTAGAGTCTACAGATATTAAAAACATTGATGGGGAGAGCTGGAGAGAGGATTTAATAGTTAAGAGCACTACCTGCTCTTCCAGAGGTCTCGGATTCAATTCCCAGCACCCACATAGTAGCTCACCACCATCTGTAACTCTGGTTCTAGGGGATCTGCTACTCTCTTTTGGTCTTGTGGGAACCGCACACATGTGGTACATACACACATCTGCAGGCAAACACAACCATACACATAAAATAATAAAATTAAATTTAAAAAAGAAACTGCGGGGGGCTGGTGAGATGGCTCAATGGTTAAAAGCACTGACTGCTCTTCCAGAGGACCCAGGTTCAATTCCCAGAACCCACATGGCAGCTCACACCTGTCTGTAACCCCAGTTCCCGGGGACCCACCAACACCTTCACACAGACATACATTCAGGCAAAACACCAATGCCTATAAAATGAAAAAATAAATAAATTTTTTTTTTAAAAAAAAAAGAAACTGTGGTGACTTAAATAAGAACGACCCCATAGGCTCATATATTAGAATACTTCACCACCAGTTAGTTGAACTGTTTTGGAAGGATTAGGACACGTAGTCTTGTTGGGAGGGGTGTGTTTACTGGGTGTGGGCTTTGAGGTTTCAAAAGCCTATGCCAGACCCAGTCTTGATCGCTCTCTGCTTGCTGCCTGCGCTCAGGATGTAAGCTCTCGACTCCAGTGCCTGCCTGCTGCCATTCTCCTTGCCATGATGATCATGGACTAACCCTCTGGAACTGTAAGCGAGCCAGTAATGAAATGCTTTATTTGATACACTGCCTTGGTTATGGTGTTTTTTTCACAATAGTTGCACTAAGACAGAAACTTTAAGAGAAAGCATTAGTGGAGATGTCTGGGGAGATGACTGATAGGTGTTTGTTGCTTTTGTAAAGAACCCAAACATGGTGCCCAATACCCTTGTTGGGTCACTAACAGCCATCTGTAACTCCAGCTGCAGGGCATCTGATACTCTTTTCTGGTTTCCAAGGACATGCACATATACCCACGCATACACACACATTAATAGTAAAATCAAAGTTTAAAAAGTTAAACTGGAAACATGATAGACAAACATATGCCAAATAAATTCAACAAATAGACAAAACAAAACAAAGGTAGAATAAGAAAGTGTGTAATAGTAATAGCTTTATGTTCATTAAGCTCACAATTAAAACTTTTCCATAAAGAAAATTTTGGTTGGGTATAGTGGTGTACTCTTTAATCCTAGCACTAAGAAGGCAGAGACAGATGGAACTCTGTGAGTTCATGGCCAGTCAGGGCTACACAGTGAGACCTTATCTCAAAAGAACCAAAGCAACAACAATAACAACAAGAATAGACAATTCTGAATATAGATGAAATTACTGATTAATTTCACCAGATACTCAAATAAGAAAAATAGCATTATAATTTTCTTTCAGAGAATAAAGGGCCACTTTCAGTCTTGTTTTATAATCTAGTATTATTCTCACAAAAGTTTTGAATTAGAAACAAAAAAGAGAATGCCAGGTAGTGGTGGCGCAGGCCTTTAATCCCAGCACTTGAGAGGCAGAGGCAGGTGGATTTGAGTTCAAGGCCAGCCTGGTCTACAAATTGAGTTCCAGAACAGCTAGGGCTCTATTACACAGAGGAACCCTGTCATGAGAAAAACCAGAGACAGAGAGAGAGAGAGAGAGAGAGAGAGAGAGAGAGAGAGAGAGAGAGAGAGAGAGAGAAAGGGAAGGGGGAGGGAGAGAGAAAGAATATATATAATACTAAGAGTTATTGTGAGACAAAAAAAAACCTTCACAGAAATAAGAGAAGGGGCAAGCAAAATCATTGTTGTCCCAGCTTTTTTTCTTGTTACCCTGACAGGCATCCGGTGAGTGTAACTTAAGGAGGGTTGATTTTGACTCCTGGTTTGAGGGTATCCAGTCCCTGTGGCAAGCAAGCCATGGTGGTGAAAGACTGAGGTGACTGATACATTGTGTCTGCGTGAGGAAGTAGGCAGAGCTATGAAGGCTGCTGCTCCTGCCACTTCTTCCTTTTTATCCTTCTCTGTGGCGGAGTCTCCGATCCCAGGCTATGGACTAGTGTTGCTCACACCCAGGTTGGGTGTATAAGTTGCTTTCTGTTGTTTTGGTTTATGTTTGCAGAAGGCAAATCCATGAGAGTAAGGAAGGCATGGCCGATGGTAACTGGAGCAGGAAGCTGAGCCATCACATTTCAGGCACACAAAGAAAGCAGAGGACATCAGCTGGAAGTGGAAGAAGCCTTTAAGCTGTCAGCCCCCCCCCCCCCCCCCGCCCAGTATGAGATGTGTGCGTGTGTTCGTGTGGTCATGATGGGGTACTGGATCCCCTGGAGCTGGAGTTACAGGCCGTTGTGAGCTGCCTGACATGGATACTGGGAACCAAACTCGGATCCTCTAAAAGAGCGGCAAGGGCTTTTGACCTCCATGCTGTCTCAGAGCAGCCCTCATCTTGTTATACAAAGTATATTGCAACAGCAAGCTACCTGTAAGGAGGGTAGGATCTCAATCTTTATCTAGGATATATGGCAAAGCTAATTTCATATGCATAAAAGATCTAAATATAAAAGTCACAACCACAGGCCTAAACCTGCAGCACTTCCTGAATTTTTTTTAAAAAATAAGATTCAGTTTTTTTTTTTCTATTTACGTGTATGCGTGTGTTTCTGTATGGGGGTAGTGTATTTGCCCTTGAAGGCCAGAAGCAATGGCTTTCCCTGGGAGCTGGAGTTAAAGGTGGTTGCGAGCAGCCCAACATTTGGGTGCTGGGAACTGAACACTTCCTCTGGAAGATCAGCAAGCACTCGTAAGCACTGAGCTATTCTCTATAACCCGGCTAGCCTTGTTTTGTTCCTCTGATGTGGGAGCTGTTGCCTCAAAGCACGGAGGCCTCATTCACTACATACTCACAGTCGGAGCTCTTCTGCATTTAAATTACAGCCCGCTAAAAACTGTGCAAAGTGTGGTGGGCCGGGGTGGGGGACAGGACTGGACGGGATGGGGTGGGGGACAGGACTGAACGGGCCGGGGTGGGGGACAAACATGACAACGAAACAGTCAACACAAGAAAAAAGAATACAGAAGTATGAAATGAAGGAACTATCGTCACCACATGGGAACCCTCATTTACAGATGGGGAAACTGAGGCACAGAGCAGTCTGGTGAGGTGTGTGTGTGTGTGTGTATGTATGTATGTATGTATGTATCTATCTATCTATCTATCATCTATCTATCTATTGGTTTTTGAGATAGTGTTTCCCTGTGTAACAGTCCTGGCTGTCCTAGAACTAGCTCTTATAGACCAGGTTGGCCTCGAACTCACAGGAATTCGCCTGCCTCTGCCTCCCGAGTGCTGGGATTAAAGGTGTGCGCCACCATTGCCTGGCCCAGGTAAGGTCTTTATGGTTACAGTGCTAGCCATTTGCAGAGCCAAGACTCAACTCAAAGCAAGTCAGACTGAGGTCATACTGTCCCCCTAACTGTGCTTCCAGGAGACCTGGGTTCCCTGCGTTCCCTGGCCTAATCACCCAAGGGTCCCAAAGAAAAGGGTGACTCAGAGAAAGAGGGCTTCTTGCCTTCCACCCAAATGTGCATCCTGCCAGCCCTCTCAGATGCAGCAGTGGGAGAGGCAGTTAGGTAGGAGCCCACGTGATTTTGACAGACTGGCCCTTGTCTGGGAGTGAGACCGTTAGAACCGTGCAGTGAGCTCAGGAAAGTTAAAGACCTGTCAGGTTATGATGGATTTTTATTTTTAAGGGTTTCAAGTAAGCTGTAAACATTCACTCCAGACTTACATTTTCCCCTTTTAACACCTGGGAGGGGTAGGAAAAGGGAGCAGAAAAGGGGGTGGAGGCCACACCCCAGTGGAAGGCACTCTTCCAAGCGGGAGCTCTGGGAGGGGGTAGCCCAAGGCTCTCAGAGGACTCAGGGCCACTCCGAACCCTACAGTTCTTCCTCCTAGGGCTTCCTAGCGGGGAAGACAACAGCATGAATTTTAAAACAGTCTTTGTGGAGCTGCTTGGGATCTTTTGAGGCAGGAAGGAAGTCGGGGACAGAACGTGAAGTATGGAAGTAATTCTTTTTAATGCATCCACACATGTTGGAAAGGGGTTTGTTTTGTATGGATTTTTAGGCTTTTTCTCCCCGACATTTTGGGTACTAAATTTTCTTTTGAATAACCAACACACATGGTTTTATATTTGTAAACTTTGTTTTTAAACAAATAAAAAATAAACTAAAACGAACAATGATCTACAGCTGAGTGCTAAGCTAGCCTGTTTATTTTTTAATGTACCTTTTCACCCTCTGTGGCTACTTTTTTGGGGGGGGGTGTTTCCAAGATAGAGTTTCTCCATGTAACGGCCCTTGCTGTCCTGGAACTTGCTCTGAAGACCAGGCTGACTTCGAATTTACAGAGATCTGCCTGCCTCTGCCTCTGGAGTACTGGGATTAAAGGCGTGCGCCACCATTGTCCGGCTGAAGCTCTTTATTTTAAATTATTTGTAAGGTAAAAAAAGGGCCAAGTATACCTTGCTTCTGACTTGACCCCAGGCTCAGAACTTGAAATCCCACTAATACCTGAGTTTGCCCCAGAGGCAAGCCACTGAATCCCACCAGTCTCTGAGCATGGAATCCTACCAATCCCTGAGATCCCTGAGCCCGAAATTCTACCAATCCCTGAGCTTGCCCCAAAATCAAGACTGCAAAAATCCACCAATCCCAAGCCATCCTGGAAAACCTCCCCCAACCGCCCCCTAAGAGACCCTATCAACTCTCCTCTGTTCGGTTTGCCTACTTCTCACCTAGAGGCAGCCACCTTCCTGGATTTTCCTCTCCCAGGACATCTCTTGAGTGAGTTATGTGATGTGACACTCGCTGGAGCAGAGTCCAGTTGCAACAACTTTAGCCTGAGCCAGAGCAGAACTGTAACATTTTCTCTAAGGAAACTTTCCCCTAGTGGAGCGGAGCTGTAACACCTCAGAGCAGAGCTGTAGCAAGTCCCCTGGGAAACCCTCCCCTGCCGGAACAGAATTGTTACACTTGCACGGGGGGGGGGGGGGGGGGGGGGGGGGGGGGGGGGACACGACGACGACGACGACTTTCCCTGGAGCACGGCTGTAAACTGCTACTCTTACATACTTCCTGGCTTTCGACTGCCAGGGTACCTTTCCAAGCAAGTTCCGTTGCTTGCATTTTTTTAAAAAAATATTTATTTATTATGTATACAATATTCTGTCTGTGTATATGCCTGCAGGCCAGAAGAAGGCACCAGACGTCATTACAGGTGGTTGTAAGCCACCATGTGGTTGCTGGGAATTGAACTCAGGACCTTTGGAAGAGCAGGCAATGCTCTTAACCACTGAGCCATCTCTCCAGCCCCGCTTGCATTTTTTTTAAAAAGATTTATTTATTATGTATACAGTGTTCTTGCCTGCCTGCCTGCCTGCCAAAGAAGACACCATATCTCATTATAGATGATTGTAAAGCCACCATGTGGTTGCTGGGATTTGAACTCAGGACCTCTAGAAGAACAGCAAGAGCCCTTAACCTCTAAGCTATCTTTCCAGCCCCAGTGCTTACATTATTAAAATACTATTACTTCATTTTTTTGTGTATGGCTGTTTAGCCTGTACATATATACCTGTGTACTCTCTGTGTGCCTGATGCCCATGGAGGCATCATATTCCCTGGATTTGGAGTTATGGACAGTTGTGAGCCACCAATTAGGTGCTGGGTATAGAATTTGGGTCCTTTAGAAGAACACCCAGTGCTCTTAACTCCTGAGCTATCTCTCCATGCTGCAGATGGACTCTTGACATAGATTGTCCTCCAGTGCCTGAGGATGGAAGCCAAGATTACTGCCCCAACAGGGCTGCTTTCTCTCACAACCTGTCCCTGCCTTGCAAGAGACCATCTTCCCTCTCACCCCCGAGTCATGAAGTCTCTTCTCTGTGTATGTCCTTTGTATCTCTTTGTGTGTCCAACCTTCACTTTTGAAAAAGAACAACTGTTAGCTAGGCATGGTGGCACACGCCTTTAATTCCATTTATCAGAAGCAGAGGCAGGCAGATCTCTGTGAGTTTGAGGCCAGCCTGGTCTACAAATCGAGTTCCTAAGACAGGGCTACACGGAGAAACCCTGCCAAAACAAGACAAGACAAAACAAAACAAACAAACAAACAAACAAACAAACCCACCAAAAACCAAAGAAACAAAAGGGAGGATGAGAAAAGAAAAAGGATGTCTTAGTTAGGGTTATTATTGCTGTGATGAAACTCCATGCCCAAGAGCAGTTTAGGGGGTTGGAGAGATAGCTCAAGAGGTTAAAAGCAGTGGCTGCTCTTCCAGAGATCCTGAGTTCAATTCCCATTAACCACATGATGGCTTACAACCATCTATAGTGAGATCTGGTACCCTCTTCTGTTCTGCAGGCACACACACAGGCAGAACATTCTATACATAATAAATAAATCTTTTTTTTTAAAGCGCAGTTTAGGGAAGAAAGGGTTAATTTCACTTACAGTTTCACAGAACAGTTCATCACCAAAAGCTGTGAGGCCAGAAACTCAAGCAGGGCAGGAACCTGGAGGCAAGAGCTATATAGAGGCTATGGAGGAGTATTGCTCCATGGTGAAGCTACTGGCATGCTCCTCATGGCTTGTTCAACCTACTTTCTTGTAGAACCCAGGACCATCAGCCCAGGGATAGAACAATCCACAATGGGCTGGGACCCTCCCCCCATATCAATCACTAATTAAAGAAATAGCCTACAGGCTTGACTGCAGCTCAATTATACGGAGACATTTTCTTCCTTCCTTCCTTCCTTCCTTCCTTTCTTTTTCTGTTTCTGTTTTTTTCTTTTTGGTTTTTTGAGACAGGGTTTCTCTGTAGCATTGGAGCCTATCCTGGAACTAGCTCTTGTAGACTAGGCTGGTCTCAAACTCACAGAGATCCACCTGCCTCTGCCTCCCGTGGATGAAAGGCATGTGCACCACCACTCAGCTGAGGCATTTTCTTAATTGAGGTTCTCTACCCTTAGATGATCCTAGTTTGTTGTCAGTAGACATAAAACTATCCAGCACGAAGGAAAACAGTTGATGGCTTAGCAGGTAAAAGTGCTTACCATGCAAATCTCACAACACGAGTTAAGTCCCCAGAATCTCCCCATTACAAAAACAGACAAACAAACAAATATAAAATATCAGCCACATGAATTAGAATCCCTTGTTATGGCTCCATTTTTAACATAATCGCCTCCTTAGAGGCCTAATCTCCAAATGGTCACATTCTGAGGTTCTGGGAGATGAATCCCAACATTAGACGTGAAGTGAAGATTGGGCTAAGGGATTCAGACTCCGCCCAGAACAGAGGAGGAGCTAGGGGATTCAGACTCCGCCCACAACAGAGGAGGAGCTGCAGAAATAGAATCCTGTTGCGGCTTCGGAAACAGCAGTTGAGCTCAATCAAGGCGGGGCATCTCATTTCCTCAGGGGACATCTTACCAAGAAGGGAAACCTGCCTCTGCCTCGGTCCCCTCCTAAATACCCGGCTGCTACCCACAGCACCCTGTGTTCCCTGCCGGTGTTTTCCTCACACACTGACAGATTAGTGTGACCTAATTACACTCTGATTAGGTGTGACAATAATGAGAAGATGGACAGGAAATGATGGCACCCACTGTCATTTACTGAGCATTCTAAGTGAGCCAGGCACACTGCCAATGCTATCCAAACTTCCCAACAGTCCTTCAAGGTAAACATCACAGCGATAACACTTAAATGACACGGAAGCCAAGAGTAAGGGCACAGACCTGTAACCCCAGTTTCTCATCGTTTGAATCCTGCCCGAGATTACAGGCACGCAGCCCCTCACCCTTGCCTGGTCATTTTTTGTTGCTCATCTTTCACAGGAAATGATTGGAATGATTAGCAGCAAAAGCCCAGAATGTCTATCACAGTTATCACTTCCGTTTTACAGAGAAGAAAATGAGGCTCCAAGAGAATGGAGTGAAGTGGTCTGATGGTGGCTCCTGTTTGCCTGCCTATTCCAGTGGTCTGCACACAGCACTGGCTGCCTCTCCAACTCTGGGAAGAAGATTGACAATTTGCTAACTGCCCTCCACCTATGGGTGGCCTCCTTACTTGCCCTCAGGAGACAGCTACCAGTGCTAGGAAGGGGCTGGAAGCCAAGTTGAAGTCAGTGTGTGTGAGAGGCTGAGGGCCACCCCAGCCTCTTCTAAGCTACTCAGGAGATGTTTGTGTGGCTGCAGAAGCAGGGCTGGGGCTTGGGGTGCAAGAAAGAGGGAATGACAGAGAGGGTTTCTCAGACCGGAAGGACATGAGGAAAGGGAAACAAGAGAGGGAAAACGAAGGAGGAATGATGAGGGAAGGGCAGGGACCTGGAATAAAAGAGAGATAGGCAGGGTCCCCACAGTATCCTGGATCTCCCATGATTCCCAGGGAACCGTGTGTATCAGCTTCATGAGGTCAACTCTGGGACACGGGATTCTCAGACAGTGACTTAGCCCAGTCAGGGGCAAAACACAGACAAGAGCTGCATCCTCATTTGGGTCCTCATCTGGTTCCTCACCTGGGTCCACATCTGGATCATCTGGATCTCCATCTGGGTCTTCAGTTGTGTCCTCACCCAGGTCCCCATCGGGACTCCCATCTGATTCCTCATCCAAGTTCTCCTGAGTTCTCATCCAGATCCTCAGTGGGTCCTCACCTGTATTCTCATCTGGCTCCTTACCTGGGTCCGCATCCAGGTCCTCATCTGGATTCTCTTCAGGGCCCTCATGTAAACAGGGGACTTGCCAGTCCATCTTCCCAGTGTCCACTGGTGGGAGACTATTGAACAGACATGCGGCAGGTGCCCATGTGGAGCAGGAGCTGGGCACACCTGTCCACACCTCTCACCCCAGGCCCCATGTGGCACCTCTACAGGCTCAGCAGTAGCCTCCAGTGGCACCTCTAGGTAACCCACTGGGGCGTGGGGAGGGGGAGGGTACGTTGAGGGCCCTGCCCAGCCCTCTGTGCTCCCTGTCTCCTGACACACAGATCTCTTTCAGCCCAACTGCAGGAACCCTGCAGCTGATTTAGGAGCACGCTCAGGGCCCAGAATGTAAACCATCTCTCACCAGGAATGTGTAAACACCCATAAAGCAAAGGATTTGGGACCTGGTCATGTGGGCCAGCGGCCCATAAAACCTCGGTATTGATCTGGACTCTGCAGCAAGCCTGTAAGCCGAGAGATGATGGAGGGGCTGCATCTTGGAAACCTGTAATCTCCCACCATACATCTGAGGTGGCGTGTTTGAAGTCCTACCCTGAGTTATTTATATTACTTTTGCAGTGTGTATTGAAAGGGCATTAGCCCAAACTCCTGGCAACGGGGCTTCCAGGGTCCCGGCCACTTAGAAATATGGAAGGAAGGGGACAACGGAGTCCCCTAGAGCAGACCATGCTCCAGTTTTCTGCCTAGTCAGATAATCAAAGCCAGACCATCCAGGGCTTCCTCCAGTCAGCGGCATGAGGGTCACTTACCCATTCTCCCATGTCTGCCACCTGATCCGCCACGTACTGCATACTTGTGTCTGTCTGTCTGTCTGTTTGTCATACTGGGGATAGAACCCAGGGCCTCTAGAACGCTAGGCAAATGTCCCGCCGTGAAGCTATACACCAGCTGCTGCTTTTTATTTTAAGTGACGATTCTTTTAAAATTTAGCTTTATTCTGAAATGTTCGTGAGGCCCTGTTTGCCATCGAAGTTTTAATTTTTTCTCTTGTACATTAAAATGCATTCACAGGGACTGATAAGATGGTTAAAGTAGATCGTAGATAAAGGCACTTGCCGCCAAACCTGAAGACCTGAGTTCAAGTCCCAGAACCCACAGATCCAGCTCCTGAAATTAATCGTCTGACTTCACACCTGTGCTAACACACACACACACACACACACACACACACACACGCACACACACACACAATCAACCAGTCAATCAATGTAAATTTTTTTAATATGTTCATAACACATAATGTAACACAACCTGACAAATGTCAACCTGGGCAAGGCGACTCACACCGGTTGTCCCAGTGTTTGGAAGGCAGAGGCAGGGGGATTTCCAGGAGTCCAAGGCAAGCCTGGGCTACAGAGAGAGACGCTGTGCAAATGACATCAGCATCATAGGGTGGGGGAGGTGAATGTCCACATAAAACCATCCGGCCCCCAGAGGACTACACTCAGAAAGTGCTCACAGAGTCGGATATGCTTATGGTACAAACTGGGGAACTAGGACCACAGATGAAGGGCTTCCCCAAAGTCCTTCAGGTGCATATGGGCTGACTGGGGGCCCATAGGCTAACAAAAACAGCCGCCAATCCATTGAATATTTACTAAATGCTCCACACTGAGTCGAAGCTCCTCCTGTCTGTATCCACCTGAACCAACACCTATGAGATGGCTCCTTTCACGGTCTCGATTTTCCAGAGGAGGGATCAGAAGCCCAGAGCAAGCTTACCTCATGCGGTTTCTCCACAGAGACTACAGAATTAGGTGTAGATCTGTTTAACTTCCAACTCTTTCAGTCTATCTGCCTGTCTGTCTGTCTGTAATCTAAGTTGCCTTGGGAATTTATTGGGTTGTCAGGCTGACCTTGAACTCATAGTAATCCTCCTGCTTTAACTTCCCCCTGGGATTATAGGTGTGTTATGTGCCACTTCACCCAAACAAAATCTGGCACCCAATCATTGGGAGAAGAAAGGGGAAGAGAGGAATAGAATGAGATGCTTGCTTGTTGCCTGGAATTTGTGTTGTGTCTTTCTCCGCTCATCCGCTCAGTGCTCATAAAATCTCCATAGCAAGAGCTGCTTCATAGGACAGTGTCCTGCCTAGTGCCTTGGGCACAGATCTGGCATGACACTGAACTCTATCGTTTACATCATCAGCTACTGGGGATCCACTCAGGGCTTCCATTAACTTGAGTATGTCAAATTCTACATCTGTCTTAGTCACTGTTCTAATGCTGTGAAGAGACACCATGACAAAGGCATCTCATAAAAGAAAACATTTAATTGGGGTCTGGCTTATAGTTTCAGAGGCCTAATCATTATCATCACAGCAGGAAGAAGACAGGTCTGGAAGTAGAACAGTAGCCGAGAGCTTTACATCTGGGTCCAAAGGCAGCAGGGAGACAGAGAGAGAGAGACTGGACCTTGTGGTACTTTTGAAACCTCAAATCCCATGCCTAGAGACATCTCCAACAAGGCCACGCCTCCTAATCCTTTGCCAACAGTTCATCTGTTGGGACTAGGCATGCAAATACATGAGCCTATGGGGGCCCTTGTCATTTAAACACCACAGCTTCTAAGTGAGACTATTTAAGCTACATATACAACAATGGGTTAACTTATAAAGTATAGAAGGAATTCAAACAACTCGCTTATGAAACCCACAAATAACCTGATTTTTTAACATGTGCATTGGTGTTTTTGGTGTATCTATGTTTGTGTGAGGGTGTTGGATCCCCTGGAACATACAGACAGTTGTGAGCTACCTTGTGGGTGCTGGGAATTGAAACTGAGTTCTTTGGAAGAGCAGACAGTGCTCTTAATCCATGAGCCATCTCTCCAACCCCATATAAGCAGATTATTAAAACAGGAGGCTGAAGGGATGGTTCAGTAGTGAAGAGTACTTGCTGCTCACACAGAGGATCAGAGTTTGGTCCCTAGCACACTTACCGTTAGGTTGCTTAAGACTTCCTGTAACTCCAGCCCAGGAGATAAGATGACCTTTAGCTACACTTGCTCTTGCATGCGCGCACACACACACTTTTTTTTAAAATCTTAAAAATAGGTAAAGGAGCCAAGTGGTAGTGACACATGCATGTAATCTCTGCACTTGGGAGGCAGAATCAGGCAGATCTCAGTAAGTTCGCGGCCAGCCTGATCTACAAAGCGAGTTCCAGGACAGTCAGAACTCTTACACAGGGAAACCTGTCTCAAAAAAATAAACAAACAAACAATGACAGAAAAAAAAAGCAACCAAAAAGAAAACACCAATATAAAAAAATAAAGGCCGGGCGGTGGTGGCGCATGCCTTTAATCCCAGCGCTCGGGAGGCAGAGGCAGGCAGATCTCTGTGAGTTCGAGGCCAGCCTGGTCTACAAGAGCTAGTTCCAGGACAGGCTCCAAAGCTACAGAGAAATCCTGTCTCAAAAAATAAAAAATAAAAATAAAAATAGATAAAGGACCTAAATCGACATTTCTTAAAAGAAGAAATAGGAAAGACCAACTGAAGAGCTATGGGCTGGCTACAGAGGGCCGTGGGGTGTGGCTATAGAAGGGTCATGGGCTGTGGCTACAGAAGGGATATGAGATGTTACAGCTAGTGTTCTCACGTCACATGCACAATAACGCAGACACATGCAGAGAGAGGAGAAAGACACAGAGAGGAAGTGTATGTGTGTGTGTGTGTTGAGAAGGGTGGGGAGCTACAGGAATACTTGTATATTGTTGGCAGGGTCACACACACACACACACACACACACACACACACACACGTCGGGTGGGGTTTGAGTTCAGTTCCCAGCACTACATAAACTGCATGTGGTGGCACATGCCTGTAATCCCAGCACTGAGTGGGTGGGGGGATGAATGAATGAGGATCAGAAATTCAAGGTCATCCTTGGCTAGATAATAAGTTCAAGGCCAACCTGGTCTACTTGAGATCTCAAAACAAAACAAAATAGCTGATTCGGGAAATAAGATCTTGGAAAATGTTTGCTGAGTTCTTAGAAATGGGAGAAATAAAAATGCGGACTGTGTTCAATTCATTGACCAAATCCATCTCATTGTTAAATAAAACTCAACAGCAGGATTGGTTGTGCCTCGTCATGTGACCCGAAGTTTTTCTTTTTTGAGAACCCACTAAGTGAAGGGTGATGCTGTCTCAAAACCAAAGCAAATATACAGAAATCCCAAAGCCTACAAAAAAAGAAAGAGAGAGAGAGAGAAAAAAAAGAAAAACCGAAAGAAAAAAAGGAAGGAAGGAAGGAAAAGAAAAGAAAAGAAGAAAAGGAAAGAAAAGAAAAGAAAGGAAAAGCTTCCTTTATTAGTGGTGACTTGGAGGGCAGAAGCTATGACAAGTGATGTGGACACGGGTGAACATTCCTTAGAGTTCCAGGCCAGTCCTTGGGCTGCTCCGACCCTCAGGGTGGGGGCAAGGCAGTCCGAAACCAGACTGCTGGCATTGATCCTCAGGGCGCTTGGGAAACCAGGCCCTTTCCCGCCACCAGAACTCAGCCACAAGAAGACTGAGTTGATCCTCTACAAATGGGAAGAATTTCCTCTTAAAAAACAAATTTTCCGTGTCTGTGTCCGCATTCCACCCACCCTTCAGAAGGCATGCCTGCCCTAAGTCTTCTGGGGTCACTCTTCTCCCACCTCTGAAATGGAGATGCAAGCCAGGGCCTCCCACACGCCAGGCAAGTGCTTCAACAGCAGGCTACATCCCGAGACTATTTTATGTTCTTAGTTTGACATCGGATCTCTCTAGGATGCCTAGGATAGCCTTGAACTGGCTCTGTGGCCCAGGCAGGTCCCAAGCTTGCTGTCCTCCTGACTGAGTCTCCCAAGTAGCTGGGGTCACAAATGTATCCCAGAGTTCACCCTGGGGTTTGTATCGTCCTTGTGTCTGGTAGTCATATGAAAGCTTCTGTTTTACTTGGCTTTATTTTATACAGGGTTTCATGTATCCCAACTTGGTTTCAAGTTCATGATGTAGTTGAGGATGACCTTGAATGTTTGGTCCTCTTGCCTCTACCTCCATCTCCAGTTTTCTCCAGTGCAGAGGGTATACGTATGTACATGCAGGTTTGGTCTTCTTTGTCCCTGTCTCTGTGTCTGTTTTTCTGTCTCTCTTTCTTTTTCTCTTTCTCTTTGAGTCTCTGTGTTTCTCTGTCTTTCTAGAAATTGTCTTTGGTTGTATAGACCAAACTGGCCTCAAACTTAGTGATTCTCCTGCCTGGGGTGACAGGCATGCAACACCACATTCAGCTTCACCTGGAGGTCATTTGTGACTGTGGTGTGGTATGTGTGTGGTGGGTGTAATGGTGAAAGTAAAATGCTGCAGGTCCCCGAAGTGGCGGCAGGCACTTCCACGGTGATTCCTCACATTATCTTTATAGATGGTCAGGGTTCTTCACTAAACCATGAGCTCACAGTCGGCTAGAGTGGCTGGTTAGTGAGACCCTGAGCTCCTCCTGAGTCCACCCCATCACCATCCCCAGCTCTCGGGTTACAGACCTGTACAACCACGCCACTTTTAGAATCATCCTTGTTGAATGATATCTTTATTTTTTATTTATTTATTTATTTTTTGAGATAGGGTTTCTCTGTGTAGCTCTGGTGATGACAAGGTTGACTTCAAACTCAGAGATCTACCCCACCTGAGTGCTAGAATTAAAGGCACCTGTCACCACACCTGCCTACTTATTTTGATTGCTGGTGTGTATGGGGGGGCTATCACATGCGTGGCTCAGTGTAGATGTCGGAGGATAACTGTGGGACCCACTCTTCTACCATGTGGTTCTTGGGTACCTGACTCACATCCTCAGGGTCAGCAGCAGCTGCCTTTACCAGCTGAGCCATCTCTCCAGCCTCCATGGCTTTTCATGTGAATGTTGAGAATCCAAACTCAGGTCTTCAGGCTTGCTTGGCAGGCAGTTTACCTACATAACCATTTCTCTAGGCTCCTTAGCCTGGAGAGGTTTATTTTTGTTGTTTATTTTTTTTTAGACAGGCCCCACTATGTAGCTCTTGCTAACCTGACCTGGCACTTGCTACTGCCTGCCTCTGCTTTCCACATACTGGAATTGAAGACATTCGTCACTATGCCATGGCTCCACCTGAAGGGTTTATTTATTTCTTTATGTATGTTTTTTGAGACAAGGTTTCTGTGTGTAGCCCTAGCTGTCCTGGAACTAGTACCAGGCTGGCCTCGAACTTACAGAGATCTGCCTGCCTCTGCCTCCTAAGTGCTAGAATTAAAGGCATGCGCTACCACTACCTGGCTCTTCCCTAAAGTTTTATAGAGAGATGGCTGGTGGGACTGAAGAGATAGCAGAGCGCTTGCTCCCTTACAAATGACCTAAGTTCAGTTCCTGCATACAGGTTCTTGCCTTTGTCATTTTTGCTTGGCAGGTTATTATTAGCTGAACTGTAAAAGTACCCCGCTGATGGAGTGGCTGAAGGTTGGGATTTGGGTCCTTGGGACAGAGGGCTCTACCTCACAAGTTATTGTGGGTCATGTGAACTGCCCATAGACCCTCTTCCCTCTCCTCCCCGCTTTGATCTTACTGCCCCACATCCAGGCTCCTGCCCCCTATTCCCACATTTTAGCCTTTGGAATCACAGGGAACACACAGCAACCAGGCCAATGGTGCACCACCTATAGCAATGGTGCACCACCTATAGCAATGGTGCACCACCTATAGCAATGGTGCACCACCTATAGCAATGGTACACCACCTATAGCAATGGTACACCACCTATAGCAATGGCTGCTGTCAGTGACCATGGGCTGTGGGGTCTGTTGGATCCTCAGAACACTGTGGGATGGGTGTGTCTCCATATCTAGTTCACAGACAGGGACAGAGGGCTCAAGATCACTCAGTGGGAATCACCTTGATGTCCCCCTCCTGCTGACAAGCCATTCCCTGTCCTGGTTATCTTTGCTGAACAGGCCTCAAAGGGACTCCTTTCCCGCCACACCTACTGCTGTTACTGAGGTTCATGCCAGCCGCTCTCTGTCACCACGTCCTTTCCCCAGTACTATGTCACCAACTGTCATGACCTTGACCCCTTCTCAATACAGTAACCCACAAATGATCTGATTTTAAATCCTTCTTAAAATTTCATTTATTTATGTATGGGTGTTGGGGGGGGGAGGCACACGTAGCACAGCCCATACATGAAGGTCAGAGAACCACTTATGGGAGCCAGTTTCAAGGATTCTTAGCTGGTAGTTTTCTATTGCCCTCCCACCGGGTAGAGTCCAGAGATCTGTACCTACTGAACCATCTTGCCAGCCCTAATACCTGTTAACATAGGCAATACATAAACACACATATATTCTTTTACGCTCATGCCTGAAAGCCACCAGAAGGCACTGCATTCAATCAGTACAGCTGGCCTAATTTCTTTTCTGATTTAAAACTTAGTTATTTAATCAATCAAAATCTAGTTATTTAATCAAAATTTTTATGTACGTCAAAAATTTTTTTCATGTATTTTCTTATTCTGGTGAGAGGGGGGTTGTGGCACAGCTTGTGTAAAGGTCAGGGGACTGCGTGCCGGGGTTGGTTGACTCTCTCTTCCACACCCCCTGCCCACCACAGCTTCCCACACTTCCTGCCAACACCTGTGGCTGTGCCAATTTATTCCATCAACACCACCTCAATGGTCACTTTGTGCTTCCCGTTGCCCACCACCAGGGATGGTGCTGCCGACTGTGCTGGGGTCAAGCCTCTAGGATCTGCATCCGGGAATCCCACTTTAGGTCACTCATGTACCTTAGGAGTTGGCCTTTGTCCATCATTCCAGGCCCATGGTGTTTGCTGTTGGTGGCTGTGGTCACATGCTCCAGCTTCTATGGAGGAAGCACACATCTTCCGTCCTGCATTTTCCTTCCAACTTCACCTGCACCGGTGAAGAGAACAAGGTCACCCCCTCCCCACCTTAATCCTTCATGGATTCCCCTTGAGCTTGTAAGTACAGCCCAAGCCCTTTCCGGTCCTTGAACCTCAAGCTCGGTCTGCTCAGTTTCCCAACGCTCAAGCATTCCTGCCCACCCCAGATCCTTTCCGGCTGCTGTTGCTTCTGCCTGCCTTGCTTTTCCTTCCCCTTCTGCCTAGTCAACTGCTGTTCTTCCCCTTCTGCCTGGTCAACTGGGTCAATATGACTGGGGAAGACCTTTGACCTCCCTGGACGGAGCCAATCCCCTTCAGAGTTGACTGTTCCATATCTGGGCCATCTGCTTCCTCCAGCTCTGTTGCCACTCCTGTGTGTGTCCCCCAAAGTTACCTTTGAAAGAAACACTGGAGGTGGGGCACACAGGATGCAGGAGATGTCTGAAGCTCTTCTCCCAGGCTCTGTTTGGTTTCTGCTGAGGCATGTCCCTCATTTGGCTGGCCAGGACTCAATAGTTCTGACTTTACTGCTGAACATCCTGGGGCCACGAGAACAGCTCCCTTGAGGTCCCACCACAGCAGGGCCCTGCTCTGGGCCAACATCACATCCTTCCTAGTTAAGCCTCCGCCTGCCTGTTGATTGAATACTGCGAGCTGTCCGCTGTGTCTCAAGATTCCAGGTTTTCTCAAAATTGAATTCTACCTGTATTAATATTACTACTGTTTATTTTTCTTTTCTTTTTCTTTTTGGTTTTTCAAGGTAGTTTCTCTGTGTAGCCCTGGCTGATTGTCCTGGAGCTCATTTTGTAGACCAGGTTGACTTTGAATTCATGGAATCCACCTGCTTCTGCCTCCCGAGTGTTGGCATTAAAGGTATGTGCCACATACCCAGTTTTTTTTTTATCATTTTTATTCAAAAAACTTTAAGCAGTTTCTTCTTATTTTTGAAAAGGAAATTTCTAAAAATAGGGAGAAAATTTTAATTATTTATTTATGTGCATGGTGTCATGCCTACATGCACGTCTGTGCACTAAGTGTGTGCCTGGTGCCCATGGAGACCAGAAGAGAATGTTAGAATCATCTGGAATTGAAGTTACAGCTGGTTGTGAGCTGGTCATGTGGGTGCTGGGAATTGAGCCTGGGTCCTCTGGAAGAGCAGTGAGTGTTCTTAACCACTGAGCCATCTCTCCAGCCTTTTGTTTCTTTTCTTTTCTTTTTCTCCTTCCTTCCTTCCTTCCTTCCTTCCTTCCTTCCTTCCTTCCTTCCTTCTTTCCTTCCTTCCTTCCTTCCTCCCTCCCTTCCTGACTTCCTTTTTCTTCCTCCTTCTTCCTGTTTCTTTCCTTTCTTTTTTCCTTCCTTCTTTCCTCTCTCCCTCCCCTTCCTTCCTTCCTTCCTTCCTTCCTTCCTTCCTTCCTTCCTTCCTTTCTTTCTCTTTCTCTCTCTCTGACTCTCTACCCACCTTTCTTTCTTCCTTTCTTTCTTCCTTTCTTTTTTCCTTCCTTCCTTTCTTTCTTTCTTTCTTTCTTTCTTTCTTTCTTTCTTTCTTTCTTTCTTTCTTATTTCTTTCTTTTGACACAGGATCTTGAGATATAAGCCCAGGGGTGGCCCCAAACTCTTAGCAATCCTCTTGCCTTGACTTCCTGAGTGATGTAACTATAATCATGTATCACCACACCAGCCGAGGAAAGCTAGGGCAGTGAGCGCCAGCTGGCACTGGAGCCTGCATCTGGGCTAGGCCAGCCTGCTCGTGGGTCTGGTGGAGGGTCACACTCTCCAGGAAACCATCTCTTTAAACACTAAGTAAGTGCCCAGTGTTGGGACAGGTCTCCTCCGGTCATCAGGGGTCCTCTCTGGGAGGAGCTGATCTACCCCAGTGGGGGTTTGAGTGACTGTATACATGCCAGCACCCACTGTCACTCTTCCTGTCTGGCCCCAGCTGGGGTCAGTCTGTGATAACCAGGCCAGGATCTGCTTCTTTCACAGCTGGGGCTGCAGAGTGAGAAAAAACAAGGAAGGACTTCCATTCCCCCAGATACCCTGAAAGTCAGAAGGCCAGAGGGAGCCACCCAGGGAGGGACCTGGTTCTAAAATGGTCTTTTTAACTGCTTGGCGAATAGGGCATTTTATGGGGAACTCCCTCTAGCCTCACTGGGCTTCTGTAAGGGACTCGAAGCCTTTCTAGCTCAGGTTTGTCCTCCAGCGTCTGTGTGGTGGATGTGATTTACGGCCACCATCAGCTCTGTCTGCAGATGAAGAAGGGCACAGAGAGGCTGAGTCTGCCAGGGTCACACAGTTGGCAAGAGATTTGTGGCCCGCCTTTGACCAGAAAACAGAAATGGGGAGAAAGGCCTACAGAAAAAAGCCACTTTGTTTTTGTTTTTGATAGGGTTTCTCTGTAGCCCTGGCTGTCCTGGAACTCACTCGGTAGACCAGGCTGGCCTTAAACTTTCAAGATTCACTGCCTCCTGAGTGTGGGGATTTACAGGCATATACCACTATGCCCGACTCATCATCCACATCTATGAGCCAAGAAGATCTAGAGTTTCCTACCATCCCGTGGACTGTTTCTGAAGCCTCAGGTCTACTCCCAGTTGGGCTAGGGCTTGCTCAGGCTCACCCCGTGAACAAGAAATGAAAGGAGGTGGGTTGGTTTGCCCTAAACCACACCATCGTCCTCAGATCCTCTCATGACTTTTGAATGGAGAAACCTTATATTCAGAGACGTTGAATAAGTCGCCTAGGGGCACACAATGAGGAGGTCAGGGGATGCAGAAGCACAAGCTCCAGCTCCCGTAGCCACTGGGGAAGGAGGTTTGAACCTAGCCCCACTCCCGCCCTGAGCCTGCAGCTCTTCCTCTTAGCCAACTCCTGTCTTCCAATCATTCTCCCAAACCCCTCCTGCCTCTGCATCTCTGCCTTGAAGAACCATACACGTAAGGGTGGGGGCACAGAAATCGCCTAGCTGCAGAGGGGAAACTGAGGGGGCACAGTTGCGGAGCTTGGGAGCAGATCCATCCACTGATTCCCTGGCCAGAACTTTGTACCCCATGATGCAGCAAGGCTGAGGGTCTCCACTGCCTTTGGTCAGTAGTAAACCCTGTCCAAGAATCTCGGCACAGTGGTTCTTGCTTTTTGGTTTTGGTTTTGTTTCTTGAAACAGGGTCTCTTAGCTCATAGCAGTCCGCCTGCTTCAGCTTCTGAAGTGTGGCGATACTACAACTGTGTGTCATCATGTCCAGCTCTAATGTAGTTTCTTCTTTTTCAGTTTGAGGCAGCATCTCAAGTAGTTCAAGCTGGCTTCAAGCGAGCTAGTAGCTGAGGACGGCCTTGAACTCGGGCTCCTCCTGCTTCCATCTCCCTCCTAATGGGATTTCAGGTATGGTCATCCTGCTGGGTTTATGCAGTGCTGGGATGGAGCTGGGGACAAGGAGCATCCCAGGCAAGCACTCTCCTACTAGAGCAGCACTTCTGGCCCGGTAATGTAGTTTCTTTTGCTTTTCTTCAAGCTCCTGGAGGGCACTTGTCTATTTCACAATCAGACATTAAAAGACTCTAGTTCCCCAACACTGAGTCCACTGAGGAGGCCGGACTGGGTTCCCCAAGGCCAGGCTCCATAGACGTTCTGCCTCTGTCCTCTTCAGTGGGGTCATCTGATTAGCTAATTTCCTAGGGTTGAGTCCTGCACTCAGCTGGAAACTGCAGGAAGGTTCTGGGAACCAGAACTGTGTTCAAGTGCAAGGCTGACACAGGTGCGGGGCAGAAAAGGAGATATGGGTGCCTGCCTTTTTCCCCTCTAAGTAGTTGGCTTTCTCTGAATGAAGACAGAGCATCATCTTCCAACAGAGTTAAAGGTCCTGGCAACTTTTGCATGCCACTAGCAGGGACCGCAGCAGGGTGGCCGAGCTGACCATCTGTGGACGGCAGGGCTGAGAAGCACAGGCAGAGACTCTCCATGATTCCAAGGAGCTGATCCCAATGGACAGACAGCATCTGAGCAGGATGGGGATGCTGCCCAGGTCCCCCTTCCTGGCAGGGGTAGCCTCAAGGGTTGACTGTTGGTGGGATAGGGTGAAGGCAGTGTAAAGTGTGTGGACCCACAGCTATGAGCCTGTTCCACCTTGACTGGAGGGCAGAGAGTTTGAACTTCTCTCTCTCTCTCTCTCTCTCTCTCTCTCTCTCTCTCTCTCTCTCTCTCTAAGTTGTTGACAATAGGTATGGCGATTCTGATCTAGGGTGTGGTTAATTAGTATTCTGGGTGTTGAGGTGGATCCGCTCCGCCTGGACCAAAGGTCGGAGAAATCAAGTCTATTCCTTATACCATGTTAATGAAGTCTGTTGTCTCCCCCTCCTCTTTTGGAGTGGAACATATAAACGCGTGAAAAATAAAGGAGGCGGATTCAGTATTCATCGAATGTCCCTCCCGGTGCTGTTCTGTGTTTCTGTCTCATTTCTCTTATACCTCTGCTCATTTTGCTTAATAATTCTAATCCTCATGCTCCTGCCCTGGAACGTAGGAGTTTTGTCGAAGGTGGTCGTCCCAGTAAAGCCAACTGTGTGTTGCCGGAAGGATGGAGAACCACAAGGCAACGGCGACAGTCACGTGTCAGCTCAGTTGCCGTGGATACAAATGGCCAATGAACATTCTACAAACCATTGGAACCGCTGTAAAGAAGATAATACTTTTTGTTTTTGTTGTTGTTGTTTTGAGACAACAAAAGAGGGTTTCTCTGTGGAATTCTGGCTGTCCTGGAACTCACCCTGTAGACCAGGTGGGCTTCAAACTCAGAGATTCTCCTGCCTCTGCCTCCAGAGTTCTGGGGTTAAAGGCATGTGGCATCATGGCCTGACCAAGAGAAGATATTCTGGTTTTTGTTGTTGTTGTTGTTTGTTTGTTTGTTTTGGTTTTTCAAGACAGGGTTTTTCTGTGTAGTTTTGGAGCCCATCCTGGAACTCGCTCTGTAGACCAGACTGGCCTCGAACTCACAGAAATGTGCCTGCCTCTGTCTCCTGAGTACTGGGATTAAAGGCATGTGCCACCACCTCCCAGCAAGAGAAGATATTCTAAAAAGACATTCGCCCATTCCCTTTGGCTCTCAGACTACTAAAACAGTGGGTCCCAAGAAACTAGAATCCACCCTCCCAGGAATCTCATGCTGGGAGAAGGGAAAGGCTGAAGTCTCTTGAGAACCAGATAAGCACTTGTTTCCCCCGCCCAAAATTCACACAATTGTCAGGTCACTTTGCTGGAGAAACTAAGAGCCAAGACAATGACAGTCTGTAATAGGTGGGACCACACCTTGACCAGGACTGCTTAGCTGCACTTACCTCTTGCCCTCTTATGTAAACCTAAACCTCATGCTGGGAGCCTGAATACAGACTTCCTCCTGTGGCCACACTGAGGAAATCTTCTTTCTCCGCTTTTCACCATTAGCCCACCTCTTTAAATGGCTTATTGAGGTGGTGGAACCTGCCCAGGCACTCAGCCTAACATCTCTAGTAACATCATTTGTCCACAATATAGCAGGACCATTCATACCTGTACTGGAGTCCTGGCTCAGCTTACGTTTGAACAATGGCCCCTGGATTTCTATAGTGGTGTCTCTTTGCCTTACCTTAGACCTCTCTGGCCCCCTGGCTGGCTGTGCTCTCTCTTGAACTCTGCTCCTTGTAGGTGTGATGGACACAGGGCAGTGTCTCCTAGGGAGCAGTCAGAATCCCAGCGTGGGGGAAGAGAAAGCCTGGCTGTTACTGGGAACTGCACTGGCAGCCCCGCGCTCACTCTGGGGAGGCTAGTGATGTTTGCTGGGCTAGCAGCTGAGCAGGCTATACCCTGCCCAGTCTTCTTGCTGTCTGTCTTCCTCACCGACAGCAAGACTGGGAGTTAGACTGTTTGGAGATGATTAGGAGGGAGACGGAGGCAGAGGAATTACTCTCATGAGGAGGAGAAGCCCATCTCTCCCCCGTAAAGATGGTCACTTTGAGACGAGAAAGGTGTGGTTTTCACTCTGAACCATCACCCAAACTGGATGGCTCTTCCATTTTACTGCTTCTCACTGCTTTATTGGACCCTCAAAACGAGGTTGCCTCCCAGTCCCTGGATAAATGAAAGAGGAGAAGGCTGCCAGGCTGAGAAATTTGCTTTGTGCCACCCAGCCTGGACCCATGGTGGCCGCCTAGTCCCTTCCTTCCTGCTGCTCCATTCTGCTGCTGGCCATGGCTTCTGTCCCCAACCTTGGTCCCCTCAGTTAGGGTGGGAAATGAGAGTCACGGGTCACAGGCACAGGAGTCCAAGCACTGCAAGACGCTGTCGGTGGCTGAAGATATTATGAACAGGGGACTCAGAAAACATCTGTGATGATCACCTGTGTGTCCTTCACCCCCGGGAGCACTGAATTAAGCAGGCTGCCAAGGCCCAGGCTCTTTGGAGCACAGTGGGGGATGGAGTGTAATTACTGTGTTGGCTACCATCTTCCATGAGATAGTGTCATTAGCTTCCATCTTACAGATGAGGGACCGGAAACAGGGCTTAGCTCTGAGAATTATGGGGGGCGGGTGGCATGGGTGGGTGGACAGACAGGTAACAGCCTCCCCCTCACATTCCCCCCTTCCGTGAGGTTAGAGACGTCTCTGAGGGGTTGCTCCCACCCCTTGAAGGTGCCCCGGGCCAACTGACCTCCATTCTCACCTTTCATGAGGTCATCCTGGGTGGTTCTGGGAGGGGCTGTGGTGCTAAGGAGTGGAGAGACAGGATCTGGTCAAGTTGACCTTTTCTCTCTCTTTTTAAGCTGTAGGTCTCAGAGGCTCAGAGCAAGAGAAGAGCAGGCGCAGGAGATGGACCCAGGCCTCCGAGCTCTTTTCCCGAGCCTTTGGTGCTCTGACCTACAAAGGACAGGAGTCCTGTGGAGAGCAGGCCGGAGGAATGCTGCTCCCCTCAGAGAAGCAAGGGACAGGGGCCAGTTTTTAAAAGATCAGACAAGGAAGGGCTTAGCCCCTTGGAAGCTCCCTCTCTTAACCTGAGAAATTGCTTCCCCAGGGAATTGGGTGCCACCTAGAGGACACTAGGGGTCCAGCAACCAGGTCCCCTGAAGAGGGGGCCACCCCACAGCTTCTAAGCTTTCCCTACACCCTCCCTTTACCATGTTTCTGTCCTCTCTGTTTCCTTTCCTGTAGAAATACAGACGGTGGGGTGATGCACACCTTTAACCCCAATCCCAGAGGCAAGTGGATCTCTGGGAGTTTGAGGCCAGCCTGGTCTACGTAGTGAGACTCTCTTACAAAAACCAACAAACGAACAAATAAACAAACTGTAGACTAGGGTTGTGGTGTGGCTCAGTGGATATAAATGTTTGTTGGATAACCCAAAGCCTGAGTTTGGATCCTCTGAACCTACTTTAAAAAACAGGCATTGACCAAAGCACCTACCTGTTAACTCCATAGCTGTACGGAGCAGAGATGCTAGGACTTGGGAGGGCTCGCTGGCTGGTCAGCCTGGCTGAAAAGGTCTAGTTCCAGGTTCGGGGAAAGACCCTGCCTCCGGGGAATAAGGTGGGGTGTGACGGAGCAGGATGCCTAGTATTCTTCTCTGTCTTATGCAAAACTCCTGTGTGCACAAGCACAGTGGTATGCACACATAGATCACACATTTGTACCAGTTTACACATGCAGACAGGAAATGGAGCGAATCAGGTCCTTAGTTCATCCTCACGAGCTCCATGTGTACCTACACATATATATTGCCCTTCTGGGGGCTGAAGCAAGTTGTTTGGTGAGCTGGAGAGTCCCATCGACTGACATCCAAATGACTGCAGGAGAGACACTAATGCATAGACAAGCTGCCTGTCAGTGGAAGGTGGCCTCAACGTTCCAAAAGCATGTAACATTAAAAATAAATAAGGTGGAAAAAATAAAATAAATACATAAGGTAGGGATAGCTCAGGACAGTACCCTTGCCTAGCACGTCCAAGGCTCAATTTCCACCCCTGACTGTGTGTGTGTGGGTGGGTGTTAGGGTGGCCACTCATTTTAAGGCCCGGTAGTGACAATACCTCTAATTACAACACCTGGGAGGATGAAGTTGGGCAATTAGAGCTCCAGAATAGCCCGGCCTACACACACACACACACACACACACACACACACACACACACACACAAAAAAAAACTATCTCAAAAAGTAAGTACATACATTTTTAAAAAATTTATTTATTTATTTATTTATTTATTTATTTATTATGTATACGTAATTCTGTCTGTGTATATGCCTGAAGGCCAGAAGAGGGCACCAGACCTCATTACAGATGGTTGTGAGCCACCATGTGGTTGCTGGGAATTGAACTCAGGACCTTTGGAAGGGCAGGCAATGCTCTTAACCACTGAGCCATCTCTCCAGCCCAGTACATACATTTTTTTACACTTTTAGTCAGTTAGTTTGTATGAGGGTTGGAGAGACGGCTCAGCAGTGAAGAGCACTAACTGCTTTTCCAGAGGAAGCAGATCTGGTGACTAGCACCTACATGGTGGCTCACAACTGTCTATAACTCCCGTTCCAGGGGATTCCATGCCCCCTTCTGACCTCTGAGGGTACCAGGTACACATGTGGTATGTAGACATACATGTGAGCAAATCACTCATACACACAAGATAAAAAAGTAAAGAAACCTATTTATTTAGTGCGCATGCATGTTGGGGGCGGCGCTGCGAGAACAGCTCTCAGGAGTCGGTTCTCTCCTTCTACCATGTAAATTCAGGGACTAGAACTCAGGTCTCCAGGCTTGGCAGCAAGCACCTTTACCCACTGAGCCATTTCGGTAGTCCTGTAAGTAAATAAAATTGGTGAATGGATTTATTACAGGAAAAAAATAAAGACAATAAATGAAACGACAATAAGATGGAAATCTGTGCTCCGTTTTGAAACTGGATGTCTTCTCGGAGTGCTTAGTCTGTAGAGCAGGTACCAGCAGCCTTAACTCCAGATGCATAAACCAAAACGAGGCTTTCCCATGGTGGCTGTAATTGCAGCCTGTGGCCTTACTATATCACCACGCTCCCTCGGAGCACAGTCACTCTGCGTCCCCCACTCTCATTTCATCCTCTCTGTTTGTCAGATGCTCCCATCCACCAAGACCAGGCTTTGAGGCCCAAGCCTCCTCCATCTCTGCTGCTTGTCCTCTGCATGCCTAAGCATAAGATCCAAACTTCTCTTGACCCATCACTGATGCATGGAGGGAACGGGGCCTTCAGAACCTTCACCATGCAGCTGGGCTGCTCATATCTACTCTGCTGTGCAAAGAACCAAATACACATGCAGGAAGAGATGACTGGGGCTTGTTGAGGCAGGGCGCTGAGACAGGGGAATATCTTTGAAGCCTGTGGGGAGTAGACTCCCCAGGCCTGCATAAGCAGCACCAGCAGTGAGGAACCAGGAGACCCATCACCCACAAGGGCTTCTGGGAAAGATTGGAAGGCTGATGGAAGGGCATGCAGGGCAGGACAGGGGGTCCAGAGGGCCTCTACAGTCATTTTTGAGGATTGCGATCTTGATTCCTCTGCAAAGGAAGTGGCATTGATTTACATTTTTAAAGTGCTCTGGCAGGCTGGGGAGGATCAGAGGGCCAAGAGTGGAAGCAGATGGGTCCTTATCTCTCCTTCCCCACTTTCTGGGCCAGCCTAGGTCTTATCTTGCTTTCTAGAGAGCTCCTTGAGGCCAGGGAGGATGCCTGTCTCAGAGGCTGCAGAGCCCAGGCCAAGCCTGACCATGGACACAGGGTGTTGTGTCTCCAGGCCCAGCCTCAGTCCCAGGAGAAAGCCTGGGACACATTCTGCTCTCTCTCCTTGCCTCCCACCTCCCTTGCCCCGCCTCACTCCCTGGCCCCAGCACCAGGGAATGTTTGACAGAGGCACGTGTTCTCCAAACACAACTTGACGCATGATTTCAGGAGAAACACGCAAACAGACTTCTGCCGGGCATCCATCAGGGGAGACACAGGCTCTGTAAACAAAGGCACAGTCCGTCTCCTGCTCTTCCATGCAGACATTTTCCTTGAGAACCTGGCAGCCCCCAGTCCCAGCCTGACCATGTAGGACCACAGCCACTCAGTATATCTTCCAGGATACATGACCCCTGCTCACATATGAGAAAACAGATTCAAGCTGGGTTTGATAGTGCCTACCTATACTCCCAATTTTGGGGAGGCTGAAACAGGAGGATTGCTGCAAGTTTAAGGACAGCTTAGACTACATCATGAATTCCAGGATAGCCCAAGCTACAGAGGGAGACCCCAGAGGAACACACACACACACACACACACACACACACACACACACACACACAGAGAGAGAGAGAGAGAGAGAGAGAGAGAGAGAGAGAGAGAGAGAGAGCAGAGGCTCAGAGAGACATTGAGTTGCTCGTCTAAGATCCCACAACACAGCCCAGGCTCCCAATCAAGCTACCGTGGCCAGCAGACTACATTCTAACACTGCATTGTTCAACTAAGAAAAATAGCACCATCTTAAGTGAAACATGGAGGTACACTCGGTACTTGGGAGAGCGAGCCTGGGAGAGTATGAGTTCAAGCCAACCAGGACAACACAGAGAATCCTTGTTTCAAAAAAATAACAAGTGACTAGAGAGATGGCTCAGCAGGAAAGAGTATTTGCTTGGAAATCAGGAGGACCACAGTTCAGATCCTGGCATCCATGTAATAAGCCAGGTATTGAGCATGCATGAGTGTGCAATTGTGTACACCCACATACATACACACAAAAAAGAAAGAAAGGAAGGAAGGAAGGAAGGAAGGAAAAAGAAAGAAAGAAAGAAAGAAAAAAAGAGAGAGAGAGAAAAGGAAGGCAGGAAGGGAGAGAGAGAGAGAGAGAAGAGAGAGAGAGAGAGAGAGAGAGAGAGAGAGAGAGAGAGAATAGGCCAAGTCATAGTGTTATATGCTTTTAATCCCAGCACTCAGGAAACAGAGGTAGGCTGATCTTTGTAAATTCAAGGCCAGCCTGGCCCCCATAGTGAGTTCCAGGCCAGCTGGGGCTACATAGTGAGATCCTGTCTCAAACAACAACGGCAAAGTAAAAGAGTAAATCTTGAAAAATGAAAGTTAACATGTAACAGCAACGAACATGTAAATTTAAAAATCACACACAAAAGATGGTAAACAGCACACGTTTTGTCCTAAGTGCTTTTTCTGGATAGACATTATCTGTGAGGTAAGGTTTTCATTCTCCCATGTTTTAGGTGGGGAACGTCACACACTGGGAGTTAAGACCAGGCAATAGTCTGAGTCCTGCTAGGATGTAAGGAAGGTAGCACTTGAAGGGCAGGGGAAGCCCAGGGAGACCCCAGTTCTGTTTTCTGCATGAGTACCCCAAACCACCAGCATCCTGTAGGCTGGTCCCTACTTCTAACGTCTACCTCCAAAGGCTCCAAGGCTCAGGGAAGGCAGCTGCCCGGGCATGCTCTGTGCAAGGTGAGGAGGCTTGAAGCCTGTGTTGTGGGGACAAAGCCTCTTCCTGGCTTTGTGGGCTGTGTCAGTTCATAGCTGCCTCAGTTTCCCCATGGGCTCAGTGGAGTTCCAGCCCTGCCCCTCTGCACTGCAGCTTCTGAGACTCCTAGGGATGGGGGTAGAGGTTGGGGCAGGATTCCTATGCCCCGAACAGAGTCAGTGGAATGTCACGAAGCCTGGTTCTGGGTCTAAAGCCCCAGGGGTGATGCTGGGCCTGGCCTCCTCCATGGGGAGACCCCCCACCTCGGGCTCCAGCCCAAATTGCCAGACGCGAGTTTGAGAAGACCACCCCCCCTCCAGGCAGGGTGACCAGGAGCCAGCCGGCTGGCCATTTGTCCACAGATGGGTGTGCAGATAACAAACGTCTGGAGATAAGGCACAGGGAAGAGAGCCAGGCCAAGCTAGCCCCGGCAGAAGCCCGAGCTGGAGTAGTCCAGGCGCCTGCAGAGTGCTGCCTCCCAGCCCTGGGGCCAGCCAGCAGCTCTCTCTGCCACACTTCCACAGGCCTGCTGGCCTTCCCTCTCCCGCACTTCCTGCCTTTGCCAAACTGAATAAAACCAGCAAACTAATGTGGATTTGTGAGAGGCTTGCAGAGAGTCCTGAGCTAGTCCTGGAGTTGGCATGGCAACCAGTCTATGATGTCCCTGTACCCCCCACCCCGAGTCCAGCCTCAGGATGTTCAGCTGCACGGTGAAACAGAGACTCTTACAGTCCTCCCCTTTGCTGATGAAAAATCCAAAGGTGGAAACACAGCTAGAAAACAGCGTCTCTTGGATCCCAATTTAGGCAATCTGGCCTCGGGGGTGGCCTTTCTTCTGCTTCAAATGTCACCTATGATATTGTTATATGAAGAAAGAAAAAACAGCTGAACCTATTTGGTCTATTTCATTTTCTTTGTTTTGTTTTGGAGATAGTGTCTCTCATGATCCATACTGGCCTCAAACTTACTAAGTAGGCAGGATGACCTTGAACTTCTGCTCTTCTTCCCTGTACCTACAGAGTGCAGGGACTACAGGTCTGTACCCCACACTAGGTCATGCTGTGCTAGGGACTGAACCTAGGATCTCCTGCAAATATTCAACCCCAGCCCCCATACATTTCCATGTTTGGGAACATAGACAACCATGCAGTACCCAACCACATTTCAGTCCATGTCAGATCACAGATAGGAGATTACGTCTTCTGGAAATTACGTCTTCTGGTGACGCAGCTGTCATGTAAGGTCAGGCCTCTGTCTGCGGAGTAAGGAGATTGATTGCTCCCTGACGCATTTCTCACCAGGTTCCCTGTAATTGGAGACGTCACTACAAGGAGACGTAATTGTAATGACAGCCCTGGGTAGCAGAGCTGGGTTGTTCGCTCATGCTTTTGCTGTGAGACCCAAAAATGTCCCCAGGTGTGGTCACATAGTCAAGGCAGCCATGGATCTGTAGGAGACTGCAGAGAAGGGTCTTCCTGGCTTAGGTCTGTGTGCAAGCTTGACTTGTTGAAATCGGAGCAGCCATTGATAAAGATGGAAAGTGAAGAGTCCAAGTGATGGATGGATGGGTTGGGGAAGGATCGAAAAGATGAATGGACCCTGACGGAAGGAACCAGATGAGAAAGTAGAGCCTGAGCTGGGTGGGTGGCAACTTCTTTTATCCCGGCACTCAAGGGGCAGAGACAAATGAATCGCTATGGATTTAGGACCAGCCTGGATTCCCTAGTGAGTTCCAGGCAAGTCAGGGCTACATAGTGACACCCTGTCTCAAAACTATAGCAGAAGCAGAGGCTGAGCTAGGTATGGTGGTGCTCACTGGTCAGCCCAACACTCTGGGAGTAGAAGCAGGAGGATCAGAAATTCAAGGTTAGGCCAGGCGCTTTGGCACACACCTGTAGTTCCAGCACTCGGGAGGCAGAAGCAGGCGAATCTCTGAGTTCGATGCCAGTCTGATCTACAGAGTGAGTTCCAGTACTACAAAAGGCTACACAAAGAAACCCGATCTCCAAATAAAATAAAAAGAAAGACAAAGGAATTTAAGGTTATCCTCAGATAATAGAGAGTTTGAGACCAACCTGGGATACATGAGACCCTGTGGAAAAGATAAAGAGTTGGGAAGGAAAACATCAGAGTCTGGAGAATATGGGAATGCGCCGAGGCCATTAGTCAAACTCTCTCCTCTCTCTCTGTTTTGCAGGAAAGGAAAGAGGCCTGCAGAGGACAGGGCTTGTCTGAGCTCATAAACACACCAAATGCAAGGCAAGATGGAAGGTTCAGGACACTGGCTCAAGCCCAAGACTCTGGACCCAGGACTGTGAAGAAGTAAGGCAGGGGCCAGCCCTCCTGGGAAACATTTTTGCTTTTACAGATGACTTTTGGGACTTGAGAGCAGTTTGCCAATCAGCCTGATACCTTTAGATGACGTTCGGAACATTCTGGAGACAAGGGATCCCCAGGTAACTTGGTCCATGGATCACTCAGTACGGTAGGTCTGCATGCACCCTGTATTGAGGACCAGGGGGACGAGTCTATTGGGTCACTCAGCACGGAAAGGCTGACAGAGACAGAGATAGGGCACTGATTTGTGAAATGGAGGCACCAGGGTTGATGAGAATGAGGTAGCCCAACAGCAGAGTGGCCACGACTTGGGCAAGGAAAGCCACCCCCCAAGATGGCCATCGTGAGGATGACGATGCTCCTCCACAGAAGACTGACTATGCGCCTAAGATCCCACAGTGTATCCACAGAGGAGAGGACTCAAAGCTGCTGTATGCCTAACCATGACCCCCCCTCAAGCAGTGACCCAAAGAACAACCATTAACCACAACGTGCTGACAGCTTTTTCCATTCGTTTTTAATTTTTGTGTTTTTGACAGCTATGGAGAGTTCATGAGTACCATGGCCAGGTCGTGCCTGGCACCAGAACACAACTTTGTGCAATGCATCTCTCTCACCTTGGTTTTCACACCCTTTCTGCAGAGCTCCCCCCCAATCATATTATTTGAGCCTTGGTGGGAATGGTATAGATGTTTCACTTACGGTCAAGTAGTTCACTATTCCTTAGTCTCAGCTCTAACCAACTGTAATTTCTGTACTAATCGCCGCTCAATTTAGTAGGACATGTCCCTGACAAAGACTGAGCATCAAACAGTGACCTGTAGCTGGGGGTGGCACAATTTTTTTTTTCTGGTTTTTTGAGACAGAGTTTCTCTGTCCTGGAACTAGCTCTTATAGACCAGGCTGGTCTCGAACTCACACAGATCCACCTGCCTCTGCCTCCCGAGTGCTGGGATTAAAGGCATGCACCACCACTGCCTGCTGGTGGCACAATTCTTAACAAGTGGCTGTAGACAGGATGAGCAGACTTGTGCCTACGGTGGATCATCATCCAGACTCCCAGATGGAGGGAATGTGGACACGTGCTGGTACAAGAATAACACGCTAAGTGAACCAGCTAGCTACCCGAAGATAAACACATGCATGCCCACTTACATGCAATATCTGGTTCATTCAGACTCCTAGAAATATGAGGTGGGTAGCTGGGGACAGCGGAAGCTGTTTTTAATGGGGGGGGGTGATTTTCATTTTATAGGAATTCTAGAGATTAATGTATTTGTGAGTGTGTGTGTGTGTGTGTGTGTGTGTGTGTGTGTGTGAGAGAGAGAGAGAGAGAGAGAGAGAGAGAAGGTTGCATGTAGTCTAGGCTGGCCTTAAACTCGTATAGCTGAGGATGTCTTTGAACTTCCTGATCCTCATTCCAAGAGCAGGGATGAAGGGTGACTTGTGAGTGCACATGATACCATTAAATTGTATTAAAATTATTACACTAACAAGTTTTATGCTATGTGTATTTTATTGCATTCCTTTTGTTTTGTTTTGTTTTTTGAGACAGGGTTTCCTCTGTAGCTTTAGAGCATGTTCTGGAACTCGCTCTGTAAACCAGGCTGACCTCGAACTCACAGAGATCTGCCTGCTTCTGCCTCCCAGGTGCTGGGATTAAAGGCGTGCACCACCACTGCCTGACTTTTGTAGCCTTCTTTAATAAGATGAGGAAGAGCTGGATGGTGGTGGTGGTAGATGCCTTTAATCCCAGCACTCAGGAGACAGAGGTTGGTGGATCTAAGAAAGAGAGAGAGAGAGAGAGAGAGAGAGAGAGAGAGAGAGAGAGAGAGAGAGAGAAAGAAAGAGAGCTGAAGCATGAGGTGAAGCTGAGCCTCTGTGAACCACACCCCACACAATCTTTCATGACTGGAAGTGGGATTCAGAACTGGTGGATAGGGCAGCCTGTGGATCTGGGGACAAACTGACTCAGCCACCCAGGGGGATGGATGCTACTCTGGGAAAGTTTGCCTCGAGCTGTCTCCCTGTGCACTGCAAATCCACTGCCCTGTCTTCTGGGGTCTGGTGCCCTGAGATTAGCTGGGGCACAGGTTAGGAAGAAGGTGGCAAGAGCAGATGCTGGGAGCTGCCCAAACCTCTGTGGTTCTGGCCCCAGCAGTGTTGAGAGGGACTCAACCCTGAGGTCAAAGGCCTCACGGCTGCCTTCAAATCTCCAGACATCTCTTCTCCTAAGGAGACTTCCTCCTTCCAAACTGTGACAAATGTGACAGAGGTCTCTTTCGGCAACTGTCATGGGAACTCCTACAGCTCCCTTCTCCCATCAGAAGACCCTAGAACAAGCTACCCTGTGTGGCCAAGTGGTCGAGACATGAAGTAATTGAGAAAGATGGAGGGAACTAGGAAGACAGGCAATTTGTTTATTTATGTTTACTGTGGTAAAATACACAGAACTGGACATGGACCATTCCACCACAATGCCCAGCAGCCGTCACCACCATCTTCTTCAGGATGTGCCCACCATCTCAAATGAAATCTGTAGGCACACTGTTTCGGGTATAGACATACACTTATACCCACAGACACATACTGTGTGTGGACACAAGCACACATGGACACATCATATACACTACCACACAAACACGTGTATACACATAAACACACAAATGCACAGATTCAAACACTCATAGACACATGATACACACCAATGCACACAAATACAGACACATTTACATATAGCCACACAGAACCACACATATATACCATACATACAGACACACGTGAACACAGACATACGCACATAAACACATAGATACATACACATGCACACAGACATGCAAATAGATAGACACACATATACACAGAGAGATGCACGCAAACACACACACATACTTGCACACACACACTTGCACACACACACTTGCACACACACACACGTGTGCCTCAACCTCTACAGGCGGAGATTATCTCTGGAAAGACTTGAGAAATCGCAGTCTGTCAAGGCTGGTGGACATGAACGGATGTCGGGAGACTTCGAGCTTTATATTTGAGTACGTTTTGTTGGTGTTTCCCCCACAGGCAGTTCCAGTCCTTCACTTCTGACTGAACTTAGATGGCGGGTGCTCTCCTTTCCTTTCCAGATGGATACAGGATTGCGGCTGCTGTTTGCACCTCCGCAGGGACAGTTTTGGTCGTGTTTGGTGCGGTGACAGATGACAGGCTGTGGGAAGACAGTATGGTCTCCGGCCCTTCCTGTCAGTGCAGGCTCATCTTCATCCACATGGGAATGCCGTGGCACAGTCTTGCCTAGACATCCACAATGTAAATAAGGTCTCAGGGATCCCTTTCTGGAGGCCAGGCCTCTCCAGAGCAGGAAGAGAGATGCTGGGAGATTGAGGATCCATCTACACTGAATACCTGCACAGAAGTGGAGTTGGGACTAGAAAGATGTTCCCTGTCACCTTCTGCCCAAGATAGTCACAGCCTGCTCTGAGCAGTCCCAGGAGTCCTTAAAAATCACAGGGCATGCCGGGAGGTGGTGGCACACGCCTTTAATCCCAGCACTTGGGAGGCAGGAACAGGCAGATCTCTGTGAGTTTGAGGCTAGCCTGGTCTACAAGAGCTAGTTTCAGGACAGGCTCCAAAGCTGCAGAGAAACCCTCTCTTGAAAAAAAGAGAAAAAGAAAAAAAAAAAAAAAAAGAACTCACAGGGCACACCAGTTGCTTGTTCTCACTGAATTTTTTCTCTTACATATTTAAGCATGTGACACATTAAAATATATTCATAATTTGAATGCTGACACACTTAAATATGCTAATTCAAACATACCAAATAGTTAAAGATATTGCTAATTTAAATATTTATGTATTTAAATATATTGATAACTATTAAAATGGTAAATGTCCACTTTGTACCAGGTAAAATTGATGCAACTCTCTTACTTAAGGAAGTAAGACCACCAAACAGGACACAATGAGTCAGGGATGTCTGATACCTCAAGAAGGTTGTACGGTAGGGGGAAACCTGGCGTTTGGATGTAGGTACATTTTCATAAAAACTTCAGTCTCGGGGCTGGAGAGATGGCTCAGCGGTTAAGAGCATTGCCTGCTCTTCCAAAGGTCCTGAGTTCAATTCCCAGCAACCACATGGTGGCTCACAACCATCTGAAATGAGAGCTGATGCCCTCTTCTGGCCTGCAGGCAGACACACAGACAGAATATTGTATACATAATAAATAAATAAATTTAAAAAAAACAAAAACAAAAACAAAACTTCAGTCTCTCTGAACACGCGAAGTTCTCAAAGAAGTGTTAGCTGCCGTAATACAAAGTGCTGAGTTTAAAGGCTTGTGCTACCACACTGAACTTATTATTTTTTTATACAATATTTATTTATTTATTATGTATACAATATTCTGCAGGCCAGAAGAAGGCACCTCATTACAGATGGTTGTGAGCCACCATGTAACGGTTGCTGGGAATTGAACTCAGGACCTTTGGAAGAGCAGGCAATGCTCTTAACCACTGAGCCATCTCTCCAGCCCCTGAACTTATTATTTTTGTATTCTTCAAAAAGAGACCATGTCTTAAAAAGCAAAAAACAAGTCGGGCAGTGGGGGCGCACGCCTTTAATCCCAGCACTCAGGAGGCAGAGGCAGGTGGATCTCTGTGAGTTCAAGGCCAGCCTGGTCTACAAGAGCTAGTTCCAGGACAGGCTTCAAAGCTACAGAGAAACCCTGTCTTGAAAAACAAAACAAAACAAAACAAAATGCAAAAAACAGGGGACCAGGTGAAAAGACGGCTCCTTGGTTAGGAGCACTCTTAACAAGAGTTCCTCGAACCCAGGTCTGTGGCTCACAACCTCTGGTAGACTCCAGCGCCAGCTGCTGTCTTCTGGCCCCTGCGGGTACTGTACTCACGTGAGGAACACATGCACACACATGCACATACACGCACACACACACACCTAAAAATAAAATCTTTAAAAATAAAGGAGTGTAAAAATTTTCTTGCAGAACACAGCACCCTGAGGCACATAATGAAAATTTTGGAAAAACAAAAATAAATATAAATAATTAACTTAACAAGATGATCTAACACTCTTCTATTCTGGGTATGGAATAAGGTTTATGTTCTTTGTGTTTAGTGGGAGAAAGATAACTTTTTACATGTAAGATATATACTAAAATATTTACACACACACACACACACACACACACACACACAACCAGGGCTGGAGAGATGGCTCAGTGGTTAAGAGGACTTGCTGCTCTTGCAGAGGACCTGGGTTCAATTCCTAGAACCCACATGGCAGCTCACAACTGTCTGTAACTCCAGTTCCAGGGGATCTGACACCCTCACATAGACATACACTCAAGCAAAACACCAATGTACATAAAATAAGAATAAATAAATCATTTTTTAAAATTAAACCAAACCCAACCCATGTATTTCAGGAAAAAGCAGCCTGTCTGGCCATGTTTCTGCCTGGGGTTTACTGGGTTCTCAGCACCCTTGAAGTATTTACATGATCTCTGTTGTCATCCTAGGGGTCTTCAGTGTCACACTGGGGGTGGCAGGGGGGTCGTCTAGAAGAGTCTGTGGCCTGTAGAGGTCAGGCTCCACAAAACTCCCTGAGAGCTTAGACTCACTCAGGAGGCCACTGGGGGCCTTTAGAAACTCCACTCCTCCCCAGCCCCCCTGTGACACAGCCTAGAAAAATCCAGACTGACCAGTGAACAGCTCATCCACAGTCACCCCCTCTGGCAGTGTAGAACTCCACCCCACGACTCACCTAGACTTCAGGGGTCATGGTGGAGACATAGGGCAGACGTCATATCCTGAGCAAAGGGTGTTGAGGCAGAGCAGCCTCTTCTCCATGGACCAGGGGTGACTTTGCACCATCTTGTGTGCCCCCGGAGACCCCACAGAGCCCAGACTACTCTAGTAACATGGCCCCTGCCCTCCCTCCAGGGCTGTCGCTGGAACTTTCATCAGAGTTCATTGGAATGACACTTCAATCCCACGTGCCTGGAGGAGCCAGGTGGCTCTCCCAGCTCTAGGGTCCCAAGAAGGATTGCAGAGTCTCCTGGGCTGGCAGAGGCCACCGATGTTAACCAGGCTAGCAGCCCAAGACTTTCCAACCTACCCTTTCTCACTGTCATTCACTCTGGCTGCCTCCTGCTTTCCCCACAGGGACCCAGTACAGGTCGGCGGGAGTGCAGGGACCATGCTGTCTGTGGCTCATCACCTTTGGCCTCCGCGAATTCCACACCCCAACGACTGCCCAGCTGACCTGCTCGCCTCCATTCCAGCTACGTGATCGAAAGATTCACCCTTGCGAAGCTTCCGGCACAGCCAGGCGTGGTGGTGAACACCTTTAATTCCAGCACTTGGGAGGCAGAGGCAGGTGGATCGCTGAGTTTGAGGCCAGCCTGGTCTATAGGGTGAGTTTCAGGTCAGGCTCCAAAGATAAAGAAAAACCCTGTCTTGGAAAACAAAAAACAAAACCCAAAGTTTCAGGCACAACTTGAAAGAAGCCAGTCCGCCCAAGAACCACAGTTGTAGCTGCTTGAGTCCACTTCAGAGCACTAGGAACAGGCAAAGGCCTAAAATGGCAGAAAGCAAATCAACAGTTGCCAGGGCCTGGAGAAAAGGGGACCCAGGAAAGATCTGCTTGATGGTTTCAGGGTCCCTTCGGGTCTGCTCTGGAATTAAACTGTGATGATGTTTACATGACCAAATTTGCTAATCTCTACAGGGTTGAAGACTTTCAGCAGGTAACTGGCATGGCAACCAAATTCTATCACCATGAAGAATTTAAAGGCATGCCACGCTTCTGTGTTGAGATCAGTGGACAACTTGCAGGTATTGAGTCTTTCCTTTCACCATGTGGATCCGGGGGGCACCTTATCCCTCTGAGACATCTTGCTGACCCCAGGAGTTTTGTTTTGTTTTGTTTTTTGTTTTCTGAGACAGGGTTTTTCTGTTGCTTTGAAACCTGTCCTGAAACTCACCCTGTAGACCAGGCTAGTCTCGAACTCACAGAAGTCTTCCTGCCTTTCTCTCCCTAGTGCTGGGATTAAAAGTGTGTACCACCACTGCCCAGCCTCTGGCTTTTGTTTTATTTTATTTAAGACAGAGTTCTCTAGCCCAGACTGTGGGCCACCACCACCCGCCCCCAAGATACTTTTTAAAAAGTGGCCTTTAATTCCTGCACTCGGGACACAGAGGCAGGCGGATCTCTGTGAGTTTGAGGCCAGCCTGGTCTACAGAGTGAGTTCCAGGACTGGCTTCATAGCTACTGAGGAACCCCTTTTCAGAGAACAAGCAAACAAACACGATGCCCTTGGCGATGTTATTTGAAACTGCAGTTCCTTTCTGCCCCCCATGCTAGGCTGAACTTCATTTTATGGTACTCTGTCCCGTGTGTGCCTCTGCCTTGATGTCTCCAGTCATTGTCACCTTCCCTCTTCCCTAGCCTATCAGTAGGGAAGTGACGGCTTGCTGGCTATGGTGCCTCCATGTTTGACACGGAGCCGACCTGTACTGGACAGCTGTAGGATTCGTCATCATTTCATCAGGGTGAGGGTTCGCCGCCCAGGAGCGCCGAGAAATGAGGAAACAGAGCCTCCGAGAGCCTTTGAAGCAGAGTTGCATGACAACTCCACTTTCGTAATCCAGCAGCCTCCTTCCTCTCATTCCTCACAGAATCCACCTCTCATTCCTCACACTCCCCACCTCACAGAATCCTTCCAGGTTCCCTCAAGGACAGCCCCCTGCCACACTTTCCTCCTTCCTCCCACCCCTGCATCTGCTGGCCTCCGATCTCTGACTTGGAGAGCACCTGGAGTGGTTTCCTTTCTACACAGTACACAGTCCCCTCTTTAAGTGGCTCATTGACTTCCCACTGCTCTGGAATAAAGGTTGACACCACAGCCTGAGGTTTGAAGCCTGTTTGGTCCCGTCTGCCACCACCCTCTCCTCCTACAAGGCCTCTCTCATCTCCAGAGTGACGGCTGTACAGAATCTCTCTCTATGTCGCTGAATGGAAAAGCCCTGTCACACATGGCTGCTCTTTGCACGGCCTGCTCCCGTTGCCTGGAATGCTTGTCCTGCTGCTGTGCCCCTTAGAGATCCATTTCAACTTTCCTCATGGAACTTTCGCTGGCCAGGAACTCGCCTGTAGAGCAGACTGGCTTTGAACTCACAGAACTCTATTTGTGTCTATCTCCTAGCTGCTGTAAAATAAAGCACAAGAGCCACCCCCGGCCAGTTGTCTCTCTTGCTGTTTGTTTGTGTGGTGGTCTGATGCTCTGCCAAGCTGAAAGCCCCAGCCAGTCCTGTGTGGGTACTAGATGCTCATAAGAAATTGTTTTCAGGGCAGTGGTGGCACACGCCCTTAATCCCAGCACTTGCGAGACAGAGGCAGGCGGATCTCTGTGAGTTCGAGGCTAGCCTGGTTTACAAAGCTAGTTCTGGGACAGGCTCCAAAGCTATAGAGGAAACCCTGTCTCAAAAAACCAGAAAACAAACAAACAAACAAAAGCCTACAAAAAAAAAAACAAAAAACAAAAAACATTCTTATGGGGCTAGAGAGATGGCTCAGAGGTTAAGAGCACTGATTGCTCTTCCAGAGGTCCTGAGTTTAATTCCCACCAACCATGTGGTGGCTCATAATCATCTATAACAAGATTTAGTGCCCTCTTCTGATGTATGGGCATACATGCCAGAACTCTGTCTACATAATAAATATTTTTTTTAAAAAAATTGTTTAAAAAATTGTTTTCATGGCCCATAAAATGACTCAGAGGATAAAGATACATGCCATCAGCCTGACCACCTGAGTTTGGTCCCTTGGAATAACGTGATGGAAGGGAGAGACCGAGAATTGTCTCTTATAAATGTCTCTTAGAAATTGTCTTCTGAGCTCGGCATGCATACTGAGGTATACCTGTGCATGTGTGTGTATGAGTGCACACACACATCCATACGCACAGAGGCAAGTAAAATTGCTACCATAAAGAAACAAACACACGCACTCACTGCATCTCCATGTCTCCCTGCCACGCTTCCTGTCTGCCTTCTCTCCGGCTGCTGGGTGTCTCTCTGGGACCAGACTTCAGGCCTTGTGCTCAAAACATACCAGATGGTTCTGGGATAGCCCTTGGTGACAGGGAAAGGTGGGGGAGTCTGCAGGCTGGTGTCTTTTCTGTGGGTCTTTGGGGAACAGCTGGCAATGGGCAAGTTGGCTGGGGTTAAGTTTGACTAAAGTATGGCACACCTACTGCAAAATCTTTAGGATGCTTGGCAAACTCACCAGGCCCAGGCTAGCTTGGCTTAGACTCTCCCAAGAAGGAGTTCTTGACCCTATGAGGTGTCAAGCCCAAGCAGCAGTATGGGGCCCCCGCATTTCCAGCAAGTGTTGGCTACTTCCAGGCCCTGAAGTACACAGGTGGTGCCCTCCTAGTGACTTCCATTTTCTTATTACTGATGGGGACTTGACAGGTTGTTTCTTCTGTCTCTTGTTTGTTTATTTGTTTTTTTTCCCACAATAGGATTTCTCTGTGTAGTCCTCGCTGTCCTGGAACTTGCTCTGTAGACCAGGCTAGCCTCAAACTCAGAGATCTGCCTGTCTCTGCCTCCCAAGTGCTCAGATGGTATGTGCTACCATCACCTGGCTTGCTTATTTCTTTTTATTCTTTATTTTCATTTAGCTCAGGCTTGCCTCAAACTTACTGTATAGAAAAGGATGACCTTGAACTTCTTATCCGACTGCCTCTAACTCCTGAGTGCTGGGATTAAAGATGTACACCGACATGCCGGGCCAGTCCATGCATGTTTGATGATATTTTCAATATCCCGAGAATCTATCAGGAAGTAACTCTGTGAGCTGAGTGCATCTGTATTTGATTCTTCCTGCCTTCTAAGTGGGAATGAATGAAAAGCAAAGCTATAAGTTGGTCATGTTAGGGTTCCTGTGGGGGACTTTATCAGGATTACTCCTTCTCAACCCTCTCGAATGCACACATATGTGCACACACATGCACATACACAGTGGGTCTTTGGTGTTGTTGATGGTGTGAGTCTTTAGTTCCTCACAGAATAGGGTGTAGATCCTTGTCACCCTGGACCCCTTGCAGCTCAGGGCTGGCCTCAGCTAGGAATTCACAGCTTTCTTTCCTAATGAGCCCTGAAGAGAGCATGGGCCCCAGGACCAGCCCCATCCACACCTGTGGAGATGGATTCTGCTGCCTGGGGGAAGGACGGCCCTGGCTTTCCCACCACATCAGCCAAAAGCCTCCAGAGTTGCACACTGAGGCCACATCCTACCACAGACGTGTTCAGTTTGGCTCAATCCCACTGAACATGTGTTTCAAGTTAAGAACACTTAAAAGTGGGAGATTTGATACGCGAATCTCACATTCCTGACTGCTCCTGAGGATGTGGATGTAGTGTTTGTGGCTCTGCACCCACCGTCCCAGGTGGCCACACTGGCCCCCAGGGTTAACACTGACAAGACTACGATGACAGGACACTGCCCTCCAGCCTGAATAGGTCCCACCTGGCTCGTTCACTTTAGCCAATGACAGTTTAGCACAGCCTTGGAAGTCTTGCTCTTCCTCTTGGGGGACTCTGAAGAACACTGAACAGTGACCCTTGGGCACATCACCGTGGGCTTCTGCAGACCTCTGTGTTGACTGAAATATGTCTCAGGTTGCTCCTGTGTGGCAGAAAATAATGGCACATTAACATCTATGGTGTAGTGAGTGCTAATCACAAACTGGGTATGAGCTAAGCTATTCTTCCTATTTCTGTCAGGCCTTCTATCAGACTTCCGAGGCAAGCCCGTTCTCTGTTCACCTGGTAAAGATACAAGGCCAGGCATTCAGGAGGTAGAGGCAGGCAGATCTCTGGGAGTTTGAGGCAAGCCTGGCTTACATAGCGAGTTCCTCAGGAAGCTTAGGATGCCTGATCAATTGACACCCCTAGAAAGCCTGATTCCAAGCTCCAACACTCAGCATGCCCAGGGAGCTACTGCCTGGGGAGCAGTGATGAGTCACTCAAAGGTTAAAGTGTGAACCTAACTCAGAGAAGGGACTGGCAATAACCATAGCCACAACACATGTGAACAAGTATAGAATGGATAAAACATGGTTTGGGGACCAGGGAGATAGATACTTGCCTAGAACACACAAAGCCATGGGTTCCATCCATAACACTGTATAAATTGGGTGTAGTGACTCACACCTATATAGTCTCGGCCCTTGGGAGGTAGAGGCCGAAGAATTAGAAGCTCAAAATCATCCTTGGCTAATGACTAGAGTTTGAGGCCAATCTGGGATCCATGAGACCCTGTCTCTGGCTAGACACAACTGGTCTCAGAAGCCCAGTTCCTGGCCACAGAGTGAGGATACACACCTTTAATCCTAGCACTCGGGAGCAGAGGCAGGCAGATCTCTGAGTTTAGGGCCAGTCTGGTCTGCAGAGTGAATTCCAGGGCAGCCAGGGCTACACAGAGAAACCCTGTCTCGGTGGTGGCGGGGTGCTGGAGGCAGTTCCTAGTGATACCTGTTGCGGGCTGTGCTTAGGAAGGCTCTCTGAACCTCAGCTTTCTCTGGAATCTGAGAAATGTCACTTGGTGCCTGGCTGACTCCAACACCCAGACATTGCGTTGTAAGCACTGTATCTCTCGAATTCCTTGGGGATAGGATCAGAAAGTTTTAAATGTTAGCAAGAAGGGGTGCTGCCCAAACTAGTGTGGTGTGCACCTGCGATCCCAACACTCAGGAGGCAGGCAGAGGAAGAAGGATTGTAAATTGCAGGCTAGCCCTGGGTTGTGTAATAAAAGGCTTGTAAAACAAACTCACAAGGGGCTGGAGAGGCGGCTGAGCGGTTAAGAGCGCTGCTGCTTTTCCAGAGGACCTGGGTTCAGTTCCCAGCACCCACATGGCCGTTCACAACTGTCTGACACGCCAAGATCTGACACCCTCACATAGACATACATGCAGGCAAAACACCAATACACATGAAATAAAAATAAATAAATTATAAACAAACAAACAAACAAACCAAACCACTCAATATCTGGAGATGTAGCTCAATGGTGGAGTGCTTTCCTGGCATGACTAGGTTTGATCCTTAGTAACTAAAGGGGCCTAAGAAGGAGGAAGGAAGAGGGGAAGGAGAAAGAAGCAAGAGAGGAGGAGGGGAAAAAGGAGATGGGCTCTCACTAGGGAGAAGAAAGTGAGATGCTCAGAGAAGCCCAGGGAAACCTCAAGTATTTCCTACACAGTAGGCTGACACTCCATCCATGGATCTCCAACCCCAGTCCATATTTAATCTTTTTATGAAGCCCTCACACCCAGAGGTTGGCACATGTTAGGCCTTCTACCAACAGGGCTACATCCCTGGACCCCAAAGATACATGTTTATCCATCCCGTGTGTATTTTATCCATTCTGGGATGCTTGGGAATCAAGAGGACGGTAATGAAATGATGGGCCGCCTTGGCCAACAGCCGCTCTGGAGCACCAAGCTTTCGGTTTCTTTTCTCTCCTGTCCTTGAGTGGGTGGGTGTCTTGGGACCTGAGCCTTGGGTCACATTCCTACCTGGGTGACAATAGGTTAACTGGAAGTGAAGCTTGAGAGAAGGAGTGTTGTGCAATTCCTTTATTGAGAAAGCTGTCAGGAGCCGAGGAGGCAGGAAGCAGGATCACAGAGGGCAAGAGGCCAAAGATGTTTCCGGAGGTTGATCCCTGGGGAGCTGTGGAGCATGGATTGCCTGCAGGACTTGCCTTGCTGGGAGGCCAGGGGACCCTGTGGATCCACAGTGGTCAGTCATCCACCCCAGGCCACCTATGGGGGACAGGATAATACCTGAGGCCAGTCACCTGGGGCAGCCCTAGGAGGCCAGAGGCAGCTGTGAGTGGTCAGTCCAGTTACCCAGCCTTCGCAGGGAAGTAGAGAAGGGGGCGGGTCTGGAAAGGGCCACCCGTTACAGACTGTCCTTCAGCTCTCAGTACCTAAGAAGAGCAGACTGTGCAGAGGAGGTTCTACTGGGTTCAGGGAGCTGGAAAAAAAAAAAAACCCGAACAAAAGAAAACAAACAAACACAGGTAAATCCTCCTCCCAGGCTGCTCCTGTCCTGCTCAGTGAAAGTCCGAAAACTCTTATTCCTCATGGAACAGGGTATGAGGACAGGTATGTCAACCAAGAGGTTGGGCTTCTGAGATGCCACATGTCCAGGGTGAGGTCCCCAAGCCACATTTACAAAGTAGGCAACTCTTGGGCGGGGGTGTGGCCCAGTTGGTAGAGTGCTTGTTTAGCAAGCCGGAAGGCCTGGTTTCTCCCCCAGGACCTCCTGGGAATCAGAAGCCCATGTTATCCTCTGGTTTCAGCCCAGCTCAGACTGTCTAACACTGTTTCTCAAACCAAAACACCTAGCTGTTTGCAGTCCCGGCACTACACTAAGCAGCAGCTTTTAAAGTGCTGGAAGAGTTGGGGACTAAACACACAGGTTTCTTTTCCATATGTTAAAATTTTTAAGTTTGGGGCCTGGAGACATGCCTCTGAGGTTAAAGAGTATAAGAGCTTTTGCAGAGGGCCTGAGTTTAGTTCCCAGGACCCACATCGGGTGGCTCACCATCACCTGTAACTCCAGCCCTAGGGAACCCACTGTTCTCTCCTGGCCTCTGAGGGCACTGCACTCATAAGCACAAACCCAGACACAGATACACATAATTTAAAAATAAAAGTAATTCTTAAAAAAAAATAAACAAAGAACACTTGCTTCTCTTGCAGAGGACCTGAGTTAGATTCCCAGCACCTGCATCGTGACTCACAACCATTTGTAACACCAGTTTTAGGGGATCTAGTGCCCCTTTTAGTATCCTGTAGGCAGGACATTCACACACATGAAATAAGATAATCTAAAAGACAAAATGAAAATAAACCCACCCAAACCAGCAAGCAAGCAAACAAACAAACAAACAAAAAAACCAAAGCAATTTAAATTTTGGAACCAGAGAGCTGGCCACAGAGTATAGGAGCCTACCACCAAGACTGAGGATCTGAGTTTGATTCCCAGCACTCCCAGAAGTTGCCTTCTGGCTCCACTCATGAATGATAGCACACACACATATGTACATGGGACAAAAATGCTTTAAATTAATTTAAATTTTATTTTTAAAAACTAAGCATTTGAGAAGAATGGCCAGAAATAGGGAATTATTTTCAAGATGTGCACAGAGGTAAAAATTCAGAACATTTGGGCAGTGGTGGCACACGCGTTTATTCCCAGCACTGGGAAGGCAGAGGCAGGCGGAGCGCTGTGAGTTCAAGGCCAAGGCCAGCCCCGTCTACAGAGTGAGTTCCAAGACAACCAGGGCTACACAGAGAAAACCCTGTCTCGAATGGGGGTGGGGTGGAATGCAAACAAACAAATAAACAACAGAAAAACAATCAGAACAATGATTTATTAAACCACCTATCTTGAGCAATAGGTTAGAAATGGAATTATTTTAAGGCCAGGAGTGTCTGCTGGGGTGAGTGTGACTGGCATCCATCTGCACTCAGACCCGACAGAACTCTTATCCTCGGGGTTCAGGCATCAGGGGTCCAGCCAGATGGCAAAGAAGAAAGCCAGTGAGGCCTTAAATGGATCTTTGTGCCTACAATCCCAGTGCTCATGAAACCGAGGCTGGAAGATCAAGAGTTCAAGGCTAGCCCGAGGTAAAGCGGCAAGCTCCAGATCAGCCTGAACTAAGTCGAGAAGCCGTGTCTAAAAGCAGAGTAGGTGCCAGGTGTGGGGGTGCACCCCTTTAATCCCAGCACCCAGAAGCAGAAGCAGGTGGATCTCTGCAAGTTCAAGGCCAGCCTGGTCTACATAGAGAACTCCAGGACAGCCAGGACTACATAGGGAGACCCTGTCTTAAAAAAAAAAAAAAGTGTGTGTGTGTGTGTGTGTGTGTTATATATATAAGCATATACACTAGGATATTTTACTAATAATTATCACAAAAATTTCCCATAAATGGGGAATCAGCTGAGTGGATTAGGGTTTATCCACCTGGAATGTGCTGTGTGGTGTGTTACGGCAATGCGTGAATGGAACCCCAGCATGTAGGAAGCAGACAGAAATTTCCTAGAATTTCAGGTTAGACTGGTCTACATAGTAAGTTTGAGGCCAGCCCGGACTGCAGACTGAGACCCTGACTTTAAGAGGGGTGGGATGGAAGAGGACAAGAATGTTCTATAGTCTTATAAAAGCAAAACAACCCCCCCAAATTAACTCATGTTGTAGTTTGATCTGTGATCTGTTGCTAGCTTCAGTTACGCAGTGAGACTCTATCTTAATGAAATAAGGAAATAAATTAATAATAAAATGTGAATAAGTCTTGAGTAAGATGTCTGGTGAGTTTCAGGGCACTATGGACCCTTAAATTAAGACTGTGGGGGGAAAAAAGATTGTGGAGACTGGCTGGATGGTGGTGGCGCACACCTTTAATCCCAGCACTCGGGAGGCAGAGGCAGGTGGATCTCTGTGAGTTTGAGGCCAGCCTGGTCTACAAGAGCTAGTTCCAGGACAGGCTCCAAAGCTACAGAGAAACACTTTCTTGAAAAAAAAAAGAAAGAAAGGAAGAAAGAAAGAAAGAAAGGCAGGAAGGAAGAGAAAGAAAGAAAGAAAGAAAGAAAGAAAGAAAGAAAGAAAGAAAGAAAGAAGATTGTGGAGACTGTTTTTTGGACACTGGATAGCTTAAGATCTTCAAAGGGATTTGTGAATGAAATATTAAAAACTGTTAATAGAAAATGATATTGGGCCAGGCAATGGTGGCACACACCTTTAATTCCAGCACTCAAGAGGTCAGGAGGCAGAGGCAGGCAGATCTCTGTGAGTTCGAGGCCAGCCTGGTCTACAGAACTAGTTCCAGGACAGCCAGGGTCACACAGAGAAACCTTGTCTTGAAAAACCCGGTGGTGGTGCATGCCTTTAATACCAGCACTCAGGAGTCAGATGCAAGTGGGTCTCTGTGAGTTCGAGGCCGGCCTGGTCTACAAGAGCTGGTTCCAGGACAGGCTCCAAAGCTACAGAGAAACCCTGTCTCGAAAAACAAACAAACAAAACAAAAGCTATTGATGACTGATGAGCTGGAGTTAGTTAGGACATTCGTTGTTCTTGCAAAGGACCAGAGTTTGGTTCCCGGCATCCATGTCCTGCAGGTCAGAACCATCTAGAGCTCTAGTCCCAGGGGATCTGATGCCTTTTCCTGATCTTTGTGAACACCTGCATGAATGTGCACACACCACACACACACACACACACACACACACACCATTCACACACATCTCTAAAAAATAAAACAGAGAGTAGTGGAGGAAGACACCCAGTGTCAGCCTCTGACTTTCATATCCGTATGCATGTTCACCCACATGTACACTCTAACATCCATACACATACACTATACACACAGATGTGTGTACTCACCACACGTACACTCTAACACACTTACACAAGACACACAGATGTGTGTGTTCACCCACACGTACACTCTGACACACACACATACACTATACACACAGACACACAGGTATGTGTGTGTTCACCCACACGTACACTCTAACACACACACACACACACACACTATGCACACAGACACACAGAAAAAGAAAAAAGGAAAATAAAAATACACATATGATATCATGGTCATACCAGGCGAATAAACAACAAAACCCAAACTTACAACCATCAATAATTGTGTCTTCCTCAGGTGCCCAGGTCATATAAAGCAAACACGACTCATTATCGCCTGACCCTATTACGTGAGAAAAGCAAAGACGCGATGGTCTATGATATCATTCTAGAAGCAGGAGTGTAAGTGTTATTTCTACCCTCAAAATTTTGGGTTGCTCTCTGTATGAAACCTAACAAACTGAATTGGTATATAGTGACGTGTGAAGGGCTTGCCTAGTGTGTGGAAGCCCTGGATCCTATCCCCAGCACCGCAAAATGATGATGGAGAAGAAGGAGGAGGAGGAGGAGAAGGAGGAGGGAAAAGAAGAAGAAGAAGAAGAAGAAGAAGAAGAAGAAGAAGAAGAAGAGGAGGAGGAGGAGGAGGAGGAGGAGGAGAAGAGAAGAAGAAGAAGAAGAAGAAGAAGAAGAAGAAGAAGAAGAAGAAGAAGAAGAAGAAGAAGAAGAAGAAGAAGAAGAAGAAAGACTTCCTTTTTTGGTTTTTCAAGACAGGGTTTCTCTGTAGCTTTGGAACCTGTCCTGGAACTAGCTCTTGTAGACCAGGCTGGCCTCGAACTCACAGAGATCTGCCTGTGTCTGCCTCCCAAGTGCTGAGATTAAAGGGGTGCACACCACTGCCCGGTGAAGAAAGACTTCTTTTAAAAAAAAAATCTAGCTACGGGACGGTGAGATAGCTCAGCAGGTAAAGGTTCTTGCTAGCAAGCCTGATGACCTGTGCTCCATCCCCTGAACCCACACGGTGCAAGGAGAGAATCTATTCTCACAAATTGTCCTCTGACCTCCATACATCTCCAACCCCCAAAACATGTAAGCTTAATAAAAAATAAAAATAAACAAAAATAGTAAATAAAGATCTAAGCTGGGCAGTGGTGGCGCACACTTTTAAGCCCAGCACTCTTTAGGCAGACGTGGTGGATCTCTGTGAGTTCAAGGTCACCCTGGTCTACGGCGTGAGTTCCAGAACAGCCAGAGATGCTACCCAGAGAAATCCTATATCAGTAAACAAACAAACAAATAAATAAATGTCTAACTGAACATGGCGGTACATGTTTATGATACCAGTACAGGGTCTAAGGCAGGGTTCCTGAGAACCAGTCTCAGGAAAAATAAAAAACAAAAATAAAAACCTGTGGTCCATTTGGAGTTGATTTTCCTACAGAGCGTGAGCTAAGGATCCAGTTTCAGCCTTCTACACGTAGACACCCGGTTTCCCCGGCATTATTTGTTAACGAGGCTCTCTGTGTACTTTTGGCCTCTTTGTGGAGACTCTGGTGCCGTCGATATTGGGTTTGTCTCTGCATCTTTTGTCCCGTTGCCTTGCTCTACACGTCTGTTTGTTGTGACCATGCGGTAATGGTTTTGTCACAACGGCTTCGTGACATAATGTGAAATCCGGGACGATGGTTCCCTTTGGATTCTTGCACTACAGTGTTTACTGAGCATGCGCACAACAGTTAAGCTCTGGGGCTGGAGAGATGGCTCAGAGGTTAAGAGCATTGCCTGCTCTTCCAAAGGTCCTGAGTTCAATTCCCAGCAACCACATGGTGGCTCACAACCATCTGTAATGGGGTCTGGTGCCCTCTTCTGGCCTGCAGGCATAGACACAGACAGAATATTGTATACATAATAAATAAATAAATATTAAAAAAAAACAGTTAAGCTCTGGAGATGAGCTAGGCAGCCATCAGCAGAGAAATGGATAAGGAAACCATGGTGTATACACACAGCCGGGAATGAGCAATGAAGAAGTCGTGCTGTCTGTGGGAAGATGGATTCAGGTGGAGTAAGCACATCCAGGTAATGTCAGAAAGACAAATACAGGCAGGCCAGACCGCTCAGCAGCTGCAGTCACTTGCCATCAAACGTGAAGATCGGAGTTTAGTTCCTGGAACCCACGTGGGCACTTGCCCTGCCCACAGGTGCACACAGGCACACATATGCACACATGCGCACACACATGCGTGCACACACAGAATGTTTTTAAAAAGATGAATATGCCAGGTAGTGGAGGTGCACTCCCTTAATCCCAGCACTCAAGAGGCAGAGGCAGATGGATCTCTGAGTTCGAGGCCAGCCTGATCTACAAAGTGAATTACAGGGCTACACACAGAGAAACTCTGCCTTGAAAAGCAAAAACAAACAAACAAAAAAAGACATTTCTTTTTCTCATTTATGATTCCTGTATTTTATATAATCGAATAAAATAAATTTTGCATGCAAAGACTAAGTGAGACGTGAAACTATGTAGGAAAACAGGAAGATTAAGGGGAGTGAGAAAAAAGGGGAATGGGGTGTGAGAGAATATGCTCAACACAGCATTGAACACCTTTAAGATATTTTTAATTTCATAAAATTAATTTTTAAGCAATTCTAAATCCAGCATCCAAGTCTGCAAGTGTGTCTGCCGGGCCTTGTGATGAGAGGACTCAGACCCCTAGATGTGAGGGGGTCCACCAGAGCCCTCAGGGAGGGGTTTCCGGAGGGACAGAGGCTCTGCGACATCTCTCAGGCTCTGGTTCCTGATGTCCTGGCATCCCTACCCTTGTCCCTTCCACCTTTATCAAGCCTCACACATTCGGGGCACTTTGCTGTCGGACTTGACAGACCAAACGAAACAGAGGCGGGTGGCAGATAACCACAGCCTCTTCTTGCCACACATGGGCCTGTTGGCTTGTTGGGCCTGCAAGCAAAGGCCTCTTGCTTCTCCAACACATTCCACAGTCATGTCCCTGGGTTGCCGGCCTCCAGAGCAACTCCCCTAAGCCCCCAGGACTTTCACAGTGGAGACAAAAAGGGAAATTTAGATTCCTCATTCTGAGTCCAAGCTTTGCTGTGTGACCTTGGGCAAGTCCCTCCCCTCTCTGGGCTTGTGTTTCTGCACCTGGACCTAGACAGGAAATGGGATGGACTAGATAATTTCTGATATGCCCATGTCTGACTTCAGAATCCCTCAGTTTATTAAAAGCAGGAAAACGGTCCCCACACCTCTTGAGTGCCAGGTCAGAATCTCATGGCTGTGTCAGGCCAGGACCAGTGATAAGAACTCAAGAGGTGAACGTGTTCCCTCAGGCCCAGAGCCCACCCACTTGAAGTGAAAGTTTCACAAAAATAGGGTGTGGTGGCACATGCCTACAGTCAGTCCCAGCATTTGGGAGGTTGAGGCAGGAGGATTGAGACTAGGTTGAGGACAGTCTGAGCTATATAGTGAGTTCCAGGCCAGCCTGGATATATAGAAAAGTGCCTTTGTCTCAAAAGAACACACACACACACACACACACACACACACACACATTTATATAAATAAATAATTTTTTTTTAAAAAAGTGTTAGGGCAAGCCGGGCAGTGGTAGTGCATACCTTTAATCCTAGCACCTGGAAGGCAGGGCAGGCAGGTCTCAATGAGTTCAAGACCAACCTGATCTATAAAGTGAATTCCAGGACAACCAGGCTACACAAATAAACCCTGTCTTGAAAAATAAACAAACAAACAAGCAAGTAAACAAAAATGGAAGAAAGGAAGGAAGAAAGGAAAGAAAGAAAGAAAGAAAGAAAGAAAGAAAGAAAGGAAAAAAGAAAGAAACTTGCTGCCGCAAAATCTGATAAACTTAGTCTAATTGTCCAATTTCCAGGACCCACACAATGAAAGCAGAGTACAGACTTCCACACACAAGTTTTCCTCTGACCTCCTCATGTGCACACACACACACACACACACACTACAGACAAAGTAGAAAGCTTAAATCTAAAAATAAAAGTAAACAAGAAAAAGGTTTCACACAATGACACCTCTGAAATGCATTCTGATATTTTTCTTTTCTGTTGGCTAAAAACAAAGTAATCCAGTCATAATCCATTACAGGGCAGCTGTGCCTGTATTTCTGAACAAGGTGAGACCAGCTCAAGCAAGCACGCACGAAGTAGACACAGGACCAGTTAGGTGCCCTAGCTCATCGTACAGGCATGAACATGTGCATGTCAGTGGGGTGTACATGTATGTGTGGCTATTGGTCATATTCACCTCCTTACCTGCTCTTACCTGACTCTCACCAAGGCCCTTTCCCCCAGGAATCCTCCTAGTGGATGATGCTTCTTTGTTTGTTTATTGTGTGTATCCACGTGAGTGCCACAGTGGGAGAGGAGGTCAGAGGACAGCTTGTGGGAGTTGGTTCTCTCTTTTCACCAAGTGAGTACTGGAGATTCAGTTTGAGTTGTCAGGCAGGGCTGCCAGCATCTTCACCCACTGAGTCATTTCACTGGTCCCTCCCTGCCTGGGTTCATGCTGTGTGTGTGTGTGTGTGCATGCGTTGCATGAGTGTGTGTGTGCGCTCGTGTGCGTGTGTGTGCGTGAGTGCGTGTGTTACTTGGCTTAATTATGGTGGTTTGTATGACTATGGGTGGGGAGGTTATTTGCTGTAGCATGGAGAACTTCTCAATGACTGTACTACTGAAAAGAGTGACAGCTAAGGCCCCCCAGAGATGATGGGATTCCATATCATCCACCATCTCAGTCCCTTAGAGCTGAGTCCAGAAAGTGTTTCTGCTTTCTTACAGGAGCAAGCAAAGAAGCCAGCCACTGTGCAGTAGATTTTAACTCTACTGCGCTAATGTGGTTAAGACTTTAATGATGCCTGAAGATAGACCTTCAAAAAGAAATCAGCTGGTCAAGCTGGGCAGCGGTGGCGCACGCCTTTAATTCCAGCACTCAGGAGGCAGAGGCAGGCCCAGTCTCTGAGTTTGATGGCAGGCTGGTCTACAGAGTGAGTTCCAAACAGTGAGGGGTACACAGAGAACTCCTATCTCAAAATTAAAAAAAAAAAATCAGCTGGTCAAAGGAAAATTGCCATAGAAACAATCTGACCTCTTCCCCAGTGATTAAGACAAAACACAAGCGCACCTCCTGGACAGGATCCCGGTACAGAAAAGGGACCTAAATAAAAAAGTGGCGACATCTAAATAAAGCCTGGAGTTTGGTTTGACTGCAGCACATCACTGTTAGTATCTCAGCTTTGACAAATGGACCTCAGCTGTGTAAGACGGCAGTGCGGGGGAAGAGAAGGCAAACAGAAACTCTCTGTTATGTTTTGCACCTTTTCCATCTAGAATAATAATCATTCTGCCTAGAATTTTTAAAAAATAAGTTTGCATATGCTGATAATCCAAACTCTCAAGGAGAGACAGGAAGATCAGGAGTTCAAAGGTCATCCTCTGCTAGATAGCAAGTTTGAGACCAGCCTGGGTTACAGAAGACCCTGCTATAAAATAAATAAGTAATACAATATAAACCAAAGGGTCAGCGAGACTGCTCAGCAGGTCCTGCTACCAAGCTTGGTAATATGAGTTTGATTTCCAGGACCCGTTTGGTAGAAGGTGAGCACAAAGTTCTACAAATTGTCTTCTGACCTCCACATGCACACACGTGTGCTACCCCATCCACAAATACAAAAATAAATGCAATAACAAATCTTGAAAATACATACAAAACAATGTACATGGTATACACTAAAGCTCAATAAAGACATTCACAGAAAGGTGCTGCAATGATGCTTACAGTTTATATGCTGAGTAGACATTGCGTGTCAGCTCTTCCCCAACACAATGTCTTATCCCCTCACTATGGCAGGACCATAGAGACAGATTCCCTCGTAGGCCAGGGTCATTATCTCAGCACTGTCCCTTGAAGCAAGGGGTCATCATTTGGTTTACTTACCCAACATACACAGTAAGCATATGTGCAGATGCTGGGGTATCTCAGTGCACAGGCAAACATATATTCTAAGCACATGTGCAGATGCTGGGGTATCTCAGTGCACAGGCAAACATATAATCTAAGCACATGTGCAGATGCTGGGGTATCTCAGTGCACAGGCAAACATATAATCTAAGCACATGTGCAGATGCTGGGGTATCTCAGTGCACAGGCAAACATATAATCTAAGCACATGTGCAGATGCTGGGGTATCTCAGTGCACAGGCAAACATATAATCTAAGCACATGTGCAGATGCTGGGGTATCTCAGTGCACAGGCAAACATATAATCTAAGCACATGTGCAGATGCTGGGGTATCTCAGTGCACAGGAAAATGTGTCTCCTCCCCTTCTTGGGTTTGGGTTTTTTTTTTTTAATTTTATTTTGTTTTGAGACAGGATTTCTTTTGTCGCTTTGGCTGTCCTGAAACTCACTTTGTAGACCAGACTGGCCTCGAACTCGCTGAAGTCTGCCTGCCTCTGCCTCCCAGGGGCTGGGATTAAAGGTGTGCGCCACCACTGTCCAGCAGGTTTTTGTGTTTTAAAGACAGGGTTTCTCACATTGCCCAGGCTGGCCTTGCACTCACTATACAATCAAGTGTGACCCTGTACTTCTGATACTCCTGCCTCTACCTCCCAAATGTTAGGATTATAGATGTGTTTCAGAAGGCCTGGTTCACACAGTGCTAGGGATGGAACCCATGGCCTCATGTGTGCTATGCAGACACTCTACCAACTGAGCTATATCCCCGGGCTGGATTCCTGGGGTTGAGAACCTCACTGTGACAAGTCAACATACACACAATACTATTAAAGTTGATTTGGTTGGGTGTGGTGCTGCACCATTCATCCCTGCACTCAAGAAGCAGAGGCAGGTGGATTTCTGTGAGTGTGAGGCCAGCCTGGTCTCACTGAAGAGATGACTCAGTAGTTAAGAGCACACACATCAGGTGGCTCACAGCCACCTTTTAAGTCCGGTTCCAGAAGGCACCCAAAGCCTCTGGCCTCTGAGGACACCTGCACTTTATATGCACAGACACACACGAACTAGGGAGATGAATCTGATCAAGATATGCTGCACGAACTTCTCAAGAATTAAGAAAAAAAATTATTAAAAGGTAAAAACAATTTTAAAAGAAAAAAGCTGCTAAACATGAAGTCTAGTTAGCAGAAAGTATTCTTAGGATATAGTGTTTAGAAACGAAGGGCTAAAGCCGAGTAAATGCATCATTTGGGTGGCAGGTTCAAATTCTTTAATTATTGTCAATATTTGTTGCAATTTGTTTGCCATAAATAAATTACAGTAAATCCTAAGGTTAGAGTGCAAACTGAGACTGATGAGGCCCTAGATTATTAGGTCCTCAGCACTGCTCCCCCAATATACAAGTGCATATATGTAAAATAGCTGTTGCTGATATTATATAGCATTATTGGGGATTTGAAATAGTTTAGCAGGTTACTTGTTGACTGTTTTGGCGCTATTAATACAAAATCTCACTAGCTATCCCATGACTGGATATGGAACGCATTATTGTAGACCAAGTTGACCTCAGACTTCCGGTCATCCTTCTGCCTCTGCCTCGCTAGTGCTAGGGAGATGGGGGTTTGACTCTGAGTTCTCTGGTCTGCTCCCTGAAGCACCTCAGACATTAAGAGAAGAATGCTTGAGAGGATGGTGGTATGGGATCCAGCCGCCTTTGTCCACAGGGACAGAAGAAGACAGCCTCCAGGGTTTGGAGAAAAAGCTTTTTTTGTGAACTGAAAACTACCATCTACCCTGTTTCTGGTGTCTTCTGCAAGGTTTTTTTTCTGATGCCTGGAGAAAATCTCTATCCCCAGTGTTCTGTTTGGTACAAGGTAGGGAATGTACACCTCAGTTCCAACCTTCACTGATGGCACGAGATGCCGCAGGCAAAGACAGCGCGAAACTAATATCAGATAGAGCAGGCAGGCATCTGTCAGATCAAGAGACAAGACCTGGAGAAGAAGCATGTACATTTGCATGCCAGGAGTTCAAGTGGCAACTTTAGGTGCATGCACTTGTGCCTTTTTCCTAGAGCGGAGGCTTTTGAGGCCATTTAAGCCCACAGCTTCATGTAACTGATGATTTCTTTCAGCAAGTATGTTTCGGAGTCTCTGTCATGTTCTGTGCCTGAGGGAGGGCAATGGAGGCAGTGCTGCATCTAAGAATATGTTGGCTTTTGGTGCCCCAAACCCTAGTCCTGTCAGCCTAGGTAACGTGTTGCCATCTAGAAAATTTACTCCCCCTTTGATGCTTTGGCATGCCTCCATCTTCCAATGGATAGGCCACTTTTCACTGTTTGGAGAATGAGTTCCCTGAGAGCACCATGGCTAACAAGAACAACTTTTGTAGGTAACCAGCTCATTCTTGATGAACAGCAATTCTCCTGCCTCTGCCTCCATCGCCATCCCCACCCCAGTACCAGGGTTGGACCAAGTTAGTTCCTTATCAACTGAACCACAACTACAATTTACTCGCCCCCTCCTTGAAACTCAGCTCTTAGAGCCCCATCCGCCCTGCTTCATTGTCTACTGCTCAGCTTCACGGATAGCAGCCCTCCCTCAAGGGCTGCGCGCAATAAACTCTCTACAGGGTCTGCGAAGACATTTTGACATGCAGCAAATAGATTTTCCTAAATAATCATAATCATGATCATTTTTAAAGGCTCCAGAAATGTAAATGAATGAACTGGGTTGGCAATGAGAAGACACACATTTACCTGAGGCTGGGAGAAAGCTGGCCATGCCCATTCTCCTCTGGAGCCACCTCTAACTGCAGCCGTGATGGACTTTTAGCACGTGCTATGACTCAAAGTGCCCAGGAGAATCCAGAGAAGCGGGTGACATTGCAGCCTGAGGGCCTGACTCTGTGGTTCCTTCTCCCCAGAGCCCTGCTTGCCCAGGATTTGTGTAACAGCCTTCGCTTAAGAATCACAGCGCCTTTCTGATTCTCAGAGAAGCACCCTCTGTTCAGCCAACCCCACAGTCCTCTGTGCTTGTAACCTTGGTGTTCGGTTAGCATCATCTGTCACAGCAGAAGTTAAACAACGAAAAGCATGTCAGGTGAGAGGCTGAGAGAGACCCTTGGCTGTTTATGAGAGCTATACCATTACCATCTAATGCAGGATGGAAGGCGGCCTCTCCCCCTCCTGGCTCCCACCTCCACTCTCCCTGGGGCTTCCAGAGGGTCCCCTTTTCCGCAAACCTGACGATTAGCCTGTGTTTCCAACCATGTTTATTCTGTCTGACTCCACAGCAAATACCCTATGGGGGAAAAAAAAACCTCGTTCTGTGGATGCCTGGTGGCCTGGTACATTCAATTTCTCTCAATTAGGCGACTCTGTTGGAGACACAATGGGTTTGGGTGAGCTTGGATTCTGATTGGTTTTTATGCGAATTTACAGTAAGATCTGATTTCCTCTGTGATTTTTATGGCAGGAGAGAAGAGGCAATTAGATTAATTTCTGCTCTGTTTTCTGGAACTTTCCTTTCTGTTCTCTTCTCCTGCCACCCTCGTTTCTTCCCACTCCACCCCCACCTTTTTGGTTAATAGATTTTTGGAAACATTTGCTTTCATAGATGAGCCCGAGTTTAGTAACTGCAGTAGTCGGGTTTGGGTTTGGAGCTAGGTTCCACAGCTGAGGAAGTCAGCTCTTTGTGTCACACTCTTGGTGACTTTTGGGAAACTAATGAGCACCATCTCCAGTCCCCTGGTGCCTGTGGGTGGCTTGATGGGGTTGTCTGTGTTAGAGGCTAGGGAGCTAGACCTTTACCAGGAGAGATAGGCAAGACCAGGCTTCCTGGACGGAAGCCTGTCCTAACAATTTGCTCCTCTGAAGAGAAAACACAAGACTACCTCCCTTTTCCCTGTGCACTAGTTTCTTCTTAGGGGTTTCTGAAGGCCGGGGTCGTGGTTCTGGTGGTGGAGTGCTTGCCAGGTGCACACAGGAAAGCCCAGTACAAGGGAAGAAAGTGCTTCTGATTTCTTCAGTATTACAAGCCCTCTTGTGATTTAGCACAAAATTCTTCCTAGGAAGGCACAACAGCATGGGGATGCAATGCACAGCTGGGGGCAAGACGGGGGGGGGGGGGGGGGAGCGGGGAGGCGGTGCTTCTTCATTCCACACCACCCGAGGTCCTCCCACCCAAATTTAACATTTTAAGGAAGACCTCCCCTCTGTGAGCAAAGGAGGCAAAGAAGAGCCCCAAGAGATTTGAACTTCAATGGGAAAAAATGGAAAACTCTGAACATTAGCGTTTCTCTCAAAGGCCAGAAAAGCCTGCCAAGGCATCTGCCAGCGAGCCCAGAGCTAAGCGGTTTCCCAGTGTCGACCTCAAATCCCTTTTTTGTTTTTCTCTCTTAAAGTGTGTTTACAGTTGACCATTATGGGAGAGATGACGGATGGAGCCTGGACCTGTTTAAAATAATCAGACTACCCATCAGGCTGACTCTTCTTTCCTAAGGCTGCTGGGTGAAGGAATGCTCCGGTTGCCACCAGTTTAATGGAGTCCACCGTGGGGCTATACCAAGCCATTATAGCCCTGGTGGGCTTCGGGGTTTCAGTTAATGAGATCTTTCCCATAGTTTGACTTGTGTACTCCTGGTGGCTTTAAGCTTTCTGTTCTAGGCAGCCGGCAGCACTAGAGAACTTGGGGACTTGTGGTCCCTTAGAGCAAGGCAGACAACTTTAGGATCAGGAGACTCAAGACCCAAGAACAGAGGGGCTATTTATTTCTCCACCCAGCCCCAAGTTATAAGGAAGGGTGAGTTGAAGAGGCGCCTCTGTCCCTACCCGTTGTCACAGGAGGAGTTATTACATCAGCTCTTACTCCCATCCACAGATGAGATTTTCTCTACTGAAATGTATTGCATTTCTTTCAACTAAATGCCACTCCGACTAGATTATCACAATGGCAAACCCAACCAAGAGGCTTTTGGGGGGCTGGCAACCTTAGGGTTCCCATTACTCTCCTACCTCCTCTGGAGGAAAAAGATGCATTTTCTCCCTGAGGTAACTTCATTTTGCTGGGCAAGCCTACAGAGGTTCCTGGTTCCTATGGAGGCTCTGCCAGGGAAAAACACAAGGCTGGAGATAAAACACAACTGCGAAAGCCCGGCATGGCGGTGCACGCCTGTCATTCGCGTGGGAGATGGAGGCAGGGGGATCGGGAGTTCAAGATGGAGATCAACCTCAGCCAGCGTTTCAAAATGAGATCATGTCCAAAAGAAAGAGGTCATGCTTAGGATGGGGTGGCACGGTGGGAGAGGCTAGGCGGCGAGGCTCTGGTTTGGTCTCCAGCACAGCAAAATATGTAAATAAACAAATAACAGAAAGGGAGGAGAAAGTAAAGGTTTTCCATAAAAGTCCAGCCCCACCAAGACCATCAGTAGCCTCTGTGGTCAGCTTGGCCTCTGGCTGCATATCTTCCCCAGCCCTCAGCCCTGAGCATGGTCACCAGATGAAGGGAGCTGATTTGGTTTTGGTTGGGAATTCATGCTGTCCTGAGGATTGAACATAGGTGCCTAGGGCCTGGCACATGCCTGGTACACTACCTGCACTACTGAGCTACAGCCCCCTACCCCCTAGGAATTCAGATTTGACTGACAAAGGAAAAACTTCCCAGACTTTGGAAGCAAGAGGTTAGGCCTCAAAACTGACCTTCCCAGCACAGAGCGCAGCACTTCTAAGTGAAAAATGGCTGGGCAGGTGGCAGTCATGAGAGCAAGGAACAGAATCCCAAATACAACACAACAAAGCCAATATGCCCCACATGGATAGCACAGTCAGCTGATCACTCCAGGTGAATCTGCCCCTAGATGCCACCAGCCTGGTGAGAGAACTTCACCTGCCTTCCGGTCTGCTGAGTGCTGTGGGTGCTGGAACCCGGAGGCCTCAGGCTGAGAGGATAGGGATTCTCCCAGAATCCACCCCAGTTCTGGGTGGGGGTGGGGGACACAGGGCAGAAGGTGTCCGGGACTTCTTGATTTATGACCACCGCACCCCAAGCCATCCCATAAATTTGGGGTCCGTTTTCACCAAAACCGTGAGTTACGATTTTTCAAATAAATACACTTTCCAATCAGACGGGGTTCTGTTTAGGTTGAAGGCTTCCCGGCTTCCCTAAGCAGACATCTCTCGGTGTGGAAAATACACACAGGAGGGAACGGAGCCGGGACGAAGCTCAGACAACATAAAAACTTGTGTAAACACGTTGTCATTTACGGACTTCGGAAGAGAAAGAGAATGGGGTGGGGGCACAGAAAAGGGAGGGGCTAGAGAAAACACATCCATGTTTAATTCTCTCAGAATCCTCTGGTCTCGGCCTGGAGGGAGGACACGGAAAATTTAATATTCTTTTTCCGTAAGCTTGATTTATGCTACTCATTAGAAAAAGGCAGGGGTGGTGGGTTTACCTTAAATAGATTTTGAATTTTTTTGAGGTTGTTAAAAAATGTAAGAATGGATAAGGTTTACACAACCTCTCTCTCTCTCTCTCTTTCTCTCTCTCTCTCTCTCTCTCTCTCTCCTCTCTGGTTTTCATTATGGAACAGTGTGGCCAAGGTAAACCAGGATGGATTTTACAAACACACACACACACACACACACACACACACACACACACACACAGCCCTAAAGGATCTATGTGTAGCTGCATCATTCAATAGGACTTTCCCTTACTCTGGGTCTCAGTTGCCACCTGTCAAACTAGAAGTGAATCAAAGACTCAGAAGTCCCGGAGCACACAAAAATATTCTCACAAAATTATGAATCTAACATTAGATAAAAAGTCACTTCTGAGTCGGGCACAGGCTCACACCTTTAATCCCAGCACTCAGAAGATAGAGGCAGGCGGATCTCTATGAGTTCGAGGCCAGCCTGGTCTACAGAGTGAGTCCCAGGACAGCCAAAGGTACATAAAAAAAATCCTGTCTCTGGAGGGGGAAACAAGTCACTTCTGGGTTATACTCTTTCTTATCAGACCACACTCCTCATCCCAAGAAAGGGGGTCCCAAAAAGGGTGGTACCCACTCCAGGCTCACAAAGTCTGAGTCGCGACTCTACCTACCAGTCTGTGTACCCTTAGGGAAATTCCTTCCCCTCTCTGGTCTCATTTTCCTTGTAAATGTCGAAGTGGGTCCTTACAGTATCTCTGCAAGTCCCCCACACCGAAGCGACAAGGCTTCACTTTGTAACAGCTTCCTGGAGACATCAGCCCCCCTGCCCATCTCTCTCTGCTCGGAGAAGCAAGCCAGGCCAGATTGGAAAGCCCTAGACCCTCTTTAGATGCGACCGAGAAATGTTTAAGGGATTTGCGCGCTCAGGCTGCCGCAGCAAATGGCCCAGGGGCTGATTTATGGCGCGTTCCTGCGCGACGCGATTCCCCAAGACAGCGAGAATATTTTACACCGCGCTAATATAAACAGGCGGCCGGCCGGGTCCTTTTTATGGAGTTCCTGTAATTACCCGGGCCCTGACAGGTCCTTGATTTACTGCCCTATTTAGATAAGGGGTCCGGTGCGGGGATTGCCCGTGGCGTCAAGGTCACTGGATGCGGCAGATCTCGGCGTTGCGCGGGGGTTTGCTGTGGGCAGCGGGGCGCGCGCTCTCAGGAGCTTACAGGCCGCTGTCGGGTGAGCAGAGAGGGGCCAAGCTCTCTCCAAAGCATCACAGTACCTCCGGGGAAGCCAAGTCCCCGGAGTTGGCTGGTAGGACCCCCCCCCCCCACGCCCTCGTACTGGAGCATTAGCACAGAAAACGGACGTGGAGGTATGGGATCGGGATTCGTGTCCTCCCGGACTCAGTCCTTATCCTGGCGGGGGGGGGAGGGGGGAAGAGGGGGGCGGAGATGGATAGCTGTTGGGTTCAGCGGGACAAGGAGTGGACTGAACTCCACCAGCAGAGCCCAGAGTCAGCAGAATCCAGTGGCCTGGCCTGCTGCACTGAGCAAGATTTTGCATCTAGTCAAGGTTACCGCTTTTCCTCAGACGCGTAGCATCAGACTAAAACCCAGGGTTGTTGCCAGTTGAGTTTATTCTTATTTTACGTGGTGCTACAGTACACCAATCACTGCCCCAGTCCTAACCAAACCTCACCCAACTTTCCACTGGTCCTCCGTGGCAGGTCGAGGGAACAGCCAGTGGCCCAGATTCAGAGAAGGAGCAGAAAGTGACGGTTTCAACCCAGGTGGGCTCAGTTCTGCTATTGCCGGCTTCCCCTGACATCGTTTATTTAACCTCGGAGGAGTATGCTCTCTTTTCTGTGAACAGGGAAAGACTGCCTGTCCACTGTCACCAGTATGGTCCGACCCCTGGAGGAACTGGGGCAGTGGGGTGGGGTGGGGGTGAGGTGGGGGTGGAGTGGGGTGAAGGAGCTGACAGTGCTTGGCTCCCAGGGCTTGCTCTGTCAGAGGTAGGCTGAGGGAGAGCGGAGTTCTGCCCTTGGGGCCCTACTGACCCCTATCTAAGCAACAGATAGAAGACAGAAATTATACACCCAATTGACCAGTCCTATCTACGCCCCTCTCTCTCCAAATGGGAAAACTGAGGCTTGGAGCTGGAAAGAAACAGTATGTCCCTAGCAGATGCCAGAATTCGAGGGGGCTGGGTGAGGTGGTGACCACTTACAGCCGTAGGCAGCAGGATAGAGAGTAAGTTCTACCAGAGCAACACATTGAGTCGGGGAGCAGCCTGATCGTACAAGAACCAAAAACCAAATAACGTCACAAATAAACAACAGAATTAAACTGGAAGCCTCATCTTTTGCTCAAATTCCTGCATCCCTACCCCCACCCCCAACCCATAGCCTGAGGTAGGAAAGGGAACACCCACAGCGGGACCCTATCCCTTCCCCACCCTGTTTCAGGCTCTATTGTCTTCCTCACTCACCTGAGCCCCAGGTGTTCAAAGCACTTTGGAAGGCTGGGCCTGGAGTCTAGGAATCCTGTCTTCTCTTTGGTATTTGGAATTTGAGTGAGTGGTGATTCCACTCCGAGCCCCCAGCAGATTTCACATCAGGCCCCCTTGAATCAAACCCTGAGGCAGGCCATGGCACTGTCTAGGGGCATCCTGCTTAACAGGCATGCACTGGGGAGCAGGTGATGTGGGAGCCCTCAAGGGGACTCTGGGATTGTGGGGTGTGTGTGTGTGTGTGGGGGTGACTCTCACCTTGTACTGTAATTCATTCTCTACGGGAATATCTAGCCCAGATACGCAGCCCTAAGTGATCTGTGTCGTGTCAGGAAAGTGGGCCTCACATTGCTGGGTGGAAAGCTCCGCCTTTTTATATAGATGCTAGTGTGACCCTATGTGCGCGTCCATTGTCCTTACGGGTGACCTGATAATACGAGCACTGCTGTACGACTTCATTGTGTCAATGTGACTGTCTTCTAAGGCTGTGGAAAAACATGCAAAACCCTGAGTGCACGTGGTTGGTATTGGGAAACCGTGCAGCACAGAGCAAATTGAATGTGTAGACTTTGAATGCTGCCGTGCGTGGAGCTTGCCAATGGCTGAGAATGTCTATTTGTGAAAATTAGTATATCTATATGCATGTTGTCTGGTGGATTTTTTTGTCCTGTATGTGTGTGGGAGGTTGGGGGAAGGTGTGTATATGTGGTTGCGGGGGGAAGGCTGGTGTCATTGTTGGTTTTGAGACTGGCTTTCAGTGTTGCCAATCTGACTTATAAATTTCTCTAAATAAACTTTGCTATTTAAAAATTTGCAAATAAGCCAGGTAAACAATCTCAGCATTCGGGAGGCAGAGGCAGATATCTTGCAGATCTCTGTGAACTCGAGACCAGCCTGGTTTACAGAGTGTGTGCTGGGATAGACTCCAAAGCTACACAGAGAAACCTTGTCTCGAAAAGCAAAACGAAACAAAACCCACCAAAACAAACAAACAAACAAACAAACACAAACAAAAAAACTTACAAATAAAGAAAAACAGCACACACAAAAATAACCAGACTCGGGCTGGAGAAATGGCTCAGCGGTTAAGAGCACTGATTGCTCTTCCAGAAGACCCGGGTTCAATTCCCAGCACCCACATGGCAGCTCACAACTGTCTGAAAATCCAGTTCCAGGGGACCTGACACCTTCACACCAATACACATAAAATAAAAGATAAATAAATCATAAAAAAGGCATTAATGTTTTTTTAAAAAAGTAAAAAAATAACCAGACTCAACATCTGTACAACTCAATGGACTTCCATACAGTCAGAACAAACATTTGGAACAGAAAACTGGGACACTTCACATTAAATTTTACACTTGCAGCATCAAATTTATTTTATGCCCTTATCCACCACCAAAATCAAAATAAGCCATGGCAGAATTAGAACTAGAAAAGCAGCCAGCTTTCTCTCATCCCTCCTAACTGGTGCCCAGAACCAGACATTTCAGGGAACTCCTTGGCCAACTCAACTCTTCTGCTTCAGCCTCATAAGTTAGCTCAGAATGCTTGCTTGCACCACTGCCCAACTGGTAAGGTGGGGTTTTCCAGAGCTTATGTTGTGAATATAACACGAAGGAACTTGTAAAAAAGATACAAAGTGAAACAGGGTGTTAAGGTGACTCCTGCCTGAAATCGCAGAACTTGGTGAGGCAGGATGACCAGGCTAGCTACACCCGACTGTTTTTTAATTAATTAGTTAATTAATTAAAATAAAAGAAGTGCTTGTGGTCTGGTAAGATGGCTCAGTGGGCAAAGGTACTTGTCACCAAGGCTGAGTTTAATCTCAAGGATCTATTTACTGGAAAGGAGAAAACTGACTCCCAAAAGCTGTGTTCTGACCTCTCCACATGTACACTGTAGCACCCCTGTGCTCTCCACAGATAGATGTAATTAAAGATTTCTTGGAACTGTTGAAAACGTGTGCACCGCTGCATCCAGTGTTTAGAGGTATGTGCCTCAGATAAAACTATGGGCTTTTTGTACCCCCAGTAGCCAAACTGGAAGCCCTTATGTTCAACCTACTCAGCGGGTGACAGGCATCCCGTTTTAAAAAAAAAATTCTAGGAACACGTGAATCTTGTAATACTGTACACACGTCATGTCATTGTATTACTAAGGAGAATGCGACCTGTAAGTACACGCGGAGGTTGGTGTGTGCCAGCGAAGGGGCAAGACTGTATTATAGACCTATTATAGAGCTCTGGGTGAAGACCGCTGGGGTCAGGACTATGCTGAGTTGGGGATCCAGGCCGTTCTCGTGGAGTTATTGCTCCCACCCAGATTCCCTCATTCAGAGAGTGCCTCCCGGTCTGCAAGGCACAGGACCCCGCGGAACAGCTTCGGAACCGGCGCCCTCCCGGCGAGCCTCCTCAGGCTCCCGGCTCAGCCCAATCCTAGCGTTTGCTGGCGCCAGGCGCCGGCCAGCGCGGCGGGTTTCCAGCTCGCCTGGGGCAGAAAAGAGGGGACTCAGGACCTCCTCCACCGCTGCCCACACCTCCTGCACAGTCGGGGCCCACAGCCCCGCCAGCTCCCACAGGTGGAACCTTGGCGCTCAGACCGACCCCAGCGACTGTCTGAGCTACCATCCATGCCCTGAAGCAAACGAATTCTCACAGAAGTCCACGTTTACACAGACACGCAGAATCTCAATACGCACGCGCTCCTAGGATTTTACACATGGTCTGTCATCCGCTGGCTCCACGGCCTGGTCCACATTCGTTTTCATTTACCCACTAGCTATTGGGCCTCACATTCCCCGTCTGCGCACTGGGGCCTTTCTTCCTCGGTCCCTGATGGGCCTCAATTAGCAACTTTTGCGTGGCTGGATTAAAAGCGAATTAAAAAGAAATTGACATAATCTCATTTCCGCCTTAACTCACACTTGAAAGATGGGCACATTTTCCGCAACCCACCTAGAAGCAAGAGCAGAAAGGTGGGTGAGATTGAAAGGGTCCTAGGGACAGGGACCTTAGTGGAAAGAAGATTCAGAGCCCCAGACTTGAAGTCTGGTCTCCCAGGTTATTATTAACTCTTGGAAAGCCATCTCTTTGTAGAATCCCAACTTGGAGACGTGCCCTAGGCCGGAGGGGAGCCGCACAAGGCTATATATCTAGACCATGCCTCAGCCGGGTGGGTGTGAAGTGATCGTGGCCGAGGCTGGTTTCTCCGTGGATATCAGGGATATGGGGGTGGGGGGCTGGTTTCCCACCGTGTCAGCTTCAGTGGAGGTATCTTTATAGGATCAAATATTCTCATGCGGGTGGCGAGCCGGATGGAGTAAGAAGCCTAGCAGTTACCGGCTTCCAGCAATATGTGTGAATCTTACGAAGATACAGGGGCGTTCGGCCACAGAGATGCCTCAGGGCCAAGGCGCCGCCAGGCTGCCTGGCCACCAGCTCAGCTCGGCCTGCGGGCGTTTACACCGAATCAGGCGCCTGAGAGGCGAGAGGAGCCGAGCTCAGCCAATGCCTCCACCCCCAACCCCTGAGCCCGGAACAAACCGGTCAGTGCCCAAGTACTGGAAGCCCTCTCCCTTTCCCGCCTACTTCCACCTCGGCCTCTGGAAGGCTTCCCTGGGAGTCAGCAGCTGGGCGAGAACTGGACCACTGAGAACCACCCTGTGCGGCAGTAGCTCCAGGTTCAGCCTGAAGCAGGGGACCTAAGGGTAGGGCTGGAGGTGTTAGAACCTAGCCTACTTCCCTGCTGCGCCCGGTGGCCTTCAGGCTCCCACGATGAGCAGCGTCCTTAGAGTTCGGGTTCGGGAAGGCTGGACATCCTATTCTGAATTTCAGGCCAAAAAACAAGAGCCAATTTTGCTCTGGTCTTCAGTTCCTATCTGTGAAATCAAGTGTGTTTGTGTGGGTGTGTGAGTGGGTGGGTGGTTGCCTGGGTGGGTAGTGTGGTGTGTGTGTGTGTGTGTACGTGCGTGTGTGAGTGTGTTGTTGAGGCTCTATTTTCAGGGGATGGTTCTAGAATCCTTTCCTTGGATCCAGGAGGAAAGGGTGATAGCTTCAGTACAGGGCGTGAGCAGGCCTCGCCTCAAGTTCGTAGCCCCCGCCCTCCCAGGAGGGGAACTAAGAGAGGGGAGGGTCATAGGCGGGGCCGGTTCTCAGTCCCCGTGGTCAGCCTAAAATCGTGTGGCGCTTGCTGAGCATAAAACTTGGGACCGCCACCCCCTTTCCTCCTCCTTCCATTGGCTCCAGCTGGAGGTTGACATCAAAGCCGAGACCTTAAATAAGCAGGATCTTGATGGCAAGTCCGCAGAAGGGTTAAACGGGTCTTTGGAAATCTGTACCCACTCCCTCTCTACCTACAGAAACCCTGAAGAAGACAGCAGGTCCCGCGTGTCATCCCCAGCTTTGCTCAGGACTCCTCCAAAGCCCAGTCAGTTCGCGGCCCGGGAGCCCACGGGTGGCCCAGTTCTGTGGGGCGCATGGGGCGGCGCTAATTGGGCTGGCGGCGCAGGCCAGGAGCCTCTCCAACATGAACCTCGTGGGTAGCTACGCACACCATCACCACCATCACCACCCACACCCGGCGCACCCCATGCTCCACGAACCCTTCCTCTTTGGTCCGGCCTCCCGCTGCCACCAGGAGCGGCCTTACTTCCAGAGCTGGCTGCTGAGCCCCGCTGATGCTGCCCCAGATTTCTCTGCCGGCGGGCCACCACCGACCACCGCAGTAGCGGCGGCTGCCTATGGTCCCGACGCCAGGCCGGGTCAGAGCCCAGGTCGGCTGGAGGCGCTTGGAGGCCGCCTGCCCAGGCGAAAAGGCTCAGGACCCAAGAAGGAGCGGAGGCGCACAGAGAGCATTAACAGCGCATTCGCGGAGCTGCGTGAGTGCATCCCCAATGTGCCCGCAGATACCAAGCTCTCCAAGATCAAGACTCTGCGCCTGGCCACCAGCTACATCGCCTACTTGATGGATGTGCTGGCCAAGGATGCACAAGCGGGTGACCCCGAGGCCTTCAAGGCTGAACTCAAAAAGGCGGATGGCGGCCGGGAGAGCAAGCGGAAAAGGGAGCTGGTGAGTCCCGGGGCTTGTAAACTCCAGCTAAAGGTGCGGGATGGGTTTAGAGCAGGCCTGCAAACAGCCAGTGGAAAAGCTGTGTTATTCTGGGTGCGGTTTTGAAAGGCTAGGGAGATTCTGAGACCTTAACAGTCTGTCATTATGTGCACGGAGGGGAGGTAGAGTCACGATTAAATTCAGTCATAACTGAGTGAGCACAGAATCTTGGTTTTAAAATGTGATCCTAGGGTCTTCTTTGAGGATGAATTAAAAAACCTTGAGGCTCCCCAAAAGGTGAACATGTAATAGATTTTGTTTTAAATTTGAAGTTCTGAGGCTTCCTTCCATTGGCTCTCCGGGAAGCCAGGTTAAGAATGAAAGTAGGAAATGACGTAAATGCTGTACTCACGTATGAAATTCTCCAAAATAATTTTTAAAGTAAAAAAAAGGAATGGAAGTAGGGATTCCTTACTTTAGTTTGCTTGAGAATGAGTGTCTGAGCGTGGAATCACTTACCGTTTTCCATGGGGTTTACTGGAGAGGCTAATCTACCACTCTCATTGTACTAATTGGAGAAACAGAGGCTCGCTGGAGGAATCAGAGGGAGAATCAGGACAAAAAACACCATTTTTTCAACGCTGGGTTCAGTCTGCTCCACCGGCTGCCTGAGTGGTGGGTTAGGCAGGGTTATGCAAGAAACTGGAGGGGCTTTGGTCTTTGAGCAAGCCGAGCCAGCCTTTCTTCACCAGTTTGGGTGATCTTCCTCCTCAGGGCGGTGGGACTTCTGGCTACCCGAGTTCCTTCAGTTTGGTAGACTCAGGCCCATGCATATCCGAGTGGACTGGGGAGCTCCGCAGGCTTTTATCTCATCCCCTAGGGCCTGTGGCAAAGTAGGGATAGCTTACCTGGAACCACCGGAAAGAGACTTCCAGCCTCAGCTGCTTGGGGCCTGGGCTGCTTGGAGATGCGGGCCGGGCTGGCGGGAAGAGCACCTTGTTGGAAGCAAGGGCCGACCCTGACCCGGGTAGGGCACTGCCTCTTGCAAGTAGCACCACCCTAGGTTCCTGCAAGGAGAGCTGGGCAGGACTGCGGAGGCCAGGCCAGTTTTCCTCCCTGCAAAGTGAGGGAGGCACCCAGAACTGGTACTAGCACCCAACTGTGCATCCCAGTCGAGATACTGAAAACCTGGAAGGAGTTCCACACCAAGTGGATTACCATTCTCACCCTTCCGCACCAGTCCCCTGAGATGTTTGCTCTCTCTGCCCCCAAGACACCTTAAAGCCAAAACCGTGGGAGTCATTTTCCCCAGATTTGGCGAATTCTCGGTAGCAAACCTCTCAAAGTTGTTCAGACCATCTCGGATCTCAGGAACTTAGAGCATAAAGGCAGATTTATGATCCTGGTTGTCTGCTTCACAAACAGACATCTGTCACTTATTTAAAGATGCCCCCTTGCTGCTCCCGACGTATTTCCCCTCCAAGCTGGGGAGATCGAACTAAGTAACTTAAACCTGACTTTTTTGCGTTTTTGTTTGTTTGTTTGTTCGTATCCTTTGGCAGCCTCAGCACGAAGGCTTTCCTCCTGCCCTGGGGCCAGGCGAGAAGAGGATTAAAGGGCGCACCGGCTGGCCTCAGCAAGTCTGGGCGCTGGAGCTAAATCAGTGAGACCCGGCCGGCGCCGAGGACCCGGCTGCGGCTGGCCCACCTGGCCACCGGGAGAGAAGGACGTAGCGGCCAAGGCCGGCCTCCGGGATCCCGCAGTTTGCACGCGCGCCTCGCCCAGTCTCTGCGGAGCTCCGGTGGGTCGGCGGCTGCAACTACCCACTAGGATCGCACGTGCAATGTCATTTGAATTTGTTGATACAGTAAGAGAAAGAGAAATTTATATATATGTTCACTTCCCGCCAAGGGCGGCTCTTGGAGGCTCGACACAAGAAAGGAGGAACTGCAGAAACCCAAGCGCCCAAAGAGACGCACCCTTCCAACCCGTCTGGGTGGAACTCAACCCCAAAGGCCGCGCTGGCGCCTCTCTCTGGCTCGCTCACTGGTCTCCTTCTGGGCTCTGCGTCAGTAACCCGGACGCCTTCTTCTCGAGTTAAAATGCAATAAGAGTAATCGGTAGTTTCCTGCCAGGAAGAGGGACGCTGCCTGGGTCGTTCTCTTCGGAACAGTGCTTTTCCTTTTTGTCGCCGCACTTCCTATCTAGAGGGAAGGCACTGCTTCCCTCCGTAGCACCTCTGCTTTCCAAGGGAAATGTTTTTCTTCCTTTTCCTTCCCTCCCTTTCCTTTTCTTTCCCCTTCCTTTCTCCATCCTCGTCCCCTTACCCCTTCTTTCCTTTCCTTCTTTCTCCTTCCTTCCTTCCCTTCCAAGTAAAAGCTTTCCCTTCGTTACCGAATTTTTGACATATTTAAACTACCTATCGTACCTGTTGCTCTCAGGTATATATCTCCCTAACCCCACCCTCTTTCTACCTCAAATCCGTGTGACCACTCGCAGCCCCATCCTTCGCCAAAGCAATATCTATGCTCTTGACTTAATAAAAAGTTTTTCGAGAACCTCGTAGGCCTGTGTGGTATTGCTGCCAGCATCCTTCTCTGGTCACTCCTTCCCGGGGTCTCTGGTGCCAGCGCTCGCCCTTTCCCCCTCTTAGATAAATACCGAACCAAACTGCAGATCAAATTCAGAAAGAGGCCGGCAAAGAATGGAAGGAAGAGTGAAGCTAGAGTCTAGAGCAAGCTAGAAATGGGAGGAAGACAGAGAAATAAGTCAGATAAAAGGACTTACTTGGTTGAGAAGTCCTAGTCCAGCTTGCACATGGGTGTGTGGATTGAACTTTTGGGAAGGTATAAAGAGTGCTGCCATACTAAGGAGCCCCTCCTCCGTGCTGGGGAGTGCTGAGCTCCCCGGTGTCTAGCTCCTCTGAGAACCACTCCTGTAGAGCCTGGGACCGTCCTTAGCCCCAACTTCAAGCAGTGCAGGCAATAAGGACTCTCTCCTATGTAACCGCTGTTTTATTCATAAATAACCTCGTGCTAATGGTTAAATTGAGGCTTCTCTCTTACAACAGAACACTTAACAAATCCTTTTGAGAGCATGTGTGCTGTATGATTCCTGTGCACGTGTGGCCGCAGCCCGGCTCTGCGTCCCCACATCCGCATCCACAGCTGGTGCATTTGCCTGGGGTGAGTATGCAGCTAAACTGGGGTGCACTAAGGCAGGCATCTCCGCGTGCAAGCAATCGATTTCCTGCGTGTGAACGCTGCTGAGGACTTGCTGTCTGGGAACAGCCCCCAGGCCCACCGGCTCGAACGCAGTTCTGCGCGTGCTCAGGCCTTGTCTCGCTCCTGCAGCGGACCAGGCGGGAAGGGCGCTCCCGGCCTTTGGCTGTAGTTGGGACCGAAGACGGAGATCCTGGGCGGACTCCTCCTCCGGGCATCGGGGTGAATATGGGACCCCATTAGTTTCGGCTGTAAACACCGTGACAGGGGCTGCGAGGCCACGCGGGCCGTTCCGGACGCGAAGGAGTTAATAAAAGGTGTTTTATGGGCGCTAGGAAACGGCGGGGGAGGTGTGAGCTTCTCCCTGCCCGCGCCCCGGTCCTTTCTTCTTCTTTCCCTCTGCCACCCGCCGCCAGATCAAACAGGCCCGCGCTTTAACTAGACCAACACCTCAGCGTAATGAGCCGGCTGGCGCGCCCCTCCCCCGGCCTCCGAGGCCCCTCGGGGACACGCAGAAAGGAAACCCGAGGCTGGTTATGGTTTTCTTTCTCTTTTGGAAATCTTGGCATGCATGAAGAAATGGACCAAGAGAGTAAACCTTCCTTAGTCTCGAACCCAGGACTCCAGTTCTTCAACTCTGACTATCCTTAGGGGTCCGGTTCCCATTTCTATTTTTAACAGGGTAAAGCATCCTAAGCTCGGGAAGAATGTGCACCCGTGTCCTCTTTCCTTACAGCCCTGGGATGGAGAGGGTACCTCGCCTGGGTACCTTCTTAGCGCAGTCTGCACAGTCAGGCCTCTTTTAGGACAGCTCTTTTTGGGCAGAGAGGGGTAGATCCCTAAATGTAGCCTCAGTTGCTGGTGATCTCATTCCCACACCCTGCAAGTGGGGGTCAGTGTTCATCAACGACACAATCTTGAGACTGACTCGGGGTTCTGCAAGTCTTAAACATAAACCTCCCCTGGCCCGTGGGAGGGTCTAGTGAAAGAGTGAGAAAAGGGGCTGCCTCAGTCTGGAGTCCAGCTCTGTCCAGGGCGGCTACAGGCTCTCCCCGTTTCCGACTCTTTCCAGCCTCCCACCTTGGTAACCATCTTCAGATCCTGAACCTCCCCATCCATTGTCAGCTCACTTCAAACTGGTGATGGCAGAAGCCGTGCTGTTACCATTATTTTTATTAAAATATATTATCTCTCAAAAATACGTATTTAAACAACTCAAAAATAAGCACTAGGAATATATCATTAAGAAATAGGGATTTCAGGCTTTAACTACAGAAGCAGTGGACCAGAGAATACAAAACAGCAAAAGACCCCAGGCAGGCTAATTAGAGACTTACCTAAAGAAGCAAATCACGGCTGTGGTCATGTAGCCCTTAGAACAAAAATTGTGAATATATTAAGAAATGCCTCTCCAGACAACTAAATATTGCCCAGATGACCCTTTCATGTAAAAAAAAAAGTCATTCATGGAAAAAAATACACCAGGCACCAAGACATTTATATCCCTACTTTTGTTGTTTTGTTTTTTGAGACCAGGCAGGCCTCAAACTCATAGCAATCCTCCTGCTTCAGCCTCCCAAATACTAGGATTATAGACAGAGTCAACAGACCCTGCTTTTGTACACTTTTACCTCTGACCTATGGAAACAAAGACAATTTAAAAAAAACCTCCTCTTACTTTGCTGTATTTTTAAAACCTTTTTTTTTTTGTTACCACGAATAAATACTACTTTTTATGTAAAGCTGCAACCTCTACTCGCTTCGGCTAGGCCTAACACACACTTTGAGTGCCTACCATGCGGAGCCTGGTAAGGTACTTATAAACATAATGAATTATGAATAGGAGACGATCCAAATAAAGATCAGAAATCAACATTAACGTAGCCCAGCAAATGAGTCTTGAAAGAGTTACAGCTCCCACAATGAATACAGATTTTCCTCCATTTATAAAGGACAGCTAAAATTCACAAGGCAGGCCTCTTCAAAGCCTAGTGCTCACTACCTCACAGAAGCCTGGCTTGTACCACCACCACCACTACCACCACCACCCGGAGAGCTCACTTTAAGGCAGTCCTGAGCTCAGAGGGGTTTCGTTCAAGGTCACACAGACAATAAAAGGCCTTTGGGCTGGAACCAGAGTGAATAGAGGTCCAGCTTTCCCTTAGACCTTGTAATGCCTCGCCTCCCCGGTGTGTGCCTGTGCTTGCACACTTGTGTGTGAGTGTGTATATGTATGCATTTACATATGCCAGCCAAATTCAGTTTATTTCATCTGACTTCCCCTGAAATAAGGTAGAGAAGAGAAGAAGGAAGGGGTTATGCCTGCAAAGGGGGCTGGAATTCCGACCTCCTCCCAGAGCTCTCTCTGCTGGAGGGAGAGAGCCGCTCACACTTCTAGGATCTGTCCTCCTGGAGGAAGCCTTCTGATTCTAGGAACCTCCTTTCCAGCCTTCGGTGAAGCAGCTACTCCGTTCCTTTGCACGGAATCCTCGATTTCTTAAAAGTTCTCCCATTTCTTAAAATAGAAACAGAAAACAAAACAAAAACAAAACCAGTATTCATTATTAGCGCGTGTGTCTGGGAGTGTGCAGGCGTGTGCCATGGCTTGAGTGTGGCAGTCAGAGGACGTCTGTGCAGCATCACTTTTCTCTTTCCACCTTTACTGGCTTCCTGGGAACAGACCTAGGTGGCCAACGGGAGTCTGCAGTGCCTTCTCACTGCTCCACTGATTCCACCTCTTTGACCACAGTGTCCTCCCCAAAGCCTAGAAGGGAGCCCAGGCAAGAACGAGGTTCCTGTGGGGACAGATGCTGTGATCTCACAGGTCACAGGGCCCTGGGGCCAGGGGAAAGAGCTATAGGAACGGAGGGGGGCAGCTGTGCCTGCTTGAGGCTCAGGGTTCTTTTGGAAAAGTCAAGAACACCTTGCTTCCACAAAAACCACAGTGAAGCCATGACCTAACTAAATCCTCATAAAAGAAGTGAAACTTAAAAAAAAAAAAAGAAAAGAAAAAAAGAAATCAGCTAGCCTCATTTTTAAATGAAAAGTGGCTAGGGAGAAAAAAAATATGCATGCTCTAAAGTGTCTGAAGCCAACTCTTGATTTTAACCCAATTTGTTTGGGTGAAAAAAAAACCTTTTTTTTTTCAGCTGAGAGGTTTTACAGCTGAGCTCTCCCAACCCCATAAAAAACACAGTTTATGTGGGAAATTGTGAAAGACTCTTAACTCTAATACACATCGTCTAATGTAAGCAGACGCAGGCACTATATAAAGCTCCTGCAGATGTTATTAAAACCAACAGAAATGCACATTTATCCCCACAGAATGGACAGGGTGAGGCATCGGACCTCAGCCCAGAAGCCCACATCCACTGTGCAGCTAGGGCTCTAGGCCTTGCCATCGCTGAGGCCCTGAGCCCGCACTCAGTCCACACAGCTTCTTCGTTCCACAGGAGGGGGACGCCACAGAGGGAGAGGAGGAGGAGCTTGCTCAAGTTCACCTGCAGAGTCGCCTCTGTTTACTCTCCGCTTCAATTCCTAAGGTAGGGATCAAGTCCACCATCCGCCCCTGTGGTGTGGGGTGTGTGGGTGTGTGTTGCTGGGGGCACCCCTCCGGGCAGAACCCAGAAGCTCCCACGTGCCGGGAAAGTGCTCTACCGCGGGACCAGCCCCCAGCAGCCCAGCTGAACCTCATTTTTCTTATCTCCGATGGAGAAGAGTCACCGAAAGCTTTGGGCTGGTGGGGTCCTGTTAGCATGGACTAGATAAGGAGAGTGGAACATTAGCCGCTCTCTGCACTGAGCTATTTTCATTATTTGATTGAACCTGCCCGCAGCCTGGTTAATTGGGTTTGTTCCCTTACTTTGGAAAAACACAGACTTACTTCTAGCAGGCTTGTGTTTCATCAACTTGCCCAAGGGCACATGGTCAGAGAGTGAGTGCCAGGGTGGAAGATGATATACTCCATTTGATGAAGGTAAATGGAGGTTCATAGAGGGTAAGTGGAGCCTCCGTAAGGTTATAGCATTTGAGTAGAGTAAATTGTTTAAGAAAGCACTGTATAATAGAAACTCTATGCAAACCACAATTGAAAATTGTAGTTATGGGGGCTGGCTGGAGAGATGACTCAGTAGTTAAGAGCATTGATGGTTCTTCCGAAAGACCTAGGTTCAATTCCCAGCTCCCACATGGCAGCTCACAACTGTCTATAACTTCAGTTCCAAGGAATTGGACACCCTCACACAGACACACATGGAGGCAAAACACCAATGCACATTAAAGAGATGTAGCTACATTGAAAATACAAAGACATAGGTTGGCCGGAAGGCCCAGTGTGTAAAGGTGCCTGCCCATGCCTGAGGACCTGAGTTCTAGGGACTGAAAATTGTCCTGTCCTTTACACATGTGCCCTGACATGTGTGCACTCCCAACACATGCGTACACAGTACACACAATAAATAAATACATGTAATTAAAATTTATTTTAAAATTTCCAAAAAAGTTAAGTAAAGTATATGGATGTTTTGCCTGCATGTATGTCTATGAACCACGGGCATGTCTGGTGCCTGAGGAAGCCAGAAATGGTGTCGGATCCTATGGAACTAGAGTGAGGGATGGTTGTGAGCAACCGTGTGTGGCTGGGAAGCAAACACAGGTTCCCTGGAAGGAACCAGTGCTCTTCACCAATGGGCTGTCTCTCCAGTCCCTAAAAATTTATTTTAAGGGCTGGAGAGATGGCTCTGAGGGTAAGACCACTGGTTGCTCTTCCAGAGGTCCTGTATTCAATTCCCAGTAACCACAAGATGGCTCACAACCATCTATAATGAGATCTGGTGCCCTCTTCTGGCTCACAAGCATACATGCAGGCAGAACACTGTATACATAATAAACAAATAAATCTTTTAAAATTATTTGAAAAAATAATTTGGGTGTAGCGGTGTATGCTTTTAATCCCAAAACAATATCATCTTGAAAGAAAGAGTGACTTGTGCTGGAGAGATGGCTCAGTGATTAAGAACGCTTGCTGCTATTGTAGAGGACCTGTGTACAGGGCCCAGAACCACATGGTGGCTCACGAGTGTGCAGAATTCCAGTTCCAGGAATCTGGCGCCCTCTTCTGGCCTTCAAGGGTACCAGGCACACACGTAGTGCATATGCAAACATGCAGCCCAAACACTCATACACATAAAAATAAAAATAGAGTCAATTAGCAACAAAGATCTTCAGGGATCATGTCAATAAACCGCCATTTTTTTTCTGAATATTTACTGAAATTGTTTGACTGATTGTGATTGAATCTCGAGTAGTCCAGGCTAGTCTTGAACTCTCTGTGTATGGGAGGGTGACTTTGACTTCTGACCTTCTTAGGTACTGGGATTACAGGTGTATACATATACTCTGTTTATGAAGTGCCGGGAATTGAACCCAGGGTCTCACATATACTAGGTGAGCACTCTACCAACCAAGCTAAGTCTCCATCTCTTTACTGTGTTTCAGATAGTGATGTTTTTTTTTTAAAATTGGTATTTATTTATTTATTTAAGACAGGATTTCGCTGTATAGCCTTGGATGATCTGAAACTCACTTTGTAGACTAGGCTGGCCCTGTCACAGAGATTCGCCTGCGTCTGCCTCCTGAGTGAGTGCTGGGATTAAAGGCCTGTGTGCCACAGACCTAGGCCAAGAGTCTGATCGTTTACTCCAAGAGTCTGATCGTTTACTCCGTGGAGTAACTATTAAGCTGTCTAGCTAAGGTTCAGAGAGCCTGGCTCACCGGCCTGCAGTGTGGGCACCGAGTCCCAGGGTGTAGAGAGACGGGCAGGGAGGCAAGAGCTGGGTAGTATAATGTGCCCTGTCCTGGGAGAGTCTTCTTGGCTCCAGATCTATCCAGCCAATCATCCTTTAGCAGATCATCCTCTAACATCTAGGATCGGCTAGCCATGTCTGTCCTCTGGTCAGGCTAAAATGGATACAAGTCTGTTTTGAAGCCAAATGTTGCATGCTGAGGCTGAGGGAGAGAGGTCCACTCAGACCCCAGCGTATAAACTCGCAGCCACTTTGAGCCGGTTGGATGAACTTTGTGTGCGGTGGAGCAGTTGTCCTAGCCGTTCTGAGTCAAGAGCTGTCTTTTCACGAAAGAGACGTGAGACTAGCTCCTGGAGATGGGGCAAAGATCCAGAAAGCGTGAGTCAACGCTTGGAAAACCGCCTGACACAGAGGAGGTGGGTGGTGGGCACCAGCCATTAATATAGCAGCTGTGGTGGCTGGGATGGGCAGTTTGGCCGACTCAGAATCCCCAGCCATGGCAGAGCTGGGGGAAAGGGGCCTGTCTGAGATGGCGGTGATGGTGGTGTGTGGGTGAGAGTGGGCAGCTAGTAGAACACTAGACTGTGTGGCCTTGAGCACTGGCCAGTTGCAAATCATGGGCACGAGGCCAGAGCTCTAACTCCCTTTCTGCTTGCTTGTCCAGTAACACTCAAAGTCTTGTGGGAAGGGGACTGAAAAATGTGTTTGTGACCAGGGCGCCTACCGACCAAGGAGAGGGCGCCCCCTCGTGGCCAGACTGCCTCCCCTGCTCCATGAGTGCAGAAAAATCAGCAATGACCGGGAAGCCTCCCTCGGTAGGGTAGCACAGACCAGGAATCCTTGCGCCAAGAGCCTAGACGATTGGGTGCAGGGACCGGCGACCCATCAGGCGCAAGGAACCGCAAGTTCAGAGCCTGATGCAAAATCACCAAGGCAACACACGGTCTGCAGTCTAAGATCACCTAGGCTTTCTTCCCGGAAGACAACAAAGCTTATCTGGGCCTTCTCGCTGTGCAAAGTCCAAAATGCAGGGCGCATTTTCTTTGAGCAGAGGTTACTGAAAGCTTGGCAGTCCCGCGGCAATCAGCCTGCCTCCTGCTACCATTATGTGGTACTGCTCTAATGGAAGGAAGGCGAGGTGGGTTTTTCTACAAGACTAACTACCCCCTACTTCTTTCATCTCTCTAACACTATCAACCTTCCTGTTCCCTCTGTGCTGAGGGGTGCAGGCAAGAGGCTCACCACAAGATCCTAGGAAACCACTTGACACCTTGTGGTGGGTCTGTGTGACTGTCAGCATACACAGCAACGTTCCAGAGTTCTCTTTATGTCCTGGAAGGTGACTAACAAGCACTACCCCGCGGTCCTCAGGATCAATTCATGTCCAGCTTTGGAAATATCCCTAGACGGAAATATGGGTATGACACCAGCGATCGGAGGAAAAACACCCTAGCTGGAGATGGTGGAACTGTTGGGTCGAGTCAACCACATTCAAGCTCATTTTGAAATACCTGGAGGGCTGAGGTCCTGCCAGTCACGACCTCCCTCAGTACTCATTCTGGGCTGTTTTGGGCTTTACCTCTGGCAATTGCCCACTGATGTGGTCAAGAGCCTCTTGCTGAGTGGACAGGAGCCGGGTCCCCTCCTGTGCTGTGGGATGTTCATTTGTCTGAAAGTTTGCCTGTAACGAAGGTATCCCCCAACTGTTTGCTTAGCTCAGTCTGGATTTTTTGCTGTGGTTGTTTTTACAGACACGTGCCACCACACACCCAGCTTTAATACAGTTCCGTTTTACTGGTGGCCATGAGCCCTCGGTTAGCTTTCCTTGGCTGCCTTGGCACAAGCCTTTGGCAGTGGCTCAGGCTTCTCCAGGGCTTCAGGGCCCACAGCACCGCTCTGTCCTCAAAGGCAGTGCCAGGGAACCCTGGAACCTTTGCTTTAGTCTCATCGTAGCACCATCCTGTGATTTGGAACAAATCGTATGTTTGGTTATAGTTTGAATATGAACTATGCCCCCAAAGGCTCATTTGGCAAAGACCTGGTTAAAGTGTTTGGGAAGTGATTATTTCTTGGATGCTGCCTAGTGGCTACTCCCTTAAGAGCCTCAAGGCGCAAGGCGCTGAATGGCATTGCTGGGAGGTGGGGCCTGGTTGGAGGAAGCAGGTAAGAGGGTGTGTCTCCTAAAGGCTAAACAAGCACCTTTTCTGACTGACAACCCTCTTTATTTTTATTTAAATGTTTTCATTACGTTAGGTGATGAGGAAGGAGGAAATGCAGGTAAAAGGTCACATGAGTCATGAAAGAGGATCTAAAGCTATTTTTTTTTTTTTCTAGTTTCAGGTCCACTGTAGTTTTTGTTTGCTTGTTTCATTATGGTGGATAAGTGAATTCAACTTTCTGGGTATTGATGGAGTAAAAACCATTTTCAAATTGCAGAAGGATCCAACATATGTCATTCCTTTGACTCAGTGTCCTAGTTACTTGTCGTGGTGTTGTGATAAGACACCGTGACCAAGGCAACTTATAGAAGAAAGAATTTACTAGGGCTTACAGCTTCAGAGGGTTAGAGCCCATGACCATCACAGTGGGCAGCATGGCAGCAGGCAGGTGTGGCACTGGAGCAGAAGCTGAGGGCTCACACTTTTTTGTCATTGTTGTTTTTGTTTTTTGAGACAGGGTTTCTCTGTGTAGCCCTTGCTGTCCTGGAACTCGATCTCTACACCAAGCTGGCCTCGAACTCAGAGATCCACCTGCCTCTGCCTTCTAACTGATGGGATCAAAGGTGTGCACCACCACTGCCCGGCTAACTAGAATGGCATAGGCTTTTGAAATGCCCAAGTTCACCGACATGCCTCTTCCAACAAGGCCACACCTTCTAATTTTTCCCAAACAGTTCTACCCACTGTGAACCACGCATTCAAACATGAGCCCATGGGGACCATTCTCAAACCACCACATTAGTGACTTGGAAAGTTCGACTTTTCTTGCTTGTTGTTGAGACAGTGCCTCACCATGTCTTCTTGCCTGGTACAGACTGGAGCTCACTCTGTAGACCAGGCTGTTTCCCGAGTTCTGGGATTAAAGGTGCATGTCACTCTATCCAGTGATTTGCTTTCCTCTAACATCCGAATAAAACTCCACTGTATATCTGTACTCCATACTCATCTGTTGATGGACATAGGCATTTCCTACCTATTGTGACTAGATCAGCAAATGTGGGGGTGCAAGTGTCTCCGTGGTAGAAGATGGGGTCCTTTGAGTACACTTTCCTAGCAGTGGTACAGCTGGGCCAATGGAAGCTCTCTAAATCTTTGAGAGGCCTCCGCGCAGATTTCCATCCTAACTGTGCTGGTTTGTACACTCATCAGCAGTGAATATGGTTCTTCTCTTCCACCCCCTTGACAGCACATGTAATTGTTTCTTTTGGGGGCACACATCACCTTCCTAGATCCACTTCTTCATCTACAAATAGGGGTAGTAACCACACTACCTATTGCGTGAGTCTTTGTTGCAAGAATTTCTCCCCACGGAGATGGAAGCAGTTGTCTGCCCCTCCTCCTAAGGTCCCAAAGAGAAACTGATGTATAATCTCACCAATTCACTGTGGGGAAGCCAAGCGTTGCTGTGCTTCCTAAACACATCATGGTTGAGAGGCTGCCCACAGCAGCGTGGGTGACCCCAAAACAGCTGCATTGGAGAGTCTTTACCCAATTTAGAGGATGGCTTCCCCACAGCGACAATAGATGGAGACCTTCTTTATTTAACTTTCCCCAGATTACAAACCCTAGCTTTTCCTGAGTCTCCTTAGGTCATGTGCAATTAGGGTAGAATTGCACACAAATGGCCGGGTGGAGCAGTTGGAACCTCAGGTAAGTATCTAATGACCCTGCCCACACCCTTCTTCTCTGAAGGAGTAGCAACAGTTGCCAGGTTCTGTGCACCCAAGATGGTCTCTTATGAGCAGGCACGGCTGGTCTGATGAAGATGGTGGCAGTTTTGCTAAGGGGCTGGTCTATAACAGCTGTCCAGGCGTGTGGGTGCTTAGCATCTAGCCTGGCACACAGTGAGTTCTGAGTGACAGATACGTCACCACTTAACGAGTTCTGCTTTCTTCTTCCCCACTCCACTGTTCCACAGCATATCATGAAAACATACAGCAAGAGCTAGTGAAAATCCCTTAGGAGACACAAAAGTCGCCCAGATTTAAGACTGAACTGTTGTGTCTGTTGTTTGTGGGGCTGTGGGTGGCACTCAGGGCCTTGACCGTGGGAGGGAAGCACTGTCAACCTTGAATTCCAGATTGTGCTTTTCTGCACATGTGAGGGACAGAGCTCACGGTAAGCAAACAGCATGAAGGCCCTTTGAAAAGTCGCTTCCGTGAGCTGGAGAGACAACTTAGCACTTAAGAGTCTTTGGTGCTCTTCGAGAGGGTCACACTTTGGTTCCTAGCACCCATGTTGGGTGGCTCAGAGACACCGGTAACTCCAGTTCCAGGGCATCGGGCACCCTCTTCTGGCTTCCATGGACGTGCACAAAGGTGGCATACATTTACACACAATATACATAGACATTTTTCTAAAAGTGGCTTTGGAGGTTGGGAATGTGGTCTAGTTGGTAAAATGCTTGCCCGGCAGGCATGAGGCTATGGGTTTGATTCCTGCACCCCATCAAACTGGAAATGGTGGTGGATCCCTGTAATCCTAGCACTCAGAGGGAGAGGCAGAGTGAGCAGAACTTCCAGGTCACCCTCAGCCACATAGCTATTTAGACGACATGTCACTGTCTAAATGTTAGGGTACTCATAACTGGTAACTATGATACAGTTTAGATCACACCCAGAAAGCACCAAGGAGCAGCCCGCTCCTGAGTCTACCGACCAGCACTTTCATAGTTGGCATGGTGCGGGTGGCCTTTCCTGACTGGCTATCCACATGGTACCCAGGGAAAGAAGCGGGCTGCTGCTGTTTAAGAAATACCTACTGACTTCTAGTAGACAGGCTAACAGAAGTCTGTTCCTGCACTGCTCCTCCTGCCAACCTCTGACGGTTTCATTAACCCCATTAAACCCTGCAGGTATCTGTGTTCCTTTATATGTTAATGCTCTTGGGCTCTGGTGAGCTGAAACCTGGCTGGAAGGTTCGGCGTACCTTGTTAACCTCCATTAGACCCTATTAAATTCCCTAACTACAGTTGTAGTGACTTCTCGGAATCCCTCATTAAAACTGATGGGGACCACGGCGACCTACAGCGATGCAGCTTCAAAGTGCAGCACTCTGACTTCCTTGCTCTGGGGTTGACAAGTGTTCCTGGGGGCAGATGTACCGCGGGTCCACTCCCAGAGTAGTTCTAGTACCTCAGGGTCCTTTATTTTTTGAGGGGCGGAGGGGGTGGAGTTCTATAATCTCTGAGTGTATTTACATCCCTATAAATGGGTGTTAGCAACAGAGCCTACTTAATGGGCTGTAGTGAGATCAGCTGGATCAATGGCCATGAAGTGCTGTGTGCTGGGCAGTGCACTTGACAGCGTGCAGGCAGAGCCCCGTGAACTACAGGCAACTGTAGAAACAGAAGACCCACTCCCCTCTCATGGGGAGGGGGAGTGAGTCCTCTCACGGGCCAGGCAGCTGAGGATGACCTTGAACTTCTGATCCTTCTGCCTCTGCCTCCCTGGTGCTGAGATGACAGGTAGGTCATTACATCCACTCTAGGTAGTGCTTGGGCTCAACTCCGAGGCCTCTTACAGCCAGGCAAGCACTCCACGGCCTGAGCCACATCTCCAGGTTCAGTCAGTCTTTTCTCTTTTGGGCTTTATTTCTTCTGAAGAAAGTCTCACTATTCAGCTGTCACTCTTCAGCCCTGACTGGCTTAGAACTCACTGTGTAGTCCAGGCTTGCCTGGAACTCAGAGATTTGTCTATCTATGCTTTATGAATGCTGGTTTTTAAAAGCATTCACACTCCTCCCTCCCTTCCACTCTCTTGCTTTCCTCCAATTTGCTGTGTAGCCAAGAACAGCACTGAATGAGCTACTGACCCTATAGCCTGCACCTCCCAAGTGCGGGGATCACAAGCATTCCCTCCACCCTGGCTCGCCTTGTGATCTCATGTGAGGAGGGGGATGAGGGGAGGAGCTGGACTTTGGAAACCTCCATCAGTTGAGCTGGGTGTGCTAAGAGCAATGACTTCACACCCGTGGCCAAACAGGTCACGGACCCTAGGGGAGAACCTTACACTATTACTCTGCTAAATGAACACAGTATTGAGCCGACCCCTAACGACTTATCCTCATATCCACAGAACAAAGCACCTCTCAACCCTCAGAGATGCTTCTCCTTGTGAGTAGATGGCAATTAACATGAAATCTCTGCACAGAGGGGGAAGGTGGGCTGAGGAGCTATTGGCATTTGATAGCTGCTGGGAGGGAGAGCCGGTTTTAATGATGTGACTGGTGGGGAGGGAGAGGACAAGTTAGGGCAGGCCTGGTTCCCAAGACTAGTGGGCAGCACAAACTGCACTCGATAGAGAAAGACAGAGAAAAGACAACATCCCAAAGTTAGGTAGGAAGGGATGGGAAGTTGGGAAGGTGGAGAGAGCAGTTATGAGAGTTGCTGTGTGTGTGTGTGTGTGTGTGTGTGTGTGTGTGTGTGTGTGTGAACAAGTTCAAAATACATTGTATGGGATTCCTGAAGAATAAAATCATTGTTAAAATTTTTATTTTGTTAGGTAGGGCAGTACACTTTGCAAGCTTAGAGGGTAAGATAGGGTGGACTCTGAATTAAGAGCCCAGCCTGGCCTACCTAATCAGAATTTGTTTCCAAAAAGCCAAAAGCAGGAAGAGAAAAGCCATAGGCAGGTATAACATCTCCATATTCCACCACTCAGGTGGCTGAGACAGGAGGATCATGAGTTCAAGGCTGACCTGAGCTGCATAGCCAGGCTCTTTAAAAAAAAAACAAATGCAACACAAGACAACAAAAGAAAACTACCATACACCTTCCTTATCTTCTGCTGAAGACAGGTGTGAGCAAGGCACACATGCTGAGCCTTGCTATGCCCTGAGCTGTGTAAGGCTAGGCAGGGGGTCTTAGCCCATGAGACCTTAGGAACCTGCAGGCTCAAAGCTCGGTCACAGAGCCCAGGCTTCTCAAACTGTGGGGTGTCTGTGTGTGAAGTTTGGGGACTGGCAAAGGCAAATGTCAGTGCAGGGAGGAGACACAGCAGTCCATGAGCTAGTGAAGCAGGGTTGAGACTTCAGCACTGGGGTAAGTTCCAGAAGGGTCTGGAATTCCATTGCTCTTATCAGAAGACCTGTTCAAGCTGGCCTTCTCACAGGACACGGGCAGAAGAGTCATGGGAGGGACCTGGTCAGTCCTTTGCAGTCTGCCCTGTGGGCTCTCTAGCCCCTCTCCTGGGGAGGGCCACACAGTAGGACTCGTGTCCGCCCTACTGTGACCCACACATCTCTGCCTGCACTGAAACTGCAGGGCAGTATTCAGTATGGGTACATGAGGCTTTCACTACAGTCTGCCACACACAACTGGGGCCCAGCTTGGGTAGACGTAGCAGCTAGATTCTGAGCAGGAATTCAGAGGGAACCATGGAGGATGTCTCTTGCTCATTCAGATTATTTATTGAGAATAAAAGTCGGGCTATCCCATCTGTGTGACGCTGTGACAGGAGTCACACACATGCTAAGGAGAGTCCAGAGAATTGAGACCTTCAACAGTACAGAGCCACAGGCACAAAAATCAAAATACAAATGACCCCTCCCCCCAAGTTTGGCAGGAAAACAAATACAGTTGGAGGCCTGGGATGGAAGGGCACTTACTTTTCAATAAGGCAGTTACAAAGCGGACAAACCCCATTCCCCAAGTATATTCCAATGGGCATCACAGGCAATAGAAAGCAGGCAAGGATGGCGCATGACAGTAAGCAGAGAGAGACTTTGTTTTTAGAGGTGCCAGCAGGGGAAAGTAACCCACCGGAGATGCTCTGCCGGAAGCCCCAGGCCCACTTTGCCCACTTCAAATATCACAGTGACTTTTCTTTTCCCAACCATAAATTTGGAAGCAGTCTGCAATCCAATGAAATAATGCAAAGGCACCCCCCAAATGCACAGTGCTCCCTAAGGCATGAGCCTGAGCTTGTTTCCCCTTCATCTGACTGCTCTGCTTAGTTCAGTAGGGACCTGGAGCCAGGGCAATCACCCAGCCTCAGAGACAGGGTAGAAGGCAGCAGGTAGGCAGCGATCACAGGCTAAGCCCACTGTATAAGGACACAGTGCAGCTAACACTGCAACCCACACAGATGTTGGCCCAACCTTTGGCTTCTCTGGGCTTAATTGTCATCAACAAAAATACATGCTTAAGAACTCTATTGAGTTCTAAAAATTGTAAAACAAATCTCATAGTGCTTCAAATAATTTATGATTCTGTGTTGGGCCACATTCATAGCTATCCTAGGTGGCAGGGGGCCAGGGGGCTGTGCTGGGCAGGCCTGCGGGGATCTGCTCCTTGGCCAATCCTTTTGCTAAGGTCAGCAGTCCCCTAACCTTATCTCATTCCACCTGGAACTCTGCAGAAGCTTGTTCCCAGGAGCTCAGCTGCCCTGGACAGGCAGTCATAAGCTCTGAGGCATGTCAGGGCAGCTTACCTTAGATCACCAGTCACTCTGCAAATGACCAAGTGGTGGGCCACAAAGGCCCCTCGCTAACATGAACTTGGCAAATCTCTTAGGACTTTACTTCTCCAATTCACTAAAAATTGATCAGAGAGCAACTTTGAGTGGCTCTGAGGAACTTGCATCCCTGACACTGAGACACGGAGTACCTTCAGCTTTGCTGGTGAAGCCTCACAGGGATGGGAAGGCATGAGTCCTCAGCAACCTGGGAACCTTAGATTCCAGGCAAAGCCGTGTGCTGCTTAAAACTATCCAACTGAAGTTTCCCCTCAGCGATGCTGCAAGGCTGTGTGTGGCTGGCATGGGACTAAGGCCTCCGATGACTTGGGAGTCCTGTCAGTGGGCTGGTGCTTTGTTGGCAACTTTGGCATGAGCAAGCAAGGACACAGGGTTGAAGGGTTTCTTCAACATTTTCCAACAAGGAACGAAGACCAATACTTAGTGGCAGTCAAAACACCATGATATATCCAGCTGTTCTCTACTAAAAAAGATACAATGTGTTTGGAATAATGCCTGGGACTGGGTCCTTTGTGCAGTGAGCCACTGTCCACATGGCCCCCAAGTTTCAGAGAGCACAGGAAATCCAGAAGCTAATGGACAGAACAGTCTTCCCCAGGAGGTAGTGGGCTCTCTGTCCTTGGAGGTGGCCAAGTGCAGACTGCTTCCTGGCTGAGATGGGTAGGCAGAATGTCAGCACCAATGGAGAAGCTGGGTGGGAGGACCGAGGCTCTTCATATAGGTCCCGTCATATAACAGAGAGCCTTCAGATGGCGTTGATAAGGCAACTTCTTTGGGACTACGTCTGGGACCACCCACTGCAGTGGACAAGTTACCTCTACCATCACACACCAGGCAGTCACTTGGCAAAGTATTAACAGGAAGTTCCTATACACACACACACACGTATACAAAGGGAGCCTCAAGCTCTACCTGCAACATGAAGATTTGTTCTCTGAGAGGCTACTATGATTATAGCTAGCTATGGCAGGGACACGCAGCACACAGAAGCCCAGTTCCTCAAGCCACAACCCCACCTGGAATTTTGGCTTGCTGTCTTTCCTGAGGATTGGCTATGATGGTTTTTATTCACAGTTTGTTCCATGAAATGAGATACAAGAAGCCTGTGCATTTGCGCTGTAAAAATTTTCAAGCCCAATATGAATGGTAGGCTATGAATGTCTGCATATGACCACCTTAAGGGCACACTGAAGAACCACACCAGGCTAGACCAGAGACAGGATGGGAGCATGCGAAGCCATGCCAGTTCTGGACTTGAAATTCCAGTTTTGCCCAGGAGCACCAAATAGAGAAAAGACCACACTGAGCCGTCACAGATTTGGAGGGGGAATGTGGGAGGCAACGACAGGCAATATAAAAATATGGGCGCCGAGATGAGCATTGCTCTCTCCACAAACCCTGTTGCTCTTGAAGGCAGTAGACTCTTGCTATGGCTAAGCCAGCAGACAGGAGGCAAGGGGCTGGCCACTTTGATCACACAGCAGCCGGACACAAGAAAAATATAAGTTTGAATAGCTTTGCCTTCTCGCCTTCTCTCTCTCTCTCTCTCTCCTTCTTTCTTTTTGTTTGTTTTTTGAGACAGGGTTTCTCTGTAGCTTTGGAGCTTGTCCTGGAACTAGCTCTTATAGACCAGGCTGGCCTCGAACTCAGAGATCCGCCTGCCTCTGTCTCCCGAGTGCTGGGATTAAAGGCGTGCACCACAATCACCCGGCTAGCTTTGCCTTTTCTGTCAGGTGATGTTTTGACAGGCTGAGGAAGAGAGCCCTGGCCTCTACTTCTCCAAGGGTGTGTGCATCTGAGGATAAGGATTCTGAGATGACTAGAGGGCAGATGTTCCCCACCTGGATCTGGACATAGAAACGTGGACCAGACTGAGCCTAATGCCCCATGTTGCACAGAACTGAGCCTCTGCACAGGAAACTAAACATGATGCTGAAGAAACAATGATACAACTGAAATGCCCACAGTTTGGCTTAAATATCAGGAAGCTACATTTTCTTTCTGGATAAGACACTGACATTTCTACAGGACCAGTTAAATTAAAGATCCTGTCTGTCCTCAGACACTAACTTCTCTCTCCATTTGCCTCCACCAGGGGTAGGACAGAGACCAACCTCGGCACGGAGGTGAGGACCGAAAGCATCCAGGGGACACCTCACCACCCCTTGCTCGCAACCAGGACACCGTTCATATTCTACATACACCTATTTATCCACGCTCTATCAGGCTGCAGTCTGCTTGGCAGGCATTTTGAGCACTCTGGGGGCTTGGTTACAATGGAACACATTGCAAGTTAGTGACATTGGAGGCCCCGCCCCCATTCCACAGAAGCAAGAGGGTTCTGCCCCACAGAATGGAGACCATCAAACACTCCTTCACTCACTCAGTGTGAGGTTAACTCTGATTTCTGAGATGGTGCTCAGGGGAAGTCATCTGGGAGACATTAAAACTGCTGGGCCAGGCCTCTGCTGTTCTCTTGTTAGTTAAGGCTTAAGAAAAATTCAAAATTGAAGTTAAACAGGAAAATGAGACATCTGACCAAATGTATACTAGGCTGGTTGGAAATTAGCAACCTTTTTCTCTGATCCTCCCACCCACACCCTTTGTCACACTGGAGATTCTGCAAACATCTTTGGATAGGAAAGCTCTGATCTCCCAGGATGCTTTGGTTCTGACATAACTAGACAGCAGAGTCTGACTCAAACAATGAAAAAAATTAATACTTCAAAAATTACCTTAGCAAGTGCTCTCCCCGAAAGGAGGCAGATCTGCCTTTCTCATTTGAGCATCAGGTGGCAGTGACTTTTGTTTCCCCTTTTTTGGCCTTACAGGGCTAAGGCGTCAAGTCCAGCCACACTGTCTTCCCACAGCTGGGCTTCTGAGCAGGAACCATGGGGGACCTGGGCAGTTCTCCTGCAGGTTGTCAACTAAAGACTGGAAACATGACACTCTATCTTTGCCAGAGCACTTACTGCCAGGAGCCTAATGGGTCATGGTATATACCTCACTCTGGGTAAAGTGCAGAAGATTCTCAGGGAAGGCTATGGTTTTCTTTAAAACTTAAAAAAAAAAAACCCTGTTGGGCGGTGGGGGTGCACACCTTTAGTTCCAGTACTCAGGAGGCAGAGGCAGAGGCAGGGGCCAGCCTGGTCTACAAGAGCTAGTTCCAGAACAGGCTCCAAAGCTACAAAAAACCCTATCTCAAAAAACAAAAACAAACAAAAAAATTCATTTATCTATTGTGTTGTGTGTGTGGTGTGTGTAGAGCCAGTTCTCTCCACTACATGGCCAGCAGGAATTAGAACTCAGGCTAGTAGGCTTGGCACCAAGTGCCTATCCTGGATGAGCCATCCCCAGGTTCACTGTTTTGTTTCTGAGACAAGGTACTAGCTTACTCTTGAGTTCTCTACCTTGTCCTCCCGAGTGGTGGGATTAAAGCATGCACCACCATGACCAGTCTGTGACATCCTCGTGTCAATTCTAGAATCTCAACGGACACGTACAACTGCCCAGAGGTCCCTGCTTACCTCAACTCCTTGTGGAGGAGCAGGGCTTCCTCCGTCTCTTAAGCAGATGACTTACACATGGTTAAGCAGAGAGTAACACAAGTAACAGGTCTGGGCTAGGAGGAGCGTGCAGAAGCTGCACAGCTGTGACAGCTCTTGGCCAACACACATTGAGTGCCCACTGCATAAAGGTCCCAGGGCCAGTGGGGGACCAGTGTCAAACTGATTCGCTACTAAATGGTAAAACTTGCAATAAAGTAGCATGCCTGTGTCCCAGCCGGCAAGGGCCAGTCCAAACGTGGGCCCACTCGGTGCTTCCACTGTCACTGAGCCATGCCGCCAGGGCTGAGTCTTACCCGTGGCAGCCTGGTACTGCACGGTGACTGCCAAATTGCACATCACCCAACATTTCCAGGAGAATTGATTTAAAGCTCTGGTGAGTATTCAAGACACAGTTTTAAAATTCCTTTTATGATACTGTTTTTTTTTTTTCAGTTTGAGCAGTGAAAGTCTTTCTATACACATGCTAACCTGTAAGAATATAACCCTCTTGACAGAGAGATTTACAGTATCCATCATTCAAACTTTATTTACAGTAGATGTGAACAGTCCTTATGGGCTGAGATGTGCAGACACCACCTGTCATCAAGCATCGCACTGCTGTTCTCTCACCAAGGCCTCTGCCTACCCGGCCACCTGCGCCTCACTCCAGCTGCTTGCTGCCCTCCGATTTCTGGTCCAGTCTGCTCCTGTTACTCTTCACCATGTAGATGAAGTAGGCAAGCGTCTCTTTCTCATTCACCGGTATGTTCCTGAAGTGTCGGCTCACAGTCTACACAGGAGGAAAGACCAAAGTCCCTTAAGCTATGTGCACATCAGGGCCCTACATCCTACACTCTGTAAAGAGGGAACAGGAGCTGCTTCCGGAAGTGACTGCCTGGCATTTAGACTTGTCAAAGAGCTGCAGAATGTAGCGGTCCCCTTGCTCCAAGGCTTAGCGGCTCTTCTCCTGGGCTACCAAAAGTGTACCATTGAGGCCCAGGATACCACCAAGATACAGACAGAGATATACTTCAGTAACAGCTAGTCATCCTGATATGGCTTCAGCTATCCTCTGGTGTAAGGAGGCTGGACTTCCCTGGTTGGCTATTTGCCATCAAGCCTTTCAGGCTCTGGAAATGGACCAAAAAAAAAAAGTTTTAAAAAAATTGTGTCAAGCTGGGTGTGGTGTTGAATGCCTGTATCCCAGCTCTCAGGAGGGTGAGACTGACGGGTCAGGAGTTCAAGATCACTAGCCTCAGTTGCCTTGAAAACACACACATGCAAGAAAACAAAACAAAAACCACCCCAAAATGGCAAATGAACAGTCAAAACAGATGAGTCTGGCTCCAGGAATTCCTCTAAGTAGGGAAAGTGTGGCAGTCTGAAGGAGAGTGCTCGCTGGCCATGTCCTGCTTCTGTTGGCTTAGCCTGGAAAACCCCACTCTTCCTCCTGGCTGGCGGTGGGTAAGCAGCGAGGCTGTGTGCTGCTGCTGTACCTCTATGCTGGCGAGGGAAAGGCTGAAGGGAGAAGACACATCAGACAGACCCAAACCCAAGCCGGCTGGGAGCTTTTCAGTAGACCCCACATGGGTGGAGGTGGTCAGGGCAGATGAAGAAAGACCTGGAAATAATAAAGTCTCTGGATTGTGTTTTTCTTTTCCCCACCTCTCAAATTTCCTACAACAAAAGGCAGGAGAAATAAGAGGGATGAGGAAGCCAAGTACTGTGACATGTGCCTAGATGGGACGCTGAGGCAGGAGAGTCACTTGAGCCCATCAGTATTGATACATATGAGAGAGACACAGAGAGAAAGAGAGAGAGACAGAGAGACAGAGAGAGAGAGAGAGAGAGAGAGAGAGAGAGAGAGAGAGAGAGGTGCTAAGGGTGACCTCCTCCCAATTCCCACCAAATGAAGAACTCAGTGAAGAAAAAATATGTTCTTGGGTGCCACGAATATATATAGAATATATATATATTCACTTATATAGAAAAAGACTTCCACTAACTCCATAGGTCAAGAAGTGGTGCGGGTTGGTCCTGGAGGGTGAGGGGGAAGTTCACTGGTAGATGATTTGCTTAGTCATACACAAGGTCCTGAGTTTGATCCCTACTACTCAGAGGAAAAAAAAATGGTTCCTAAATCTAAAGGCACAGTGGCTAATAACACTGATACACCTGAAAGGACTGGTTCTATGGAAAACCTTGTAAAAATGATGCCATGAACCAGAAACAAGGGTCCTCAGGTTGCTGTGTGACTTTAAGAAGGTTTACCCGTCTCTGTGCATGCTTCCTTTGGGAAATAGGACTTTCTATTCTGTGTGGAAAGTTCTTGATTCTGTCATGCAAAAAGGGACAGATTTGCCTCCCAAGCATGGAGAAGATGCAATGAGTGGATGATCTGTGGGAGGGCTAGCTAGGACCACAGGAGCACAGGCTGGACCTCTCGCATTTGTCTACCTACTTCTGCTAGCTGGGCCTTGTTGAAGCCTGGTCTGGTCTGCAGCTTGTAGTGCCGTTTGTAGCGTCGGAGAGTGTTCACCTGCAGCTGGAACAGGTCAACCTAGAGGAGAGGAAAGACAGTTATGTCTGAATCAACCTGAGAGGGCTGAGGAGGAAGAAGTTGGAGACACTGCTCACCAAGGACTATGACTAGCAAGGAGGCCAAAGGCAGTTAGAAAAGGGTTCTGTGTGGATGGAGGAGGGGTGGGCAGAAGAGGGGCAGTAGAGAGGTAGTGAGAAAGAGGGGAGGAATGGGAATGATTCTGAGCGTGGAAACTTGGAGCAGAGGCTGGGCAACAAGAAGGCGGTGGCCCGTCCTGGAAGGCAGAAGGAACTTGGGTTGTGGGTTGGGTAGGGCTGGGGGTTTCGGAGAACAGGGGGCCCCTGCAGCACTGGCGAGCTGGGCTCCACTGCAGGAAGAGTTAGAGGACACCAGGGTGTCCAGAAAGGCCATCTCAGGGACACTGGAGGAGATAAGCTAGAAAACGGACTGACAGAGCTCCCAGGGTGGAGCTGAAGAACACAGCGTGTCTTCACCTGCGTGTCAGGGCCAGGACCTCTGCAGGTGGCTGCATAAGGGTCTAGAAGGACCCCTCTTCTCTTTGTTCAGCTAGCCTAGCAAGGGGCTAGCTAACCATGCATGAATATGGAAAGTCTAGAAAGGGTTGTCTTCACCTGCCTCTGAGAGAGAGGCTCTTGCTTCAGGCAAGTGGGACTCACTTAAAAAAAAAAAAAAGAGTGATCAGCATGAGGGTGCAGAACTCCCCATTCATTTAAAGCATTCTTGGAAACCTTTTCTAAAATGTTTGGCCAAAGGGATTAAAAAACTGAATGTATTTATGAAATAACCATAACTTTCTATTGCTACAGGCAATAGGAAGATACGGGAAAGTAAAGCTGGGGGAGGGACACGGGGAGAGGTACGGGGACAGGGCCAAGTTTCACAGGCCCCTCCACACCTGCAGACTGAGGTCCGCCTATTTCTACTCCCAGGCAGGAACCATGCTCACAGGTAACGATGTGTCAAGTACTCAGTGCACACTGGACACAGTTCCTCTTTTGCAGAAGCCCAAGTGAGAACACTTTGGAAGGAAACCCAGCTATTCCTTCCTGGAATCCCTTCTTTAACACACAATGAACTCTTCTGGGTGAGAAGCTAGGGCTCATGGTATTGTGCAGGACTTTAAGGGGGCACATCCCGAAGGATATGTGGCAATGCCTGCAGACATGATTTTCACTGTCACACTCAGGCAATGTCAATGGCCTCTAGAGGTCAGGGGAGGGGTGTTGCTGATGATCCTATAATATTCAACTTGTGCCCCCTCCCCTCAAATGTCACATTTCATCACCTGTTAAATGACCACAGTGTGTCTCTGGGGGAAAGCCCCAGTCCAGCTGGTAACACTGACAAGATGCACCTTTATTTTCAGGTCAGAAAAGAAGGGGAGAGAGCTGCTCAGACCACACAGGCTCAGCATTAACTTTAAAGGCAAGAACAGGGTTTTAAAAGAGGCAACACCGTGGTCAGGCACTGGTCAGATTCAAGAGGCAAAGTCCTACAAACGTCTACTACAGAGAACATAAGCAGAGCCCCCCCAGCCCCTACCCCGGGGCCTCAGAGCCTGGGCCTGTCAGGAGACCGACAGTGCAGACAGAGCAGCTCAGCTCCAAGCTTTCAGAGCCAACGTTACTGAAAGTCTAGAAAACACATTTCAAACAAACCACAGCAATGCAAGCAAAGATGACTGGTTAGTTCAGAAAACACAACAGCCAGGGAAAGCTGGAGTCAGAACCCACTATTCTCATTCTCTGGCTGGGAGGGGGGCTTGGGTCACAACCCATTCCCCTGGCTCTCTTTGCCAGCACTCTGGCCTTTTACCTCAGGAGTGTCAGCGTCATGCTCAGGGGAGTCTCCACCATCGTCACTCGTCTTCCTCTTCCTTTTATTTCGGACGCTCTGGATGAAATTTTTGTGGAAGTCACAGATGTACAGGTGCCTTACCTGATGGGAAGAGACCTAAAGTCAGTGTTAGCCTGTGAAGTCATGAGCCTCCTCTTTTGGTCAAATACTGGAGAGAGATGGATGAGTGAGGCAGGCCACAGTTTACTACCTTATTGCTATAGGCTACAGAAGAATACAGAGCGCTGGGGGTATATTTAAGTGCATGAGCAAATGTCCAACATGCTCCCCCCCCCCTCTCTCTCTCTCTCACACACACACACACACACACACACACACACACACGGCACAATGCATTAGCATCCAAGTCTCTCTGTAGTACGGGAAAGAGGGAAAGATGGCTGGAGCTGAGGGAAGACTGGCTTTACAGGTACCAGGAGGAATTCTGAACTTCAGTGGGCAGAGATGGGCAGCAGGGACTGCAGAGATGGTACTCACAACAGCTGCTACTGCAGGGTAACACTGAAAAACTTGACTCCCACTACTTCACATCTGATTCACAAAGGATCAGAGAGAGACAGAATTCTCACAAAGCAGAACCACATAAAAGGGAGTGGGTATTACCCTGATTTTCTAATAAACACTGGAGCATATTAGTAAAGGTGCCAATAGCAGCTCAAATGCGAAGAATGTGTTTTTATTTAAGAATCTAAGTGCCACCATTGCCTGGAGGAACCATTCAAAAACCCTGCAGAACCTAATGCCTGTGTAAATGGCTCTGGGTAGGGACAGCTGGTGCACAAATGTTCTGGGGAGACATCTGAACTGGAGTTTAGTCCCTAAATCCCCAAAGATAAAAGTAAGCTGACAGGAAGTCACCATCAATTAATTTGGGTCTTTTTATGGAGGAACTAACAAAAACTGTTTAGTTGGATGATTATCGTTTCGCATGGTTGGATGAGTGAGTCATGAGTCACTTTGAGTTTATACTGTGATGCTGTCTTGCACACAGCAGGCGCTCAATAAGTGCTGAGACACCAACATAGTCACTCTCATACCGGAAAACAGCTTATGCTGGTGAAAGTCACCTCTTGCACGGTCACAAGTTGGGATGGCTTTGCCAGATTTCACTCCGGCAATGAACTTTCAGATGTTAAGTATGTGTCAGTGTCCTAAAGAGTAACACCAGGTGATACAAGACTACAAGATGTGTGTCCCCTGTCCCACCCCTGGCAGCTGGCACTCGGGTAGGCAAAACTAGTATGTGCCTCTTGAGAGAGCAAGCTGCATCTCTCAAGTGTCGTGGTAAACTGGGAGAGCAGCAGAATGGGATGCTTCTAAAGCTTAGATGGGAAGATGTCAGCTCCCAGCCCCCCTCAGGCCTTGGTAAATGTCTCTTTCTCCGCTACATTTCCTTTATACTATTCCCAACCTCAGCCACTCCCCAGAAGCAGAGAAGAAACATGTCAGCTGCAAGTTGGCTATGTATTACTACACTATAGAGGCTTCCAGGGCCCATCTGAAGGATCATGGTGTCTTAATTTAAAAGGGCCCTCCTTAGATCCTTTTACAAGACAGCCAGTCTCTGTCCTTAACCATGTTTAAGTCTGAAATGCATTTCAGCAACTTCAGGGCTCAGAGGCCTTTGTGGTGGGGTGGGCGTTGAGGGTGGGAGCAAAGGCTCACTGTGTGGTTATCTTTTTTTTCCCCTCTTCTGTTTCACTTTCTACAACAGCTAAAAATTCTTGTAACACAGCAGTTACTTGGGATTGAATTCCTGCCCAAGTCTGTGGGATGAAACAGAAACCCTTTCAGAAATAATGACGCTACACCACCTTGAAATGGACTGGGACTGTGCTTCCAACCACACGCCTTTCCAAGCACGGCCTCTGGGAGCTGCTGCTGCAAGGCCAAAGGGCCTTTCTTCCTGATGATGTGTGTGAGATGCTCAACACTGCTCCACATGGGCTTCCCATGGGCTGAGTAGGTAAATGGGAGTTTCTACTGCACCAACAAACCATCCAGATGTGAGGAATGCTCGCAGAAATCCTGCCAGCAGCCCACACAGGAGGCAGGCACTGTTTCCAAGTGGATAAAGTCAGTGCCATCCTAGAATTCCCTTTTCATGCCTACATGTGATTATCAGGGGACACCTTACTGTCTAGCCAGTGCTTGCTCCGTAGGAATTTCATTCATTCATTCCTCATTTATTTATTGACAGACATTTGTAAAAAGAAAAGTCCCAATCATTTAAAAAGAAAAACAGCACTATTCAGAAAGAGCCAGACTATACTGGTTAACTAAATAAAACTGACTGTGTAAGAGAGGAGTCTAGAAGAAAAAATGATGAACTTGGAAGCAAGACAGGTTTAGGAAATTAGCCAGCTTCTAAGTGCGGTCCACACTTGGCACCATTGCTTCCAACCCCCAGCCTCAGTTTCTGCAACATCAGTAGCATAAAGATGGGGCTCCCCTTTCAGGTAACAGGCAATGTCTGATTGTCCCTAACCCATCGGTTCTCAACCTGTGGGTCGCGACCTCCTTGAGGTCACACATCACTTATGTACATTCCAATTTGTAACAGTAGCAAAATTACAGTCACGAAGTAGCAACAAAATAATTCTATGGTTGAGGTCACTACAACACGAGAAACTGTATTAAAATTAAAGGGTCACATCATTGGGAAGGTTGAGAACTACTGCCCTAAACGTTGGCCATTAGTCACTCAAGTTCCCTGAATATTAAAAGTTCCTTAAACCCATCCCAATTCCTAATCTGGAAGCTGCCACTCAGGGCTTGCAGCAACAGATGTCAGACTAAAAAGTTCCTAACCAGTTGGCAATAGGCACATCTTCAGAACCGTTAACAAGAGCAAGTGAAACCACATAGGAAGTTTCCTATAATTAGCCACAAGGTGTAGGGCAATCCCATTCAATTTTAAATGTCCGCCTCCGTCTGCATTACCAAATAATGTTACCCATCAAGAAAACTGGTTCCCCGCCCCCCTCCAATCACATCCACTGCAAGAGTCATCTAAGACCTGGCCTTGTCCTTATTTCTGCCACATCTCAGAAAAACTCATTCGCTGCCAGCGAAGCGGGCTCTGTGCTGCGCTGCAGAGACGGAGGCCGCGGGAGACAGGAAAGTCGCGGCCACCTTGCTAGTGTCTGAAAGAACGACAAGGTCCCTGGAGGGAGGACGAAGTTGGAGAAGAGCCCCTGGGTCCCCTTGTCACCCCTTACCCCTAATTCTTGCAAAAGTAATCTACCTCTTTCTGTTCTACTATCCGGCGCAACAGTGACAGCTGGAAACTGCTGTCACTTTTCCCAGGCAGGGACAGTGTGCTAAGCCCTCCTCGGCCCCTCCAGCCCACCCTCTGGGATGCGGGCAGCGTTGCGGAGCACAGAGCGGCCTCCACGATCCTGAGTCCCCTGTTCTGCACAGACCGCGCGGCGAGGCCCAGCGCACCGAGCGTCCCCGGGGGTCCCTTCCTGCGGCCCTGCGCTGAGCCTTGACACTCACGCTCTTGTCGATGTCCAGCTTGAGTTTCTTCTGTGAGATGCTCTTCTGCACCCTCTTGCTGAAGGAGGCGTTGCCCGCGGGCCGAACGCAGCGCTCGCCGTCTGCGATGAGGCAGCAGCTCTGGCCGTAGCCCGGGGCGGCGGCGGGGGCGGCAGGGGGCCCTTCGCGGCTGTCCTCCTCGGTGCTGAAGCCGTTCATCTCCCCGCCCCGGCCCGGCCCCTCCGGGGGAGGGCCCCTGTAGGCCACTCCGCCGCTGTGAGCCCCGCGGGGCAGCTCTCCGCCAGCCCCGCGCCCGAGTCCCACGGTGCGCCTCGGGTCAGGCGCGCTCTGAGCTCCGCGAGGCCCGGCTGCTCTGTGCTTCTGCAGCCCGGGCCCCGCCGGGGATGCACCCGCCGAGACTCCGGCCCGGGCTCGCGAGGCTCCCCCGGGATCCGGGCCCGGCCGCCCTGGGGCTCCCGAGGCCCCCGCCGGCTCCCGCCTGCTCCGCGCCGCGCTGCAAAGTCTCCACCCCGCGGCTCTCCACGCGGGGGCCCGGCCTCGAACCTGCCGTGTCCGGGCCCCGCGGTGCTCACGGCCCGCCCCAGCGCCCGGCCGCTCGGCGGCGCCCCGAGTCCCCGCGGCAGCCCCTGGGCCGCCCCGGCCGCCGCCCGCCCGACGCGCCGCACCACAACAGTGCGCTCCCCCCGCCCGCCGCGGCACAGCGGAAGTCCCGCCTCCGTGCGCATATTGGCCGTACTCTCTGTATGGGCGGGGCCACCGTCGCCGCTAACTTTCCTCATTGGGCACTGCCGCTGCCGGTCTCCGGTGCCAGGCTACTTCCTGGACTCTGCTGGGATGGGTTCAAAGTAGAGAAAGTGCAAGAGGGAAGAGTTGCATGGGCGAGGGAGGAGATCGGCTGTAGGTTCAGTTCTAGCTGTGGAGCAGGATGCCCTGACCCCAGTTAGGATGATGAACAGGGTCCTCGCTCCGAGGAAGGATGCTGAGCGGGGTCTGAAAGAATGCAGGATGTCCTGGCCTGGGGTAGGATGGTGAGCAAGGTCCTGGCTCTTGGGCGAGATGATGAGCTGGATCTGGAGAGACGAGGGGTCCGCACCCGGGGGAGGGGTGCTGAGCCGAAAGTGGAGGGACTCAGCATCTCCACTCCGAGATGGGATACTGAGCAGGGTCTCCATTCCGGGAACGGGATGCTGAGCGAATACAGGAGGAGGAGGAGACAGGGCCCTGTCGAGGGACGGAATGCTGAGCCGGTTCCCGGTTCCGGCGCAGAATGCTGAGTAGGGGCCTGGAGCAAGGTGTTGGCTCCGGGACAGAATTCTAAGCTGGGTCTGGCAGGCCGCAGGGTCTGGTATACCCGGCAGGATACTGAGGGGGTTCTGCGGGAAGCAGGGACAGAATTCGGCAGAGATCACGTTCGAGGTGGACTGCGCGGGAGAACTGAGGGATCGGCATAGGGGATGGGGTATGTGAAAGGGGACCTTGGAGAAAGTGATGCCAGCAGAGCAGACCGCCAAACTTCGGAAAGGCCTCGGCTGGAAGATTTGCGTAGCAGCGGGAGGCAGGGTGCATGACCTGGGACAGAAAGTCAATGTGGAGGTGCATATGCGCATAGAGAGGCGTGGAGAGACAATGGAGGTGGGACGGGGAAGTAGCAATCTTTGGGTGTCGCTCATACCAAGGAAGGAGCGGCTTAAAGGGGAGAACCCAGGGGCTAGGGCGACCGTTCTCTGGGTTTGGTCTGCAGGATGGACTTTGTAGGCCGAGGCAACTGAGAAAGGCCCTTAGGCCACCGACAGAAGACATTTTAGGGACAGATTTGTAGTTTTATTGCTTCAAGCCACTCGGAACAACCAGGGAGGAGGCCATCTCACCCTTCCTGAAATCCACAGGGAATATTTGGTAGTAGAGTATTGTATGGGGGAGAGGATAGGCCTCTCTTCAAAGGCCTAAAATGAGTTTGTACAGTCTTATTTCACTAATTTCATACAGGAGACCGTATAGGAAATATAAGGCCACTATGGGGGCTGAGACTGTAACTCAGTGGCAGAGTGGTTGACCAGCACACCCGAGGTTCTGAAGGATCTGAAGTTCAAGGTCGTTTGACTGACTGTGTAGCACACAGGCCAGTCTTGCTTTTGTGAGACCTTGTCTCAAAACAAAACAAGTTCATCATGAAGTTGCTTTATAAAAAATACTCAAAAAGTTACAAAAGACACGTGGTTAAGTGAAATTTAACATCTTCAGAAAGAGTTGTGCGTTCGGTTTTTAAGGTACATTCAGTATCAGAGTGTACGTGTGTGTTGTTATTTTATTTATTTATTCATTTAGTTTTACTCTTTGCTCTTTGGGAGCCCACCATCCAGCTCCCAAATAAATACATGGAAACTTAATCTTACTTGTGAATGCCCGACCTTAACTTGGCTTGTTTCTTTTCTTTTCTCTTTCTTTTTCTTCTTCTTTCTTTCTTTTTTTCTTTTTGTTTTTTTGCTTTTTAAGACAGGAGTTCTCTGAGTAGCTTTGGAGCCTGTCCTGGAACTCACTCTGTAGACGGTAAGGCAGGCTGGCCTCAAACTCATAAGAGATCCACCTGTCTCTGCCTCCCGAGTACTGGGATTAAAGGCATGTGCCACTACCTAGCCAGCTTTTCTTAAATTATCTGATCTGCCTTTTTCCTCTGGGCTTTTTTACCTTTTTCTATTCCATATGCCTCTCTTTTCTTCTCTATGGCTGGCTTGTTGCTGGGTGGCTGGTCCCTTTTGTCCTTCTCCCCTTCTCCATTTCTTGCTCCTTCCTCTTCTTTTTCTTCTGTTTATTCTCTCTGCCTGGCAACCCCGCCTATCCCTCTCCTGCCTGCCTATTGGCCATTCAGCTCTTACTTGACCAATCAAGTGTTTTTGACAGACAAAGTAAGACAGCTTTACAGAGTTAAACAAATACAATATAAAGGAATGCAACACAGGGCTGGAGAGATGGCTCAGAGGTTAAGAGCACTGGCAGCTCTTCCAGAGAGCCTGAGTTCAATTCTCACCAACCACATGGTGGCTCACAACCATCTGTAATAAGATCTGGTGCCCTCTTCTGGCCTGCAGGCAGACATGCAGGCAGAACATTCTATACATAATAAATAAATAAATCCTTTTAAAAAAGAATACAACACATGTTTGCATCATTAGACAAATATTCCACTTCATAAAAGAATGTAATACATCTTAAACTAATATTCCACAGCGTGTGTGTATGTGCATGTGTGTTGAAATTCTCCATCAACTTCAGCAAAGATTGATGAGGAACTGGAGAAATGCCTTTTTCAATGCTGAGTAAAAGGTGTGGAGTAAGCTCTACATGGTGGCACACACCTGTCATGCCAACACTTGAGAGGTGTGCAGGGGGATCAGGTGTTCAGGGTCATTCTCAGCTACTTGTTGAACTTGAGGCTAACCTGGGCTACATGAGACCTTGTCTCAACCAAACTCTAAAATTGCACGTGGACTTGTGGAATGTGATGTGTGGTGTATCTATGTTAAAATAACCCACGCAGGGGCAGGAGGTTGGAAAGAGCTGCTCTTCCAAGGGACACCAGTTCATTTCCAAACAACTGTGTTGGGTGGCTCACAACTGCCAGTAATTAATTCCAGCTCCAGGAGGTCTGGCCTCCCAGACTACATACATGTACACATATACTTAATCAAAGGAGCAGAGCTACCCTTCCCCAACAAACAAGCAAACAAATAAACAACGGAACCCTTGCTGAGTCAGTGGGATGGCTCAGTGGGCTAAAGCACTTGTCAATAAGTCTGCCAACCTGAGTTGTACCCCCAGGCCCTGCATGGGAGAAGGAGAGAACTGACCTGTGTAAATTGTCCTCTGACCACAGTCTCACTGTGGTGTGAATGCACTACCTTCCCACAGAAAAAAATTAAATGTAATAAAAATTTTAAAAATTGCCCAGTGGTGGTGCATGACTTTAAACTTAGCACTCGGGAGGCAGAGGCAAGAGGCTCTCTTAAGTTCAGCCTGGACTACATAGTGAGTTCCAGATCAGCCAGGGCTGCACAGAGAAACACTGTCTTGGAAAAAAAAAAAAAAGAATGAAAAATACTCTAGAATACAAACAGTGATTATTTTTGGGTGGCAGAAATGGGGCTGACATTTGTATTCTTTTGTTCTACCTTTGCATTTTTCCTAATAAGCATTTTTTGCTTTGCCTTCCCAGTAGAAAAATATAATAAAGTATTAATGGAAAAACAATTTTCTAGAAGTCCTCCTTCAGCGTCCGTATATTCCAAAGCAAATTCTTGAATGTGTCGTGTGTAGCATATAGAGGGGTGCTCTAGTTTCTTCTCTGTTGCTGTGACACATAACCTGATTTAAATAAAAAACAATATAGGGCAATAACAGAACTTATTAGGCTTATAATACTAGTTCAACACTGGAGGAAAATCAAGGCAGGAACTTAAGCATCCTATCTCCACTCAGAGAGAGGATATGCATGCAGATTCTTGCTTGTTCTCTCCACTTAAAAAAAATATTTTATAGCCAGGCGGTGTTGACACATGCCTTTAATTCCAGCACTCGGGAGGCAGAGGCAGGCAGATCTCTGTGAGTTTAAGGCCCGCCTGGTGTACAGAGCAAGTTCCAGGACAGCCAGAGCCACACAGAGAAACCCTATTTGAAAAACAAAACAAAAATTTATATATTTTTATTTTCCATGTATGGGTGTTTTACTTGCATGTATGTGTGTGAGCACCATATGCATGCAGTGCCTTTGGAGGCCAGAAGAGGGCGTGAGATCCTCTGGAACTGAAGTTGCAGAGAGTTATGAGCCACCAAGCAAATGCTTGGAACCAAACCCCAGTCCTCTGCAAAAGCAGAAAGTGCTCTAACCGTTGAACCATCTCTCCAGTCCTGCTTTTTCTACTCTTACACAGTCCAGGATCCCAAGCCAGGCAATGGTACTGCCCACAGTAACTTGGGTCTTTCTACACCAACTAACAATCAATACAATCTCTACACCAAGACATGTCCACAGGCCAACCTGATCTAGCTAATTTCTCATTGAGAGTCTTCTCAGGCGATTTTGTGCCAAGTTGGCAGGTAAAACTGACTGGCACAGTGGCTTCAGGAGAAAGCATGCACCTGGCCTAATAAAGATGCCCCGTAGGTAGGAGTTTGGTGGACAGAGAATGCAGTTGGGGTCCACACAAACTTGTGTGCATATGGTATAGATAAAAGCTCGCTTTTCTTTGCATGTGTCTTATGCTGAGATACTTACAGAAGTGTCTTGCATTTCAGGTCATTTCAGCACCCAGCTGCTTCATTGCCAGCCTTCCTTGGCTGAAAGGAGTAAGCCGGCTCCCTCTTGGGGAGTCCAGTCCAGTCCTTAGGGCAGCAGCCACTCCTGACACTTGTCATTCCAGTGGTCTTTAGAGTCTTCCCCACTTTATTTGAAAATCTTCTAGTAGTGCAGTCCCCTGTTAAAATCAGCTCGTCTTTGAATCTTTTTTAAGAATGTGCACCACGTTTTACCTGCACGTCTGTCTATCTGTGTGAGCATGTCAGATCTTGGAGTTACATAAGAGCTGTGAGCTGCCACATGGGTGCTGGGAATTGAACCCAAGTCCTCTGGAAGAGCAGTCAGTGCTCTTAACCACTGAGTCGTCTCTGCAGCCCCAAATCAGCTCATCTTTAGGCCAAGGATGTTTGTAGAGCATGTGTGTATAGGAGCCATGTGTGTAGAGAGAGAGAGAGAGAGTGTGTGTGTGTGTGTGTGTGTGTGTGTAGGCACCATGTGCATAAAGTGTGCATGTCTATAGGCACCACGTGTGTGCACCCGCTCTCGTGCTCTGACCATCCTCTGCAGATGTCCTGAAGTCTCTCTTCCAGGGATCTTCTATCACAGCCTTTCCCTATGTGCGTAGCTCTGGCTGTTGCTGTTGGGATTACTTCATAACACTACAGCTTATGCACCGAGCAGCTTCAGACGGTCAGCTTGGCTGTCAGAACTGTCTTCAGATCTGAGCGCCACTCTTCACATGCTGTGATATGTTAGTAAATTATTTCTGCCCTTCCTACCTTCCTTCCAAGTGCTGGGATTAAAGGCATGTGCCACCACTGCCTAGCTACAATTCCCCTTCTGACATCCCACTGTCATAGCAATAGGGAAATAATAGGAAAAGGTTTGATCTTATTGTTGTTTGGTTTTCTTTGAGACAGGGTCTCTCTGCATAGCGCTTGCTATCCTGGAACTTCCTATGTAGGCCAGGCTGAACACTCACTGTGTAGACCAGGCTGTTGTTGGTTATTTTACTCTCTTTATTCTTTTGGTTTGTGTGTGTGTGTGTGTGTGTGTGTGTGTGTGTGTGTGTGTGTGTGTGCGTGCGCGTGCATGCATGCATGCTCACACGTATGCACGGTGGGGGGTGCCACCCAGATCCCAAGTAAGTCACACATGGAAAGACCTACTATTACTTATAAATGCCCAACCTTAGCTTGGCTTGTTTCTAGGCAACTTCTTTTATCTTAAATTACCCCATCTATCTTTTGCCTCTGGGCTTTTCCCTTTTCTTACTTTCACTTTTATTCCGTGGCTGGCTGGGTGGTTGGGTGACTAGCCCCTAGCATCCTCCTCTTGTTTCCTTGCTCTTTCTTTCCCTCCCAGATTTCTTTTCTTATTTGTTCTCTCTACCTGCCAGCCCTGCCTATCCTTTCTCCTGCCTTGCTATTGGTGTTCAGCTCTTTTTTAGACTATCAGGTATTTTAGACAAAGTAACACAGCTTCCTATAGTTAAACAAATGCAACATAAAAAATATAACATGTTTGCATCATTTAAACAAATATAGCACATCTTTTTTTTTTCTTTTTTTTTTTTTTAGATTTATTTATTTAGTGTTCTGTCTGCATGTTTGCCTGCAGGCCAGAAGAGGGCACCAGATCTTGTTACAGATGGCTGTGAGCCACCATATGGTTGCTGAGAATTGAACTCAGGACCTTTAGAAGAGGAGCCATCTCTCCAGCCCCAATGATAGCACATCTTAAAATAATATTGTACACCACATGCTGGTGACACTCGCCTTTAAGCCTAGTACTTGGGAGGCAGAGGCAGGTGGATCTCAATGAGTTCAGGGCCAGCCTGGTCTACAAAGTGAGTTCCAGGACAGGCTCCAAAGCTATGAGAAACCCTGTCTCGAAAAAAACAAAACAAAACAAAAAAAATTGTACAACACTAGGCTGGCCAAGAACTCATAAAGATCCACTTGCCTTTGGCTCCCAGGTGCTGGGATTAAAAGCTTGAATGCCCGCTTAGGAAAAGTTTTGTGTCGAAAAATTTACAGTGGGGTTGGAGAGGTGGCTCAGGGGTTCAGAGCACTTTCCGCTCTTACAGAGGACCTAGGTTCAGTTCCTAGTACCCACATCAGGTGGCTCACATCTGTCAACTAGTTCCAGGACAGCCCATGTCCTCTGGTTCCAGACCATCCTGAACTAATAAAGACAAACCCTGGGGCTGGTGAGATGGTTTGCTGGTTACGACATCTGCTCTTGTAGAAGACCTGGTTTCACTTCCCAGCATCTACATGGCAGCTCACAATCATCCCTAACTCCAGGTCCAGGGGATCTAATACTCTCTCCTGGCATCCACAGGCATCAGGCACACACATGGTGCTCACACAATCATACAGGCAAAACAAAAGCAACCCCCACCCCAATCCAACTATTGGAAGCAAATGTAAGTGAATTGAGGTTGGTAGACAGGCTAGCATCTAACACTGCCCAGGCTCTGTGCTAGGCACTCACTCTCTATGGATGCTGGAGTTGCCTTGGCATTCTGGCCAGAAGGAAGAAAGACAAACAGAGCTCACTCTCTGCCCTTGAGGAGACTTCTCAGGGGTTGTGGGGACCCCCCCCCACTTGTGTTCCTGGTCAGCATTTGGCCACTGTTGACAGCAGGGAATAGAGCATTGGTACTGGGAAATGTCCTCTGACTTTCTGGTAACCGTGCTCAGTGAGAACGGAGGACCCGTGACTAGGGTAGAAGGGTGAGATGTGGAGTGTGCATCCAGGCCACAGCCAACCATTCCCACCTCTTGTACAGTTCCCATCTCTTTAATTTGAGGGCCAGAGATGTCCGGTTAATTTGGTTCCATTTCTCTGATAAATCCTTTCTGATACAGTTTTCAAAGATCTGCAGAGGTCTGTGGGTTTTTGTTTTGTTTTGTTTTTTGCTTTATATGTTTATACCTATAAGTGTGGGTAGATGCATTGTATGAGCAGGTATGTGTACACAATGCATATGGGGGTTGCTGTTGGGTGTCATTCTGTGGTTGTTCACAACATTTATTATTTTTTAAATTATTTTTAATTATGTGTATGTGCGTGCCTGTGAGTGCAGGTGCCCGAGGCCAGAAGGAGGCATTGGACCTCTGTGAAATGGGTGTCACAAAAGGTGAAATGCCCAACATGGGTGCTGGGAATGGAAAATGGTTCCTTTGATAGAGCAGCAGGGAGTCCACTTAACCACTGAGCCGTCTCTCCAGCCCCAGCTTTTATTTCTCTCACTGAACCTGAAGCTCGTTGGTTTCATTAAGCTGGCTGGCTAGACAGGGATCCTCCCATCTCTACCTCTCTCAGGGCTGGAGTTACACACATGTATCCTACTCCCAGCCTTTTACATATGTTCTGGGGATCCGAACTCAGTTTGCTAGAGTTGGCAGCAAGCTCCTTTACCTGCTGAGTCTGCCAATGCTGGGTGATTCTTTTGATGTATCAGAGCTCAAGACCCGGCTTTAAAGTTCAGTGTGTAATAAAATTTAGTTACTTTTGTGTCATCTTGAGGAAAAATAGCCAGGAGCTAAAGGGTGGGGCTCTTTTATTTGACTTGTGTTTTTCCAGGTGTTGGCTGTCCCGTCTAGCAAGAAGAAGGCAGATCCTGGCAGAGAGGGGACAGGCCTCCAGTTAACTCCAACTAGTCCCCACCCCCTGCTCTTTCATCAGCTCCCCAAATCCTATGATATTATGAATCCATGAAGTGATTAATGTCTACGCAAGGCTCTTACAGACCCGGTTGGGCTTCACTGGGCTCCAGCCCCCACTGAAGACTAAGGCTGCAGAAATAACTCTGTCTCCAGAAGGAGAGGAATATTCAGATGAGCGACGGATTGAGAGACACAAGGGCGATTGGCTCTTTTTGGCTTTGTGTGGGTTTTAAGGTTCTTGGAACAGCCAACAGAATCTTCTTTGCCACATATACCATATAGAAGTTTAAGTATTTTTGTATTTGTTTGTTTGTATTTGTTTGTTTGAAACAGTGTTTCGTGCGGTCACTTTGGCCTCAAACTTACTATGTAGCCAAGGATAACCTTGAACTACTTATCCCCTGTCTCTACCTACTAATTACAGGAGTGCTGCACCATGCGGAATTCAGGAGTTACTGAGGAATGAACCCGGGGATTGGTGTATGGGCGGCAAGTGCTCTGCTTGTCTGCTCACAAGTCCAGGTGCTCTGTTTGCAACAGTAACCGAATCCCTTAGAAAGAGTGCTACTATTTGGATGTGTCAGTCTGTTCTGCTGGACATTTAAATCTTTGAGAAAACTCAGGCACATTCAGTTCTTAATTGTCCTTTAAAATATCTAAGGAAGTTTGATTAATCAAGTAGTAAGTCAATCAAATGATTAAGGATTAAATCTATTAAACTTAACAATTCAACACTAATAAAGAACAAACAAAAATGATTCTTCTTATCCTTATTTGAGAAGCTACTGAATTTCAAAGTACCTAAGTCTCTAAATAGAATTTAAAACCTTAAAGGAAAGTTAGTATTCAAAATAGGCAGCCTGCCAGGCAGTGGTGGTGCACTCCTTTAAACCCAGAATTGGGAAGGTAGAAGCAGGCAGATGTCTATGAGTTTGAGGCCAGCCTGATTGACATAGTAAGTTCAAGGCCAACCAGGACTATATAGTGAGAACCTACCTTTAAAAAACAAAATTTAAATAAAACAAAAAGTTAGAATTCTAGCTGATGGTGGTGCATGCCAGCAATTCCAGCGTTTGGGAGGTGGGGCAGGAGGACAGGAAGTTCAAGGTCATCTTTGGCAGAACCTTGATTTTAAAAAATGCACAGCCTTGTGTCCAGGCCACACAACTAGAAAGGAGATCCTAAGGGGAGGAAGAGTCTTCAGTGGAGGGGAGAAATAGCCCAGTGGACAGGTGTGAAGAGCAGAAGTGGGGACTGCCTGGGAGATGAAAGGGAAGCTGTGTGCTGGGAAGGCTGCTACAGGGAGGCTGGTGGGATAGGGAACTACCGAGAACAAGGCACCCTGACACTGTGTGAAGACACGCTGAGGAAACATGTTGCTTTGTAGGTTAACCTAAAAGAGGTAAACAAAAAATCAATTAAAAAAATTAAAAACAAAACAATTGGAGGGAAAAATATGTAAATGCAGTTTCTATATGTGAAACTTTAAAAAATTAATAAAGTGGTTAGAATGAATTTTTGGATTAGCCTGTGTCAGTTAGATGGGGGGGGGCATCAGGTACCTCCAAACTCATAGAGGACGCGCCCTTCCTTCCCGCGGCCTTCAGCTCCTCCTGGCTTTGATGTTTGCTTACCCAGCAAATTTCTAAGACGGGTATCACGTCCTTATTCCAGTCACTGGAAAGTTCTAGGAGCCACGGACAGAATGAATAACCTCTGCTTTCTAAGTCAGTCCTTTGTGAATGTGGGCAGGGAGAGAGCATCCTCAACAGAGGCGCCTGGAAGGGGCTGAGTGGCGGGTGCAGGTCTTTACCTGTGCATTATACCGAACTGTTTTCCCATTTTATTGAGCGGGTGGGAAGAAGCAAGGCAGGGAGGGCATCTTTCCCTCACCCATGACACCGAATGGCAGATGAGAGGTGGGGTCAGCTCTCCCATGCACACTCTTGGCTAGACCACCTGCTCCTGTCAACAGAGTCAGCTCTAACGTGCTGCTCGGGTAAGGTGCAGGGCCTGCTCTCCTGAGTGCTGCAGGTGGTGAAGGGCAGGGCCACTTCTCCCTGGTGCTGCAGATAGTGAGGGGTGGGGCCAGCTCTGTGCATCCATATTCTCACTGCCCTCAGTGGTAACAGGAGCCACGGACTTCGACACAGACTACAGCTTCAGTAGGGCCACAGGGCCAGACAATACCATGGACCCTGGTGGCGGTACAGGCCACTCAGATTTGTATTGGCCCCAGCAGAGGCACAGCCCTTGGACACTAATATGACCTTAGGTGGTGGCCCAGATCCCTGATGTCTACATGGCCCTTGGTGGTAACATGAACCATGGCTATCAACACAGACCATGGCTGCAGTTGGACCATGGGTCTATGTCCCACGCTACTGTCTCGCCAGCAAGAACGACACGGCACATTTAGGATCCTTCTGCAGAAAAGCTTTAATGTGTCTTGAGAGAGAGAGCATAAGCTTACAAAGCAGAGACCCAGAATGAGGGGAACCCATCCCTTATATAGGAAACAGTCCTCGCTTCGGACGTGTCACTCTTGGATTGGTCCGCTGCCCATCAACCCAGATGACGCCTCGGGAGTAGGCAGGGACACAGCAGTGGAAAGTTACCAAGCCTATGCGCATTATAGTCCCATTGTCTCTGCCTCCCCAATGCTGGGATTAAAGGCGTGTACTACCACATCTTGAGGTCACAGAGGTCAATCTCTACCTCTGTCCCTTAAAATAATGGAAAATGTGGTTGCGGCCCTCCACAGATCTAGACATGGTCCTTGGCGGTAGCATGGGCTCTGATGTCATCATGACCCAGGCTGGCAGTGCAGGTCACTCTGATTGACATGGATCCAGCAACAGTGTGGCCCTCAAACACCAACATGACCCCACGTGGTGACCCAGATCCTGGGTACCTACAACGTTTTTGATAGCAACAGGAACCTCGGGCATCAACGCAGACCCTGACTACAGCAGGGCCACAGACCCAGAGATGGCCCCAGTTACCCACCCCTTGGGCTCATACGACACCATGGCCCCAGGTGGCAGTGCCTGTCACTCAGGTCTGTATGGGCCTGGCAGTGAGTGACACAACCCTCTGACACCATGACCAGAAGCGGCAGCCCAGATTCTGGGCATCTATGTAGCCTTTGGTGGCAACACGGGCCATGGATATCAGCACAGACTCAGGCTGTGGAAGGCCCATGGACCTAGACGTGGTCCTTGGCAGCATCCAGGGTGTGGATGTCATTGTGGTCCTAGCTGGCACTGTAGTTCACTCATATCAGCACGACCCCAGTGGCTGTGTGGTCCCTGAATGCCAACATGTCTGCAGGTGGCAGCCCAGTCCCCAGGCATCTGCTTGGCCTTCGATGGTAAGAGGAGTCACAGACATCAACATGGACCCAGATATGGCCCTTGGCTGCAGTTCAGGTCCAGAGAACACCATGGCTCTGGGTGGCAGTAAGGCTACCCAGATCTGTATAGCCTTGGTAGCAGCTTGACCCCGGAAGATCAACATGGCCTCAGGTGTTGGCCCAGGCTACTAGCTTCTACAAGTCCCTCTGTGGCAAATGGAGTCACGGACATCACACAGAGCACACCACAACAGGGTCACAGGGTCATACATGGCACTTAGCATCTGGGCCCAGATATCACCATGGTCCTGGGTGGCAGCACAGGCCTCCTAGATTGACTTAGGCCTATGGTCCAGGGTGGAAGTGCAGGCCTCCCAGATTGGCATGGTCCCTGTGGGGGCACATTCCTTGGACACTTGTAGGCAGAGGCTGCTTGTTCGTTTCAGGCCTCCCAGACCTGAAATAATCACACAGAAACTATATTAATTATAATATTGTTTGACCAGTAGCTTAAGTGTATTTCTAGCTAGCTCTTACATCTTAAATTAGCCCATTTCTATTATTTTATATTTTACCACTAGGCTCATGGTTTACCAGTAAGGTTTTGGCTGGTGGTTTTGGTCTTTCTCCTTTGGCGGCTACATGGCATCTCTCTGACTGTGCCTACTCTCTTTACATCTTTGTTCAGATTTCCTGCCTGGCTTTATTTGTTAAGCCACTGGCCGAAAGCAGCTTCTTTGGTGTGGGAGAATTGTCTGTATTCTGTCAATCATATTTTAATAAAACGCTGATTGGCCAGGCAGGCAGTATAGGCGGGAAAGCCAGACAGGAAGTAGAGGTGGAGCAAAGAGACTGGGAGTATTCTGGGATGCAGGAAGCTCCCTCTGCCATTCCTGCCCAGATCACCGAAGAGGCAACATGTGAGCTGACAGCTGAATATGGCTAACACAGAGTAGAATTATGGGTTACCGTAAGATGTAAGAATTAGTTAATAAGAAGACTGAGCTAATGGGCCAATCAGTTTATAATCTTATGGAGTCCTGTGTGTGATTTTTTCTTGGGGTATGCCGGTTGTGGGGTACTGGGTGGGACAGATACCCCAACAAGCCAGCCCCTCATGTTACATATGGCACCCAGACGTGGATAACTGAATCCACAGAAAGCTTGAGAAAGGTTGGGAAAGAATAGAGTAAAGCATGTTTTCTTGGTAGCAGCAATTTCTGGGTTCTGCTCTGCTTGCTGGAGGCAAGCAAGCACTCTCATTTAAGAGAGGCTTCCTGACTCAGCTTTAGCTGCAAAACCTGCAGCTCTTTTAAGAGGTTCTGCCACAAAACACTTAACCGGTGTTGATGAAAAGCTGAACGCTTGCTTTTCAGGTTTTCAGCTGTAACAGGAAAAAAGCTGCACTGTTTTAAAGTGCTGGCTTTCTGGGCCGTCCTGCCAGGACAAACTCTCACTCTTTCCGGCAGGCGGGCCGACTGAGTGTGGTCTGTGAGCGAGAATGCCTTGCTTGCTGGCAAGGACCTTGAAATGCCATAGACTTGTGGCGATAAAAATGGCTCTGGCAGTACCTCTGCCATGAGGCTCGAAAGCTAAGGAATGGGCTGGATTGAGCCGTCAAAGCCATGGCTTTCATCCTCTCCTTAAAGACTCCTGTAGTCAGAAAAAGAGAGATATATAGTAAAAGAAAGATTCAAAGTTGAAGAAAACCTCTAAATGGTTTGTTTACAGTGTGTTAAAAATATATGCAGGCTAAAGGTTAAAGTCATTAAAAATAAAAAAGAAAGAGAGAAGTAGGGTGTGGTGATACACACCTTTAATACCAATGCCTGGGAGGCAAAGGTATATTGACCTCTGTGACTTCAAGGGGCAGAGGTAGATTGACCTTTGTGACTTCAAGGTGTGGTAGTGCACACCTTTAATCCCAATGCCTGGGAAGCAGAGACAGGCAGATCTCTGAGTTCAAGGTGTGGTAGCACACACCTTTAATCCTAGCACAGGGAGGCAGAGACAGAGGGATCTCTGTGAGTTCAAGGACAACCTGGTCTACAGAGTTATTCCAGGACAAAGATATACAGAGAACCTGTCTCAAAAAGTAAAAGTAAAAATAAAATAAATAGAGGTTAAAATAAAGATGGAAAATATACAGAGAATCTTGATACTGTATGCTAGTATGCTCTCTTTGAATTGTTTGAATGCTGAGGAAGGAGCAACAGCTGCTAAAGGACTGTTGTTTATAAATACTGCTGAACTAACCCAAGATAGGTATTTTGAAAATACCTTGGCTTCAAAACTGAAGTCAAAAGGTATGCTACTTTGGAGAAGAGATTTTGCTTTTGTTTCCACAGGAAATGAGAGGCTGTGGATTCATTCTGAGCTAAGAAAAATCAGATTTGAACAAGGAAGACCACCCGAGAAATCTCCGGTAGGAACAGATGGCCCGGATGCCTGAGTTCTACATCCAGAACAGATTCAAGACTGCTGCCTGAGATGATCAAGACTCACAGGATACTCCAGTCAGGACTTGATTATAACTCTAAATTTTCTTTTGGTCCCCATAAGATCATCAGTGCCCCCAACCAGCAGGAAGTAGCCTGAAATACTACACCCACATTCCCAACAAATGGACTATGGGTATTTTCCTTTGTTTAAAAAAAAAAAAGAGGAAAATGGTATAGGAGAATTGTCTGTATTCTGTCAATCATATTTTAATAAAACGCTGATTGGCCAGGCAGGCAGTATAGGCAGGAAAGCCAGACAGGAAGTAGGGGTGGACCAAAGAGACTGGGAGTATTCTGGGATGCAGGAAGCTCCCTCCGCCATTCCTGCCCAGACCACCGGAGAGGAAAGATGTAAGCTGCCCCACTGGAAAAGGTACTGAGCCATGTGGCTAACGTAGATAAGGATAATGGGGTAACATATGTCATAAGAGCTAATAAGTAGCCTGACCTAATGGGCCAATCAGCTTTATAACTTATAGAGATCTCTGTGTGATTGATTTTCTTTGGGACTTGCCGGCTGTGGGGTACTGGGCGGGACAGAAACCCCAACAAGCCGGCCCTCATGTTACACTTCTTTATTACCCAATGGCAATAAAACATATTCACAGCATACAGAAGGGAATCCTACATTGGACACTGATATGGTCACAGATGGTAGCCCAGACTTTGGGCATCCTCAGGGCCCTTGGAGATAACAGGAACCACAGATATCAAGACAGACCCCCACAGCTGCAGCAGGGCCAGAGCCCCTGACATGATCCTTGGCTGCAGCCAATGCCCGGACATCACCATGGACATCACCATCCATGTCAGCCTGTTCACCACCCTCATCCCCTAAGACCCACCTCTCTCTCCAGCACATGAATCATCCTGCTTCTTTCTCTCTCCCAATTCCCCATCTTGTATCCACTCACCATAATGGTGCCCAAACACCCTGTACCAGAATGATCAGGTCGGATGCTGGTTGATTTCTACCCACCCAAGCCAGAAGGCATGATGTGAGCAGCTGCCAGCCTCCTCACAAGCCCCCGGCTCCTCAATTAACCTCTTAATGGAAAGCATCCTAGTTTGGAGCAGTGGCTCAAAGTCAGCTGCATACAGCGACTGTGCCATCACGCAGCTCTGGTCTTGCTATTGTCCCTTGTCTTGCTGATTATTACCACGTGACTCGAACCTTTCCTTGTACACGGTCTACCCATAAATGGCTTAAGTTATTAATGTATACAGTCTTTATTTAAACCAGATAACAGAGTAACACTAAAAGCATTTGTGCCGCCTTCTGGATTTCCCGGTGCACCCATCTCTTTCTTTTCAGTCCTAGGGATTGAACTCAAGGCCGAGTGCATTCCGGTGATCTACTGCTGAGCCCCAACCCCAGCACTTAGATAATTATCTTGACTAACTAGTAGTTTTAAGTAAAATTATTTATGTCGGGCATAAATGGTCTGCATGCCTTTAATCCCAGCACTCTGGAGGCAGAGGCAAAGGCAGGTGGATCTCTCTGACTTCCAGACCAACCTGGTCTACGTAGTAAACTTGAGGCTGACCTAGGCTACATAGTGAGCCCCTGCTTCAAAATAATAACAAAGCAAAAAAAAATTAGTTATTATCGTTTTGTATGTACGGCGTGTGTGTGGGCCAGAGCCTATGCGGAGGTCAGAGGCCATCCGTGGAGAGCGGGAGTTTTCCCTTCTTCCTTTCTTTGGGTTCTGGACCGGAGCTCAGACTGTCAGGCTTGCACAGCAAGCACCTTGACCTGAACCCTCTCAGCAGTCCTGGACCAGAGCCTTTCATTTCTTCAGGTGAAAGGCTGATGCCCCAAGGCAGAGAGAGCAGAGGACAGGGACTGTGTTCCCCCATCCCTTCCTGTTGGGCAGTGGCTGGATCTACCTGCCCCCATCCCCAATCTTCACCATTTGTTTTTCTCAGGCTCCAACCACTGTTGTTTTTTTTTTTTTTTAATTTGTTGGTTTTTTGATTTATTACTATTTCTGTTTTGTTGAGATAGGGTTTATCTGTATAACAGCCTAGCTGTCCAGGAATTCACTTTGTCGACCAGGCTGGCCTTAAACTCACAGAGATCTGCCTGCCTCTGCCCCTGTGTGCTGGGATTAAAGGCGTGCGCCACCTTTGGGTTTATTTTTATTTTCATGTATCTGAATATTTTGCCTGTATATATGTACAGGCATTGCATGCATGCCTAGTGCTCACAGAGGCCAGAAGGCACGGGATCCCCTGGAACTGGAGTTGGAGGTGGCTATGAGCCACCATGTGGGCATTAGGAACCAAATCCAGGTCCTCTGCAAGAGCGGCCAGCGCTCTAACCGCTGTCAGCCCTATCAACCCCACCAAGCACTGTTTATAAGCAGGCCCTTCACTGAACTGTCCTCGGGTTTCTAGGGTGTAGGTGTCTTAGTCACTGTTCTGTTACTGTTAAGAGACACCAAGGCCAAGGCAACTCTTACAAAAGTCCCCATTTAATTGGGGACTTGCTTACAGCTTCAGAGGCTTACTTTATGACCATCATGGTGCTCAGTGTAGCAACAGGAAGCACAGTGGCAGGCTAGCGTGGTGCTGGAGAAGTAGCTGAGGAGAGAGAGAGAGAGAGAGAGAGAGAGAGAGAGAGAGAGAGGCAGACAGACACTGGGTCTAGTATAGGCTTTTGAAACCTCAAAGCCCACCTCCAGCGACAGGCTCCCTCCAACAAGGCCACACCTCTTATCTCTAACAGTGCCCATCCTTATTGACTGAGCATTCAAGCATATGGGCTTATGGGGCCATTATTATTCAAACCATTACAGTAGGTGACGACATGCCCAGAAATTGGAGGCCTCACTCAGCATCCTCCTGGACCTCCAGGGTCATAAAAATCTCAAGGCCATGGTCTCCTTTGTGGAATTTATCTAGATACTAAAGCTGGACTCCCTTTATGTCCTTCAGGGTCTGTTCTTGTTGGGCTAGAGGATCAGAGCAGGGCTCTGGCTTGTCTGTCATTCAGGAGATGTGCCATATTTTTTGGCTTTGAGTCAGGGCAGGGTCTCATGAGGTAGGTCCAGGCTGGACTTGAATTCATAATCTTTGTTTCAACATCCCTGAGTGGTAGACATAAGGACAAGTGTACCAATCTGGGCGACTTGAAACTGAATGAAAAAACAGCATTTATGTCACACTGGTTTCATGGACTTCTTCTGAGAGGTGGAGACAATAGGTACAAAGGGCTTTAAAAACAGCACCTTGGAGGCCGGGCATGGTGGTGCATGCCATTAATCCCATCAGAGGCAGGCAGGTCTTTGAGTTTGAGGTCAGTCTGGTCTACAGAGTAAGTTCCCGGACAGCCAGAGCTGTTTTACAGAGAAACCCTGTCTCAAAAAGTCAACCCCCCCAGCACCTTGGGGGCTGAAGAACTGGGTCATTAGTTAAGATTGGTTGTTATCTTGCATATGATCCAACTCTGGCTCTTAGCACCCATGTGGTATGGCTCACAGTTACCTGTAACTCTGTATAGCTGTACACATAAACTCATCTTTAATAAGCAAGCAAATGAACAAACCTAGCATTTCTCAACATATTGGTAAAGCCAGGCAGTTGAACCATGTGAGGGTAAAAGGGTTACACAGGAGGAGAGATCCTGTACACCATTTACCTTGGTTCTTGCTTACTCAGTCTTTCAAATTCTAGCCAAGGTCTGCAAACAGTCGGCCCTTGATACTTTCTTTTGTCATTCACTACTGTGCCATAGTTTCAGTTCAGGATTCCTCTGAGACAATACATTCAAACACTGGTCATTGCACTGGGAACTGAGGCCCAATGAGGGTAGGAGTTGCCCAAGGTCTCATGGAGGGTGTTCTGGTCATGGTTCTACATACCAAATAGTCTAGAAATACTTTGATAAACAGGTTATTTGTGATTGATGAGTGAGCTCAGCTTGTTCCTGTCATCATCCTTCAGAACTCCCTCCCTTCTGGTCTAATCTAGAAGACCCTGAGTCGTGGAGTTCACCCCTGTGCTTCTCCACACCCAAGTCCCTTTCTGTCTCATGGCTTTTGCAGGAGCTGCCTCCGGTCCTCTCTTTGGTTTGGTCTTTCAGCTCTGCAGGGCGTTTCCTGATGGTCTCATCCCAGTTTCCAAGACATCCTGGTTAGCTATCCTCAATGTTTTGCACCCACAATCATCCTTGCTTTGGTCTTTGCCTTCCCCTTGACTGGTTTCAGCGCCCTGCAGGACATCTGGATGCTGGGCAGGTGCTCAGCATTCTGAGGACAACGACAGGAAGGCAGGTGACAAGAGACACAGCAGAAACCACTTTAGAGAAAGTCTGGAGGTTTATTGAACAATCGGAGTCACAACTGAACATGGTAAGTCACCTTCACAAGGCTCAGTCTTCCAGGCAGGAGGGATGGGTGGTCTCAGGCTTTCCCCACAGAATCCCTGTCTCACTTCCCAGCTTTCCTACCTGCAGCCCCTGGGGACCCAGCCTTCCAGCTGGTCACAGAGCAGACTGGGGCATATTAAAGTCCTGAAACCTGGGACCACTCTCACCTCATGGTGGCAGCAGGACCCTGGCTCAGCATCAACCTTGAACCCAACTATGACCCGGATTTGTCGTAGAAAGCGTTAGGGACAAGGTGATGAATTCAAGGGCGGAACTCCACGCATGCCTTGTCCCGGTGTTCCCACTGCCAGTCTTTAGGAAACTACAAACACAACCCTCCTCCGAGTGCTGGATGCAAACTGCCTAACCGGTAAGAACCAGGAACTGCTGAAGCCAAGAGTCTGCGATTCCCAGCTACGCACAGGAATGACTGCCACAGGGGGACTGAGGAGGCACCATGATGCTGACTTTGGAAACGCCCATGAGAGCAGCCTGCTGCCACCTGGCTGCTCTCAAAGCCAGGAACTCCAGTTGGCAGGAGAGGGTAAGACAGCTAGCCACACAAAGGCCTTAGCCTCACAGCAAGGACACTCTGCATTCCAAAAATGTTTCCAGAATCTTCTGGGCGGAGGGGCTGTGTGTGGGGGGTGCTGCCTTTCTAATCACATCATGATTTGTGATCTCGGTCTCTGAATAAAGCTTTGGAGGAAAAGGCCCGTCACTTGGCCAGTGGCATGTCCACAGGTCCTTCTGCTTGTGTGGACTGTCAGCTGAGTGGAAACCTGACTCTTTGAGATAAGGATTCCCACACCTGACATCAAAACAAGGTGCGAATTAAGCATCTGCAGTCAGCCACCAAACCAACCTGGCCCTTCCTGTGATGTACCTCCTCAAATCTGTCTGATTTGACAGAGGGTTCAGGTCTGTCTGTGACCTCTGAGGTGAGCTCAGAGGAAGTGGCCGCCCACGAAGGGGGATGAACTAGATGAGAACAGTCATAAACGAGCGATGCTGGGGATGGTTGTGGCTGCCCCTGCCTTAACCATCTGTCTGGCTTGACATTACCTGGAAATCCAGCTGGTCGTCTCACCCCTGATAGTGAGGGACGGGCAGAGCACTTCCGGGGGTTGGCATGCCCCTTGCACAGGGCTGCCAGGTTCCTAGAACTTGCAGGCTCCTTGAGCCGTCCTGTCCCGGGGAGGGCTCCTGCACAGATAGGCAGTTGCTCCTGGGTCTCAGGTTCTGCTTCGAGCCTAGCACCTCCTGCCTGAGTCCCTCAGCTCACAGGACCCACACAAGCGCCCCTCCTCCACCTGCCCCTGTTTGTCTGTCTAGCAAGGCACTAGGAAGTGGTTCAAGTTTAGGCAATCGGCTGTTCGGCTGCATTTTCTCTTTGTAAAAAGGCACAGTTTTTATTGTAACGAGGCCACAATGCTCTCTGAGGACTCGACTCTCCGTGGCTGCAACCTGCATCCCCACTGGGTCTTAGATACCCGTCCACCCCCTTTTTGATTCCTTCCTAGATGGCCACAAGGACACCAGGAATCCACCCAAGAGCTGTGCCAGCACAGGGGCTGCGTGGAGGTGGCTCTACACCAGCCACCTGGCCAACCCGGGGGCTTGCTGACCTCGGTACCAGGATTACTAAGGCAGAGTTCTGACCCTAGAATCGCATAACAGGTTACTTACCTGTTCGAGTAAGTAACACGAACAGGTGGCCCAATCTTTGGAGGGTGAGTTTCTGTTTGAGACCCCCAGGACCCTGACGTGGGGTTAGGGGTGATCTGGTGAGGGGACAATAGCTGATGAGATCCTCACTATTAACAAGGCTGCAGCTGTGACGCTCAGGCATTGGGTTACGCCAAAGCCTCTGGTCCCCCACTGCCTCCACTCCTAAGGTCACACATGGGCTTGGGTCAGGGGTTGCCCGACACTTGGCTGCTTGCATTGTATGCCCGCGTACCCCACGGCTCATCTTCGCTTTTGACAGAACCGCAGGATTTTTCAGAATCTCCAGGGTTCTGTGAGGTTGGAACCACAATGGTCATTATCTGGGGGATGTTGCCCCCAGTGGTGAGCACCTCGCAGCATCCCATTCCTCTCTGATGCAGAGAGCTGCCAAGGAGAGACACAGAGAAAGGACTTTGGACGCATGGGCTGGGAGCTGTTCAGTCTGGAGGTCTACTTAGTCAGCTGAACTAGCCCTGAAAACCTGGTACCCAGACAGCCCTGACGCTAGAATGGGCATCTGAAATACCCAGAGAGCCGGGGGAGACATCCTTTACATCTGGCTGCAGAGTAAGGGGGCCTTTGCCTAGTTATGGAACACTCTGAGGTCCCAGGGGGCTCTCACTGCCCTGGACCAACACAGAAGCTGGGCAATACTAGCAGTCTCCCCTGGGACAGGCACACTGCCTTGCCAGCGGCTGGCACACAGGCTTAAAAGCTGTTCCAAGGCCAATACCACCTTTCTTTCCAGGGCACTGTCATGTCTGAACAGCCCGAGAGTCGAGCAACCTCATAGGGCTAATTTTCTGGCCTGAGGCTGCCCAGGTATTTCTACCCCTTAGGGGACATGTTGGCAGCCCGAGGAGCTCTGCTGTTAAATAAGCAGGCTCTGCCTTCTTACAGTGCCATTTGTACGGTCTCTTCTCCCTCTGGCCCCACCTCACAGTGCTTCAAGAACCCTCTGTCCCAAGCCATTTGGCCCAGCACCTTGGTGCCCACAGATGCCCTTCTCCCACCGGAGGAAGGTTTGTAAACTCCACAGCAACCCGAGGGGCTCGTCGAGGAGGTCTGAGGACTCAGTTTCTGTTGAACTTTTCTAAGACCGTAGAGTTGGTGTGTTCAAAGAGCCACTGCTGGGTGAGGGAGGAGGGGTTGCAGGTGTTCATGAAGATCCTGTGGTCGCTTTCGCTGCAGTCCATGCAGCTGCCGCTCACAGGGTGGTACAGGGTCTTGTCCTACGGGACAGGGAGGTTGTCAGGTGGGGGACACAGAAGCCATGACAGCAACAAGGAAACAAGTCGATTTGATTGACGCTCATATCCTGCTGGCCCTGCTCTTGGCCTATGGCCCAGCATCTCCCATTTCCCTGGGATGGATGCTACTTCTAAGCAGGATCTTTAACACAGCCTGCTTCCAACCAAAACACTACTTGGTCCCTGCTGTGGGGCTTGGTTGCTTGTTTCCTTCCTTTTCTTTCTTTCTCTCTCTCTCTCTCTCTCCCTCCCTCCCTCCCTCCCTCGCTCCCTCCCTCCCTTTCTTCCTGTGTCTCACTATATAGTTCTGGCTGACCTGGAACTTGTTATGTAGACCAGGCTAGCCTAATCTCACTGAGATCTGCCTGTCTCTGCCTTCCCAATGCTGAAATTAAGATGTGTACTACCACACCCTGGCTGGCTTTCTTTTTACCCCCCCTCTCCCTCCCTTTCTCCCTCCCCCTCAAGACAGGGTTTCTTTGTGTAGCCTTAGCTGTCCCTGAACTAGCTCTGTAGATGAGATTGGCCTTAAATTCACAGAGATCCTCCTGCCTCTGCCTCCCAAGTGCTGGGATTAAAGGCATGTGCCACCACTGCCCGGGTGGCTTTCTTTTTAAAATGCATGAATCTGGGTTTCCGCCCTCTCTCTCCAAGCTAGATTAACAGCAGAGAGGATGAGTGGACAGGATCTGCAGGGAGAAGCAGGAGGCATTGCACTCCCTGGTCTGCTTCCCCATCCCGCACCGTTCCCCACCTTGCGGTACTTCCACAGCTGGTTGCCCTTCATGCTGTGGCAGTCATAGAGGGTCACCGGGCTAGTATGGGAGACAGCGTCGAAGCAGAACTTCTTGGTGTGCTGAGGGTCCCCAGGCCGGATGTCCTCCCTCCAGGTGAAGGTGAAGACCTGCAGACACAGGGACATCAATAGAAGCAGCAAACACTGAGAACGCCCTTCATTGTTTGCCGGTTTGTTTTCTGGGATGGAGTCCACTGTTTGATGGCCCCATCATGCTATACAGACAGGGATAGTCCTAAGCCCTTGATCTTCTTGCCTCCAGCTCCCGAGTGCTGAAATTATAGGCATGTTCTACCATGCCTGGCTTGCTCGGCTGTTTTTATTTATTCACTATTTATTATTGTTAAAACAGGCTTTTACTTTGTAGCCCAGGCTGGCTCTGAATTCCGTGAACTCCTGCTTCAGCCTCCTGAGTGCTAGTATTACAGGCATGCATGCATTCTGTTTTGTTTTGTTTTTTTTTTTAAAGATTTATTTATTTATTTATTATGTAGTGTTCTGCTTGCAAGTATGCCAGAAGAGGGCACCAGATCTCATTATGGATGCTTGTGAGCCACCATATATGGTTTCTGGGAATTGAACTCAGGACCTCTGGAAGAGTAGTCAGTGCTCTTAATTGCTGAGCCATCTTTCCAGCCCCTGGTTTTTTTTTTTGCTTTGCTTTGCTTTTCTTTCTTTTTCTTTTTTTGAAACAGGGTTTCTCTGTGTAGCCCTGGCTGTCCTGGAACTAGCTCTGTAGATCAGGCTGGCCTCAAACTCACAGAGATCTGCCTGTCTCCGCCTCTTGAGTGCTGGGATTAAAGGTGTGCGCCACCACTGCCTGAGGGCTTCTGCTTGTTCTAAATTAGAGAAAATTAAGCTCAGCGGTCTGAAAAAGAATTTGTTGACTCTATCTCATGTTCTAATAAGCCAGCCTTAACTTTAAGAGGAGATTTACTTTTACTTATTAGGTGTTGTAGGATATTATTTTAAGATGTGTTATATATTCAATGATGCAAAGATGTGTTGCATTCTTTTATGTTGCATTTGTTTAACTCTGTGAAACTGTGTTACTTTGCCTGTCTAAAACACTGATTGGTCTAATGAAGAGCTAGCTGAGAAATAGCAAGGCAGGAGAAAGGATAGGCAGGGCTGGCAGATAGAGTAAAAAGAAGGAGAAATCTGGAAAAAGGAGAATTTAGGGGTGAGAGGAGGAAGACTCCAGGGGCCAGTCACCAGTTACACAGCAAGTCACAGAGTAAGAAGAAAGACACATAGGATAAAGATAAAAGCCTGGAACCAAAAGATGGGTGCGATAATCTAAGTTTAGGAAAACTTGCTAGAAATAAGCCAAGCTAAGACTGGGCATTTATAAGACTCCATGTGATTTATTTGGGAGCTGGGTGGTAGAACCCCAAAAGAGCAAAGACCAAAAGAGCCAAAAGAGTAAAAAACAACAATTACGTGTCTGAGTGTGTCTGTGCACAGGAATGAAATGCCTGCAAAGACCAGAAGAGAGCGCTAGATCCTCTGAAGCTGGAGTAATAGAGGGTTGTGAGCTGCCCAATGTGGCTGCTGGGAACTGAACCCAGGCTTCTGGGAACTGAACCCAGGTCTTCTGTAAGAACATTACGTTCTTTTAACAGCCGAGCCATGTCTCCAGTTCTTAGTAACTCAGCCTTAAAAGGCATTAACTCCCAGCTAATTCTATCACCTTGTTGCTGCTCCTACCATGTTCCCAGACAAGGAAACAAATCAGAAGCTTCAGCAAGCACCACCCTAATGAGAGGAGGTCCCCTCAGAGACCTTGCTGTCACCAGACACCCAGTGGACTTCCCATTCTGAATGAAGATCCTAGCGGAACCCACTTCCTGAATTTAGCTGATTAATGCCCCCTCCTTGTACCTTTCTGCCGAAGAATAACTAACCATTGATACTCCGTCCCCATGGAAAGCGCACAGTTGGTGTGGCTGGACTGCCTACAACCACCCTCACAGGATAACAAGCCCATCCCTCTCCAAGGTTCCTATGCTCCCTGGCCCAATCTCCCTCCAGTCCCCTCATGGTATCCCCAGGCCACCAGAGACCTGTTTTCTCTTACTAGAGATTCAGCAGCACCTACCAGAACTCTCTAACATTGGAATTGTTGTCTGTCTGCCTTTCTTACTTTTCAAGTTAATCTCCTTGTGGGCACTCTAGCTGCCAGCACATTTACCAACAGCTCGCTCCCTGATGCCACTGTCCTGTCTGCCTCTCGTGTGCCTTTTCCCCGATGTCAGGGCTGTTTCCAGATTCTGGGTTAAAAAGCAGGCCACTAAGAACATTTGTGGGCAAGTCCGCGCACACAGTGGGGCTCCAGGCCAGCCAGGGCTACATGATAAGCCTCTGGGAGGCTGGAATTGTGCTGACTTCATACAGCGGCGTGGAAAGGACGGCCATCAGGGCCGGATCCTCCAGGAAGGAGGTGCCAACCTTCCTTTACTCACGGCTGATTTCCACCGCAGGGCTTGTATGTGCACTGCTCAGGAGTCTCCCGCATTTTGTGAGGAGGTCCAAGCAGTGCACACTGCTTATGCTTTTAGTACATCTGTGTCTTTAATCCATATCAACAAGAAAATAAACGGTGACAGAAGCTGGCAAGGACACAGGGCAAGGAGCTCTGCTACCCGGGGGAGAATTCAACATTCGTGCAGCCCCTGTGAAAATCGTTGTGGAGGGGCCTCAGACATGAAGCCCAACCTACTGTATGTGACCCAGTTCTCCTCAAAGGAATCTACACCAAAGCACTAAAGAGAGGCCTGCTGTTTTACTTATTGAGATAAGGTCTCACATAGCACACGCCGGCCTTGATCTCCCACCTCCTGCCTTGGCCTCCAGAGTGCAGGGATTAATTACAGGCATGTGCCGCCACGGCCAGTGCTGTGGTGTTGAGGATTAAATCCGGGGCTTTGCACACGTGAGGCAAACACTCGTAGCTGAGCACTTGTTTCCCAGTGTTTTTTTTATTTAAATTTGTATTTATAGGCTGGGCGTAGTGCACACCTTTAATTCCAGCCTACAGGAGGCAAAAAGGCAAGAGGATATCTGAATTTGAGGCGATTTGGTCTAGATAGCAAGTTCTATGACAGCCAGGGCTACATAGAGAGGCCCTGTCTCAAAAAAAGTATTTTAATACTCTGTGTGGGGTGTGTGTGTGTGTGTGTGTGTGTGTGTGTGTGTGTGTGTGTTGCATGTGCCATAGCAAGAATGTGTTGGTCAGGGATTTGATTCTCCCCTTCTACCCTGAGTTCTGGGGATGGAACTCTGGTTTTCAGCCTTGAAAAGCAAGCACCTTTACTGGCTGGGCCATCGTAGCAGCCAGCCCCGTTTAGGGATTTTATAAGCCGAGGAAGGCAGACAGGGCACATGCTGCCTTCCAGGGCAGTGCCCTCTCTGAGTCATTACCCTGCAGAAAGGTCCCCAATAGAGCTGACCAGAGGCTGTGTCGTGCTCCTGAATCTGCAGAACCATGAGAACTGGGAGCTAATAAACTTCCTTTCTTTATAAAGTACTCGGAACATGACATTCAGGTACAGAAACAGAAACCAGAGCAAGCACGTGTGTGGACACACACACTAGTGAGATGAGCCAAAAGGTGCCTATTGGTTACAAGTATGAGGGTGGGGGTTTATAGGACAGTCCAGATGAACAGTGGTACCCGTCACATGCAGGAATTCCGTCCCCCTTCCCCCGGTGCTCTGGGAGCACCGAGACTTATCCTCTGGTTGACAACGGTCTCTGTTCACTAAGCGTGAGGACCTCAGAGTCCCTCTGAGTGGACCTCACCTGCATGCTGTTCCAGCCAGCCTCTCCACGGCCCCGAATGCAGGTCTCAAGCCTCAGTGGAGAGCCCAGTGTGCCGTGCTTCGTGTCTGTGCACAGTCCCGTGCCCACATTGCGAATCTGAGGGGACAAAGGAAGGGCAATCGCTGAGGCACCTCAAGACGTCCAGTGGGCCCTGCTGGGTGGTGAGGAGACCAAGACAGACTCAACTCTGTGCTGCCTTAGAGGAGCTTGCCCCAGGCTGCAGGAGATCCTCCTGACTGTGAGGGACAGGATCCCAGTGGCTCCCCAGTGACACTTCCTGAAGCCTGGGAAGGTGAGGAAGGAAGGAGGGAGGCCAATGTTCTGCAGTGTCCACCCAGCAGATCCAGGATCCAATTTGACCCTCATTGTAGGAGCCTGAGAGGTAGCTGTCCAGGGACAGTATCTTTGCTGTCCATCTAGAATTATTCTTTAGGGCAAGGGAATGACACAAGGAAGCAGGAGTCCTCCCCAACCCACTCCAAAGAATAAAAATGGCCCTGACCCCATATCTCAGCCATGAAGGCTGGGGGTCAGAGCTGCAGATCTGCTTAGGACACACACATCACCAAGAGGCAAGGTGGTGACAGTTGAGTTAGTCTCGGATGGCCTTTCGTGGTTCTGGTGAACCACAGGAGAACCAGATGGAAATGAGGCCATTACAACTCAGTTGTTCCGAACCTGACCTCTGTATTCTTAGTCTGCGCTGCCACTGGGATCCAAGGGCTAGGAACTTGGTTCACCTGAAGAGCGCGGCTTAGAATGAGCAAGCTCCTAGGTTCCCGTCCCTGGCACTGCAAGCCCAAGGGCCCAGACCCAGCAGTGTCTCATGGTCAAAAGGCGAAATGGATGCTGACCCAGCTTAAATCCTCAGAACACTTACTAGCACAAGAGAACAAAACCCAGCCCCACCACGACAGGGTCCAAGAGAAAAATGGAAGAGGCTTTCCTGGGCACGCTCTCTCTGTGTCTGCGCCCAGTCGCTCCATCTACACTCACCTCCCCCCACGCCGCGGCTGGGGGCTCCACAGGTGGGTAGAACTTGGGCAGGTCCCAGGCAATCTTGGTCATAAACCACTTGAAGCTCTTGCAGTTGAGGGAACTTCGGAGCTTCTTCTGGGCCACGACATCCCCGGCTGAGAGGTGGCGGTACTCCGGTCTGCGCTGGTATATGTATTCCGCGTACTCGTCCATCCACACTTCCGCCACACGCTTCAGGTTCTGGAACGAAAGATGGGCACAAGGTTCAGGCTTCCCGAGGAGCCCAGGCCAACCAGGAGCCATCTTAACTGGCCCTTGCATCTTAGTTTTTGAGGCAGGGTCTCTCACTGAGCCTGGAGCTAGGCTGGTAACCAGTACACCCCAGCTATCCTGTCTTCCCCTGGCTGGGCTTGGTTATAGGTGTCTGGTTATAGGTGGTTTTTTATGTGGGTGCCAGGATGCAAACTCAGGTCTCATCGGCACACGGAGAACTTACTCACTAAGCCACTTTTCCACTCTTCAAAGCCAATGTGAGTTGGGTTTCTGCTATTATCCACCAACTGGTTCTGGCCAAATTCCATAAGAATAATTTGCACCCAGACCTCCTAATCCTACCAGCAGGTGGGATTTCTCGCAATCCTCAGAGGTTTGAGAGCTTCATGATAAAGCCTCAGGACAGCCAACTATAAAACAACAACCCATGGGGGAGACAGTCCAAGGGGGAGGCAGCCTTGGGCAGAGCAATCGGGAGACAGGAAGACTAAGATCTTGTGTGTCAACCATGTGAAAATCCTCTCTATTCCTGCAGGGTGCTCCACTCAGAACACAAGAGTGTAAGTCAGAGGGAGCCCCTGCTGGCAAACCTCCTCCTTCGAACCTAGGCTTCCTTCAGTGGCGAGGGTCTGTGTCTCCCTCCCTCAAGACACCCATGGAACTGAGGGGCTTGGCTTCCATCTTGAGGTTAATCTGAATTTTCCTCTGAAGTGTAACAGTTATTGACACTTGTGTGTAAAGGTTTGCTTTAGGAGCAGACAGCATGGCGGGGGGACTGGACAAATGTTTAAGTGTTTTCTGGTGGAGATGATTGAGTTCTGCAGACCAGATGGTCTCAAGGCATGGCACTGTAAAACAGCCAGGGCCTAGGTTAAATGAGGGAGCGTGGCCATGCACCCATAAAACTTTATGACGTCAATCACCATTTGATTTTCAAGTGCCACAACCTGGTGTCCTAAGTCCCTTGGGTTCCCCTCCAGTGTCTTAAAATTGTGGAAAACCACTCTTAGCTCTTGACCCAGGCAGAAAGTCACCCCAGGGAGGCCCTGCATGGGAACCCTGCCCTGTGAAAGGTCTCTGTGATAGATTCCAAAGACAGCCAGGCTTCCTTACGGCCACTGACCCTACTGGAAAGAGGGAGCTAACTCCACTGGGTGCCTACGCAGCAAAGGCTGGGCCTGGAGCAAGTGGAGGGCCTCAGGGCTTGCACATCAAGAACATTCTAGAACACGGAGACTCTTCTCTTTCCCTGGCCTGCCTGTCCAGGCCTGTCCCCTCCACCTGATGCAGGACTGCCTTTCTCATGTCCCAGTTCCAGGGTCAGGCTTGTGCAGTAAGACCCGGTGTTTGTTCTAGAGGCGGATGTGCCATTAAGAGAGCACGCTGGCTCTCTCAGGGCCCTGAGAACCTCTAAATGTCATTCAGGAGGCAAGCGCCCTAGAAGCCTGTGAGTTTGGCTGCCAAAACAGTGAGACGACTTTTCTTTTCCCCTTTTTGTCTTTGGAGACAGGATCTTGACTATGAAGCCTGGGGTGGTTTTGAACTCTCTATCCCCCCCAAACACGTTGCACTTGACCCAGAACTAAAATGATGGCGGTGCAGCTGCAGTTCCGGTGGGCAGAGGCACTTCCCATGCAGTCATACAGGGGACAACTGGGCTTACAGAGGAGAGACGGGATGCGCCACTGGGGCCAGCTCACGTCAGACACAGGCCCTGATTCAGGATAGATGGCCAGCGATGTCAGATGCCTGAACGGCATTCACATGAGAGACGGAAGCCCCCTGTCCAGTGCTAGCTGTTAACAGGGATGCAGCCACTGACACCCATGTAGACAGTCACAGTCTCCGTGTAGGGAACAGGTGCAGGTGCCTGTCAGACTGAAGCAGGAGTTGGAGTTATTTAATGTTTTCATTTCCTCTCTCCCGCCCGGAAGTGGAGAATGGAAGCCAGGGAGAAGGGAGGTCGGTGTGTTGCTACTCTGCGGGGTGTCTGGCTGGAAGACAGGTTTCTGTGGTGTCACTGCAGCCTTCCAGCACCCTGATATTCATTTCCGGCTTGGGAAAGGGTGCAGTAGGGCAGGCCCTGGGTCCTGCTCAGGGGTCCTTCTCCCCCTGTTCCTAGTAGCCTCCAAGAGTGGCAATCTCTGGCTTATGAAAAGATTTTGGCTCCGTTTTCCTGTTTGGCATTCTACAGGAAAGGCCAAGGGCATCTGAGAAGATTTCCATCTCTTGGTGGGCCTGATGTGGAAACCATATCCTCTGCTAAGGGGCTGTCCACAGGGCAGTGGGCCTGGAGGCTGTCGTTAGAGACTCTCACCACTAGAGGGCTCTGCCATCCTGCCTTCCTGGCCATGGTCTGGCTCAGCGGTGCTTGAAGCTGAGGAAGTAACTCCTGGAAAGGCCTGGAAAACCTTTGGGAACCCAGGCAGAAGGTCCCCCAGTGCTTCTTTGTTGGGGCATGGCTGCACTCTGGCCTTTCTAGTACTACAAACAGCACAGTATCTTTCCAACCTCATCCCCGGGGGGTGGGCATCTCCTTCACTTATTTTTGAGATCACTCTTATTTTTTAGTTTTAAAAAAAAATCCCTAGTAAAAGAACTCCCATCCCCCAAATCTTTTGCTAATGATTACCCCCAATTTAGTTCAATCCTTAACATGGTTTTCAGGTCAATGGAGTAGTTTGACATGTTTGGGTGGGGATAAAGAAGAGAACCATTTATTTTTTTATGCCCCCCTTTCAACAGTGATGACAAGACCACCATGTTTGCTTGACAGGTCTCTTTAAACCACCGCTGGTCTAGCTTTGTGTCTCTGTCATCTCTACCTCGGGCAGCCCTCCTGTGAAATGACCAGTTCGCTCCACTTAACACATCGCTTTCCTGTCCTTCTGTAGCGCTGCGCAGTGCTGAGTTGGAAAAGATCAACTCCCTTTCAACAGAGTTCCAAACGCAGCCTCAGAGGAGTTAGGCCATCCATACTCCCAGCCCCACGGCCTCCACGGAGCCAAGCAGGGCTCTCTGTAAGTTCCTTTCAGTTGGCTTTCACTTGGGGATCATCCAGCAATCACTTAGCCTGAGGCCCCCTGGGGCCCCTATGCTCCCACAGGCTGCCCCCAGTCCCCTGCAAAGCCACTGTCTTACCCGGGCCAGGCTGACTCCAGCAGGGACCTTGTAGGGCACATACTTCCTATAGATGTGGCCCACCCTGGAGCAAGGGATGTCCTCCATGCGACCCCCCACACATCCACACCTGCAGGGCGAGAAGGGAGGATGCAGGTGATGACTCTATCCTATGTCCCCATCCCCTCGGATGCCAGCACACAGTCTGCATGGCTTTCTCAAGCCCTGAACTCAAAAACGGGGCAGAAAAATACCTGCAAGGCTATGGTAAGAGCTGCCAGTCACAGCTGCTGAGCGAAGTTCCAAACTGTGCAGAACCCACTGCAGACACTGAGATACACAGGAAGTCAGGGAGAACTGGAGGTCGAGGATAGGACAGAAACCCGTCGGCATGACGGGGCCACTGTGCTCTTGAATTCACAGCAGCAGTGGTCACCTGCATAAGACCTGCCCAAGGTTGGGCGCCATGGGTCAACGCCATGGCTCGTTGTGTAAAATGCACCTACTGCCAGGTCTTGGGATACACGTGGAGGAAGGAGAGAACCAAGTCCCCCAGCTTGTCCTCTGACCACTACATGTGTGCTATAGAAGCCCCCAAATTTATTAATAGAAATAAATAAAATAGATCGGGGCCCCTCAACAGTCTCATTTGAATGAGGTGTTAATGGATGCCAGGGAGGAAGGGACATTTTCTCCAGTGGTGTAGCCATCCTGCGAATAAATAACACTAGTTGAGCTCACGAGACACAAAAGTAGAAGGGGACAGGCTGGGGAAAAGAAGGGGATCAGTGGGACGGGGAGGAGGCTGCGACACTGTCCTCGTGGGCTGGTCTGGTCTACAGGGACGAGAACACCAAGTGTGCAAAGGCTCAGACACTGTGCTATGGATGCCAGAGGCTTGGAGTCCAATGGTGTGTGAGGGAAGGGAAGGAAGGTGCGGTTTCTTGTCAGGGTACGGCTAGACAGGACGTCTTCATAGCATTCGGTTATACAAAGTTGGCTCTGTTCATGGAATGGGGTGTTTTCCTTTGTTTAAAAAAAAAAGAGGGGGAAGTGGTGCGGGAGAATTGTCTGTATTCTGTCAATCATGTTTTAAGTAAATGCTGATTGGCCAGGCAGGAAGTATAGGTGGGAAAACCAGACAGGAAGTAGAGGTGGAGCAAAGAGAACAGGAGAATGCTGGGAAGGAGGAAGCCCATTTCTCCCAGTCCAGCCCAGACCACCAAAGAAGCAACATGTGACTTGCCCAGCTGAGAAAGGTACCGAGCCATGTGGCTAACATAGATAAGAATACTGGGTTAATATAAGCTATAAGAGCTAATAAGTAGCCTGAGCTAATGGGCCAATCAGTTTTATAACTTATGGAGATCTATGTGTGATTTTCTCTGGGGCTTGCTGGCTATGGGGTACCAGGCGGGACAGAAACCCCAACGAGCAGGCCCTCATGTTACACAAAATAAATAAAACAGATTGGGCCCCTTAACAGTCCAGATACAACAATCCAGAATCGAGGCCACAGTGGCTTTGGGCATGGAGGGTCCTAGCTGTTTCTGGGACATTAACCAGGTTTTCACATTCCATCTCCTGTGGACCTGGCATAGGACACAGATGACCCAAATTCTGTGCAGCACCCTTGCTGGGGGCGCACTGGGGGCTGGGCTTCATGTCCTAATCTATTCAGGGCTCTCAAAAGGTCCTGGGTCTTACTACCCCCTGCCAAGATGAATGCAGGATGTCCCGTGTGCCATTTCTCATGTGGGAGGTGTTCGAGGCTGCAGTTAGCAGAGGTGCTGTCTGGGAGTGCAACTTTCCTCGGACGGTGGAAAAGAAGGAAACCCTGGCTAGTCAACTGAACAGAACACTGGTCTCAAGCTAATAGGCTCTGGATGCTAGATTAAGGTAAAGGCCAAGCTAAGAAATTTATTTTTTAAAGCAGGAGATATCGATCGGCCACCAGGTTCCCCTCGCCGAGGACTGATGGACAAGTCTGCGTCTGCCAGGCCACCCTCTCTCTGAGAGTCGGGTGGTGGTGCCAAGCTGGCGGGGGCGACTTGCCTACCCTGGTTCTGACCATCTCCCGAGACACATGCACTAGCTAAAGCTGTCCCCAGCTCTGCTGTACAAGGAATCCTTCCACTGTACAAGTCGAACAAATGAAATCCAAAGTCTTCTTTTTGGTGGGACCTCCAGCTCCTTTGGCCCTGGCCACACTGGCCACCAGACTTAAGGATGATGGGTGACCATGCTCTGCTGGAAAGTTTGAGGGATCCAAGGTGTTCCCAGAGCATAGGATGTCCAGAGCTCACAGAGGATTTGGCTGGGTTTCCTCTCGCCCAGGATGGGGGTGCTGCTGGTGGCCGGCTCAGAATGGGAGTTCCCTTCAGGCTAAACCTGCTGTTGACTACTGAGTCTGCGTGGACTACCCAAGAGGCATCTCACACAGGTTGTCGGCATGAAGTCTTCCCCCTTCTATCTCCCACCTCTTGTTCCATCCCTCTCTCCCATAGCCCCTCCCTCTGCCCGGAGAACTTCTAGCACCCTGAATTCTGCTGCCTCCCCACTCTCCCCGCAGGGCCCTGACTTGATACCTTCAAGGCCACCTCACAGCTGGGGCGTACACTTTACCTCATTGCTGCTCGCTCTTTTTTTTAAAAAAAAATAATTTATTTAATTTTATCTGCTGTACTTTGGTGTGAGGGTGTCAGATACCCCGGAACTGGACTTACAGACAGCAGTGAGCTGTCATGTGGGTGCTGGGAATTGAACCCGGGTCCTCTGGAAGAGGAGCCAGTGATCTTCACCGCTGAGCTGTCTCTCCAGCCCCTTCATTGCTTTCCTCTTCAATGCACATGCACAGATGCATCTCAGCTGTGATCCTCCTGCAGCGGTCATGGGCATCTCTGCCGGGTGGCACTCTTTATCTGAGTGGAGGACTGTCCTACTCACTCCGCCTGGGGCCCAGTGACCAGGCCCAGCCAGCTTCAGTGTCCAGCCTTGTCAGCTGGGGCCTCAGGTCTCATGTGTCTGTGTTCTTAGTCAGGAGAGCAGCCACTGGCTGAAAGGGAAGGCCTTTCGCCCATCCTTCTCTGGATGCGGTCTGCCTTCTTTTTGCGTTGGGAGAAATGGGACAGACACAGGAGGCTGGCGTGTGTCACTATCATGGTCTCCATCACCTCTGTCTTGTGACAAACATCTCTCAACTGGAGAGACAGGTTCCCCAAACTGGGGGTTGCCCTTTTCTGGGACAGAAAAGCCAGAGACTCAGGTTGGCATCCTGAGTTGTATTGGGCCATGGTAACCATGCCGGGTTCAAGGCCCAGCCCTTGCTCTGCTCTCAGCCAGTTACACGGCACCTTCAGGACCTTCCTTCCTTCACAGCCAGTGCGGCTTCACCTGGGGAAACTAAGGCAGCTGTGGTCAAATCCTCTCCAGCATCCCACCCTGACTCCAGGAGGGCCAGGGCTACAGCTGGTTCTGGGACAGACTCACAGCCATTAGGCTAAGGACATGCAAGGAGCTTCCCACAGGCTCCCACAGGCTGCTGGGGAGCGACAGGAGACAGCCCTGGAGAGGGAGCCATGGTAGAGAATGGACCTGGAGAACGGGGAGGGTTCCTACCAGGGAACGGCCAGCCCTTCAAGCCTGGCCTTTACCTACATTATTACATTGTTTTTGGTCTAGGAGTCCCATCAAACGATAGGGTCAGAGGGGAAGGGGGAAGGCATAGAGAGAAATGGTATCTGTATCCTGAGCTACAGAACCCAGCACTTAACCAGCCTCTAGAACTGACAAGATGCCATGCTCTAAGAAGAGGACTCTGACACAATGACTTCTGACCCAGACAGCAGCCTGCTGGGGACAGGGGTAGGAGAAAGAAGGGACCAGTCTTTCAAACATTGCAGACTTCAACTTCTCTGTTTTATTATAAAGTCTCATGTAGCCCAGGCTACCCTTAGACTTTGGATTCTCCTGCTTTCTAGGTTGAGAATCACAGGCATGCACCGCCAAGCTAGTGTATGTCGGGGATCGAACCTAGAGCCTTGCACATGCTGGGCAATTGCTCTACCAAGTGAACGCCATCTCCAGCCCCTTGGTTTTCTTTTTCTTCTTTTCTCTTCTTTTACTTCCTTTCTTTCAACACAGGGAATTCTATGAGGTATCCCAGACTGGCCTTAGACTCACCACATCCCTCCTGCCTCAATCTCTGAGTGCTGGGATTACAGGTGTGTGCCACCATATCCAACCAATTCATCAATGGTGGCACAGATTTAATTATTTACTTATTTTGTGGCAGGCGCTCACAATTGCTGGACAAGCGCTGTAACACCAAGCTACACCTTCAGCCCTGGAATGGGTCTGCTGGGGTTCTCCCATGAGGTGTGGAATCAGAGCTAGGTTATTAATCTGCTAGGCCCAGCGGCACGGGAAGATCCATCATAATTTCTGAAAGTGCACTTGGTGTCTTTCAGGGCCGGTGTCTTTTCTGTCACCATGAAGGATAGGGTCTCAGTAAAGGGAATCTGGCCCTTGGGAGAGGCCAAAGCCCTGGCTGAGACGGAACCTTGTGTTCAAAGAGACACCATAGCAGATGGACAGAATTGCCTCGGGCCTGGAACACAGGCAGGACAGGTGGGCTGCTGCTGGCCAGGAGAGAAAGAGAGAGAGTTGAAGGAAGAACGCCTCCCTCCCCGAGGCCAGGCCTACTCATTACATCCGCTCATTTCCCCGGGAGAGTGTCTGACATAATTGGATCAGATGGAGTGCGAGCCAGCCTCCTTCCTGATACTCCACTGTGGCTTCATTACCCAGTCTTTTGTAAATAAACCGAGTGGAGAGAAAAAAAAAAAAAAACCACCCACGACCAAAACCACCATTTGTCCTGCTGCGACTGCCTGATGCGTGGCATTAGGTGGGTCTTTGAAACACGGAACAAAATGAAATCCTTTCGGGTTCGGAGATCCCGAATAACAATCCGCCGTTCTCCACGGCAGCGGTTTCTGGAGAACAAGTTGCCGGGGGACTTGGAAGCGGCTCCGGCCAGTGACACAGCTGCTCTGGGCCACACATCCCCAGCCACAGATATTCACACAGCGCCTTCCACGCCAGGCAATCCTTCAGTTGCCGGGGATGTAGCAGCGAGTAAGACACAAAGGGATCCAGGATCTATTGCGGTTGACTGCCTAGCAACACCGCAGTTTGGATGGGTTTCGTTCCGGGGACAAACCTGGAAGTCTATGTCATCAATTGATGTTTGGTGGACGGATCCGTGACGGCACTGCACCCATGAAATGTTGCATGTGCCAAACAAGATTACATGAGCTAGGGAGACTGGCCCCACCGGCAAGACCTCCGTGTTAGGGCTCACAGAACCTGGACCCGAGGCAGATAGCATCACTATGTGATGAGCTTGGAGGCAATGTGAGGGTGCACGCACCCTGGGGAGGGCTCCACCAATAGGTCACGGGCGCCTGGGGGAGAGACTTAGACGCTATTTATCTTTCCTCTTGAAAAATCTTGATTTTAGTTTTAAGTTATGTATGTATGTGTCTGAGTGTGGGTTTGCATGAGTGAGAGTCGTGCTTGCAGCGGCCACAAGGGGGTGTCTCATCCTTCGGAGCTGCAGTTAGAGAGGGTTGTGAGCCGCCCGATGCGAATATATTGGAATTTGAACTCAGATTCCCGGCAAGATCGGGTGCTCTTACCCTCGGAGCCACATCTCCAGTCCCGTATTTGCTACTTCTGACCTATTCTATTCACCGAGAGCCCAGGGAAAAGCCAACAGGAATGACCCCAGGGAGGGGCAAAACCTGAAGCAAGGGTGACTGAGTGCAACTGATTTTTTAAGGCTAGTTTCCCTCTCAATTGCTTTCTTCTCAACAGACTGACACGTGGACTTTGGCAAGCTTTGGGTCAGGCCCTGGTGGCCCAGTCACTGCAGACTGAGTAGTTTGAGTCCTGATTGCTTCCGTGTGGTGGGTGTAACAGTGGCATCACCCTCACAGGTGGCTGGGAGGATTATACAGCCCCACACACGTGAAGGTATCTTGTTAACTCCGACAGGGCTGGAGGTGAGCTATCACAGGGCATCTGCCCCCACTGGTTGATGCCAAATATTTTGCTAAATATTTTGGGCATTCATTACCCCTTGGGACCAACATTAGTGTTATCTGGGAGGCTGGTCCTCTCAAAGGGTACAGCACCAACGACCTGGAGGTTAATAATGTCACAGGCTGCTTTATCAAATGCAGGGAAATGTTTGGGCAGGACTCCAGGGAGCCATATGGATTCCCCAGGTCTGAACTCTGTGGCCAATTCTTTAGATGATACCGACATCTTGATAGTAACACTGTTCTTAAGGACTCTTTTTAAATAGCCTCTAGCAAGCATGGTCTCATTAATTCTCAACAGCATTGAGAGCCATATAATCACTAGCCTCATTTTATAGAAACTGAAATTAAGGTGCAGTGAGAGGAGACATCCTGGTCCAAGACCGCATAGCTGCTACTGGAAGTGGCCAAACTAGGACCTGACATAGACCACCTCGGCCCAGTCCTGAGGTCCTTCACCACAGCGACATCAGCTCACTGCACTGAAGCCCGATGCTCAACCCAGTACTGGTGCTGGGTGCTGGCTGTCCCTCATAGGTGAGGGGACTTGTCAGCCAGGGGCTGGTCATGTTGGATGCTGGTTCTTTGTGCGTGTGCATGCACGTGTGTATGCACACATGTGCATACGAATGCCACAGCATGTGTACAGAGGGCAATTTGGGGGAAATGGTTCTTTCTTTCTACTACGTGGGTTCTGGGGACTGAACTCAGGTCACCTGGCTTGGTAGAGGGCATCTCCACCCCTGAGCCATCTCACCAGCCCTTGACACTGGTCCTGGTGGACCCACAGGAGTATAGGACAAGCTATTCTTTCCCTCACGGGGGCAGAGCCTTCTCCTGGGGGCCAAACACAGAGTTGAATGTACACTCATATTACTAGTGGTAAACTAGCCGCTTATCTAGTAACTCCTTCACACTCACTGTTGGCTCTAGGCTGATCCAGAGGCGACAGTAAATATTGACTCATGTCATCTTTAGCAATGTCTGCCAGCTACTAATCTCTGGCTCTGGTCCAGGCTCTGTGCTAAGCACATTTAGTCTTCTCAGTTAACCTTCCCAGGTCCTGGGCTGTGTGTGTGTCTGTTGTGTTGTGTGTGTGTGTGTGTGTGTGTGTGTGTGTGTGTGTGTATGTGAGTTACTGGTTTCATTTAGTTGGAGAAGTGATCTAAACAGATCAAAGGCAAAGCCACTGAATGATAGGATTAGAACTTGGATTGAGGTCTTTCCAACTCCACAGCGGCGGGAGCTTCTGCCCAGCAGTCTCTGCCAACTCCTGCTGTGACAGGCACAAGAAGCAAATCGCATAGAAGGCGACCATGTAGGCCAGGTGGGCTTCTGTGAGGCTATAAGGCCGAAGGCCTAGGTTTGTCTGTCTTCATCTTCCCAATGCCAGTGTGTGGCTCCACCACAACCTTGCCAGGCCAAGAGGAAGCAAATGCTCGCCAGATCTGTGGCTGAGACCAGGCGGCTTGAAGGTCCCTTTCACCCTCTCACTGCCCACTTCCTCAGGGAGTGGTTAGCCAGCTCCCGGATCCTCTCCCCCAGGAGCATAGGAGCCGCAGCAACTGCACGGAAGAGAAGAGACTCACCTTGAAGGAGATCTCATACTGTTCCCCTCCCCAGATCTCCAAGCCAGGGTCATAGCCACCCAACTCCCAGAACCACTTCCGGTCCACAGCAAACAGCCCTCCAGCCATCACGGGAGACCTGTCAGAGAAAGGGTATGGTGTGAGAACGTGCCGTCAGAAGCCCTGCTTCCTAGCCGACGGTGTCTCCAGACATCCAGTTTGTCTGCTGGGGGCTCCAAGGCCTCACGGGTGGGTGGGGACCTGGCCTTCTCGACTGCCACTTCCTCTTGTAAATCACTGCATTTTAACCTAATGGGTCCCCCCCCCCCCCGTCCCTTGGTGCGATTAACACCTGAGGTGTCTGTGAAGTCCCATCGGCAACAGCGGTACCCCTCCTCATGGGTGTGCACCACAGACACGCCTGTCTCTAGCCTTCCCCTTAGTTGCAGGGTCTGAACCAGCTGTCTTCAGCCTAAATGTGCTGCAGAACCTTCTAGAGAAACTGAAAAGTAACAGCTTGCTGGGACGTCGCCAGCCCTATGGAAGCAGCCTCTGGGCCAGGGCCCAGGCACCCGCTTTAGATTTGGCTCTCCTTTGAGGATTGTCTCTCACCAAGCTCAGCAGACAGCTCACGCAGCTTGCTCGGCTGCACTGCCCACAGACACCAGCTCAATCCTCCCAGCTGCTCCGGGAGGAAGGATGAGCTCGACTCATTCATTCACTGATTTATTATCGAAGGCCTCCCATGAAGCAGGTGCTGGAGGGGCCGGGAAACAAACCACAGTCGTTTGGGTGGAGTCACCTCAGCACAGAGGGCTCCCAGACAGGAGGAGGACAGGCAAGGCCTCTGGGAAGTACAGACAAGAGCACGAAGGAAGGCAAAGACTGTGTCTGCTTCCAGTCCTGGGAGTGAGGAGGCAGGGACAGGGAATAAGAAAGGACACTCACAGGAACCTGTGTTTAAGAGGTTTGTGGAGGGGAAACCCCTCAGGAGAAGAGGAGCTACCCCAGCAAGGCACAGACATGGCACACAGGGCAGGTGGAGAGTGAGGGTGCAACATGACAGGGTCCATAGGACACCATGATGCCTCACGCAGAGCAGCACTGAGCAGAAGTTGCCTAACATCTGCTGTACGAAAACCTATCAGTACGGATGGCCATGCCCCAGTCTGAGGGGGGACGAATCCAAACCAACATGCTTGGGGATAGCGTCTTTGCATAAGCCCCTGCTTGGTCCGAGGTCTCATGGCGGAGACTGATGTAGCCGGGCTGCACCTAACCACATGCCTCTGAAGCCTTCCTTGTGGGAGGTGGAGGGGACCTTCATACAAGGTGGGGGGACCCCATGGATGTTACTGAGGGCACGACACACCACAGGTTATCCTGCAAGTACTCAGGAGTCCTCACCTCGGCCTTCAGAGGGGGATGGAGCTCACTGCTGCTATCCTGACCTCGCCCCTGTGACACGGCAGCCGTCCCTGGTAATTTGTGGGAGGCTTCATGGCCACTGGCTATTCATGGCTGGCGTCTGGCCCTGCCTCTAAGTCACAAGTTCAAACCGCTGACCCTCCACCCTGCTTCCCTCACCAATGAACTGTGGTGGTACAGAAAGCAGTGTCAGGGAGCTACACGAGACCCTGTTTAAGAAAAAAACACCACCCAATGCTCACTCAGCTTCCGCTCTCTATTCCTGTTGTATCATCGAGGGGATGGCAACCGTTGGTGGCTTAGGATAGCTGCTGCCCTTGGGACATGACCGCTTGGCAAAGAGAGGGGGTGTATGTGTGGGATATCAGGAAAAGGTGTGAGAGAATTAGATGGTTTGAGTGGTTAGATAATTGGTGCCTAGTTCTGACTCCACGGGCTCAGGACCGGGGACCCTCTGCACCGGACATGAGGATAAAGATTGCCAGTGTGTCGGGAGGGGCCCTGGGTCACCGCCGCTAGGAGCCTACAGTAGTGGTACTTACTCAAACGGGTCACTGGGGTCGGCCTTCTGCAGCTCTGGAGGGATGGGGATTCGTTTGTAATACATCTCCCAGTCGAAGGCACCCCGCATGGCGTCCCCGGCCTGTGTCTCATACCGGAAGTCATCGTGGTCGATGACGTCAATCATTGGGCACACGATGGTCTTTCGGTTCCGAGCAATGCGGTCTGAGGTGGTGGAGAGATGCCTGTTAGTGGAAGCAGCTCCTGCTCTAGGGGGCGCTTACTCCAAATAGTTCCTGGGACGACCGTCCTGAACAGCTGCACAGGGACCAGAGAACACTGCAGGGTTGTTCGTGTGTCTTTCTTTTCCTAAACAAGGTCTCATGTAGCCCGCGCTGGCCTGGAATTTGCTACGGAGGTAAGGATGACCTTGGGAATGATTCTCTTGACTCTACTTCAATTCACTGAGTGGCCAAGGCTGGCCTTGACGTCCTTCTCCTCCCAAGTGCTGGGATCACAGGTGTGCGTCTGGAGTCTGCAGGCTTCTGTGAGAAAGACTATGGCTTTCTTCCAGACTCAGCACCACAGGAGGCACGGCCTCAGACAACATCTCCAAGCCCCAGGGTCTCATCTGTGAGGCAGGGTGGAAGGGTCTGCCTTGGGGGTTAGTAAAATGCTTGGATAACACAGCATTTGACAATGTTAAACTATGGGGCTATGCGTGTGTGGCTCTGCTGTTGCCATGTGCTGATGTTCTTCTGTGAGGACCCCTATTCTGGCCTTGCCACGCCTCTTATTGCAAAAACTTTGATTGTGATTCATGGCTAAAAGCAGCCAGGTTCCCTAGGGTCTGTCCTCAACTGCTCATGGGTACCATGGCTGTGATCAGCAGGAAGAGATTGGTCTGAATTTTTAAACAGCCCAAGCTATGCAAGAGGAAGTGGACATCCCTTAGAAGTTCTGGGTTCCCAAGTTAGAAGGTATGCAGGTAGAGCGTGCCGCCCTATGGAATGCTATGGGCTTAGTGGTTCAAGACAGCAAACGGGGCCTTGACCCAGTCCATGTCAGGGTCCCTTTCCAACCTGGGAGGAGCTGACCGATTCGCTCTGTCCAATCTTCCAACAAGATTCAGTGCTGGTCTGATCTACCCTATGTTGTTCCCACAGGGAGCTCTGTCTGCTTCGAGGGGACCACTGCCATGAGGGGCAGATAGGCTGGGCTGGGGAGCTTGCTGCTCAGGGTCAAGGTTCATGGGTCATGTTCAAGTGTTGCAACATGGGTCCTAGAGGGCTAGAGAAGAGAAGGGCCCACATTTTATCAAGCCATACGGCAGCTCTCACAAAACAGTGTTTGTGCCTGCTATCCACCCTGAAGGCATGACCTTCAGGTGGGAAGGTGAGTGATAAAATTGTGTGTGTGTGTATGTGTGTGTACACGTGCGTGCGTGTGTACATGCACACATGCATGCAAGCCTGGAGAACAGCGACCATTAACCACACTTCACAGGACAGCAGGTTCCGTTACGGGCAAAATGATGTCAGGAAGCATGGTTTAGTCCCACGCCATGTGCAGGCTGAGATGGCCATTGCATTTCCAACCAGGACACGGGGTTTAAACGGTTGCAGAGGCTGGAGATGTACCCTAGCGGTAGAGCATTTGCCTAGCATGCCCTAGCCTCAAGACACTCACACACACACACATACTCACACACACACACACACACACACACACACACATACTCACTCACTCACACAGGCATACACACATACAGAGTTACAGAGGTACCACTTGCAGCATGTCTCCCCAAATGAACAGTAGCATGACCAGCATTAGATGCTCTTGGGGTGAATTTTACCCCTCTGTTGTTCTCCTTACCCACTGAATCAGAATCCCCAGTCCGTGGCTTTGATCTGCTTGTGGACAAGCTCCTTTGGGTGGGAGTGTGTCTTCAGGATGCTTAGGGGCCTTGAGGGAAAGATCTAGAGAAGGGCCCCTATCCTAATTATTTAGTACCTCTGAGGCAATTTTACTTTCCTCGATGGCTGGTGCCAAGGACAGCTGACAGGTGGCCCTGCTAGACGGCAGTAGCCTGTGTCGCTGAACTTGTTTGGGAACTGAACACCCAGGTTCACGTCCGGATGTCACCCCTTCTTAGTGCAGCTTGGGACAGGACTGGCTGAGGCCTCGGAGTTTTGGTTTCTTTGTTGAGCACAGGAGGATGAAATGCCTCATGCCAAGGGTCTCTAAAGACCGAGATGCTGGTGTGCCCCATTTTCCATGACCATGATGGATACTGCAAGACACTCACAGGAGCCATTATGAGCCCGAGTTCCTCTGTCCATTTTGCCATATGCAAAATGCAGGTAAGAATGCCAAGCCTGCCTGTTGGATGGGTAAGTCAAATTCAAGTACAGACTTGGCCTAAACTTAGAGGGACTCTCCAAGCCTCGAGGACGATGACAATGACGAAGAATAAGGAGATGATGACTTGGGTAGCTTTCCCAGCAGGCTGAGTCCTCGGGCTCTATAATGTCTAATCATTAATGAGGGCAGAGCCAGCCAAGCTAGGAGGTGTTAATGGATTCACAGACAAAAGCCACGCTGGGATCCACATGGAGGTTTCTGTGTCTCTACTAGAGGGGGAGAAAGAAGAGTGGGAGGGGTGTGTCTTCCTCCTGCCGAGGATGGAAACAGCTCTCACCCATTTCCATAGGAACAGAGTTAAGGGCTGTTTGGACAAGCTCAACTCAGTGGTCCACCGCTTCATTCTCACGAGAGGACCCTGCGCACGGCTGCTCCCCAGTGACTGCTAATGTGCCGGCTGCTGAGGCCCAGGCCTTTTCATTCTCTCCTTTGGTAATGAAAGGGAGATGCAGGCCATTGCTTGGTTTAATTAAATGCACAGTTTACCAGAAATTCTGGTCTTTCTCTCAATCCAGTGAGATCCTGGGCACAATCGTCAGGAACGCGCACGATCCAGGAAGTTCTCAGTGTTGTCCTCAGGCAAACAAAAGCAAAACCAACAACGGCTGGGTTGTCCTGTGGGGTTGTATGAGGCTGGCTTTCAGCCCTCACTCACACGGTGGCATTTGCTGTTGTGGTTGCTGGCCCTGGTAGCACTTGGCAGATGCCTGAAAATATAACTGGTGAGGTCTCCTCCGGCCACCACAATGAGCCTGTCTCTGGTGCAGTGTCTGGTTGGGGCGTCATGGGTCTTTTGGGGAATTATGTTGCTCATCTATTTGTCCACTGAGATGGACAGCCTACCCTGTGCTTTTGAGTTCTCTTTCTTTTGAGGGTGGTGACCTCACAACTTGCCCTGACCCCACCTTGCTATGTCTCTCAGTCCTGACTTAGGTGTCTGCCTGGCAGTACCTGCTTAGTGTCTCCATCTGGGCGGAAGTCCTTAAGTTCCAGCCTGGTCTTCCTCCACTATGAGTCCCTCCTACCCCGGCTCTACCCACAGGCTTCGGTGGAAGGTTCTGGTCTTCTTTCACTATGAGTCCCTCCTGCCCATGCTCTGCCCACAGGGTCCGGTGGAAGGCTCCTGGATCGTGCCTCCCTCCTGGGCATCTGAGAGGAAAGGAACCCGGGAAGCAGTGTGGACTGTGCAAAAGAACAGACTCTGGTGCCTTATACATGGTGACTTGGACACCAGTGGCCCCAGGGGACAACCAACTGTCTGAGCATCTCAACTTTAGTGTCTTTGGCTACAAACAAAACCAGTTTAATCCTGTGCACCTCTGTGAGGCCTGGTGATCTTTTCTGGAACCTGCCTGGCTCACAGCATTGGTGCTAAGCAATAACTACTTTCAATTGACATAAAGACACCCCCTTCCCCCACTACAATCTGGTTCTTTTGTTTAAGGCAGCGTCTCATGAAGTCCAGTCTGGCCTTAGACTCAGTATTTAGCTGAAGTTGACTTTGAACTTCTGACCCCTCTGCCTCCACCTCCCAAGTGCGAGGGTGACAGGCATGTTGACATCATTCTTCATTTATGCTGGGCGATACCAGGGATCAAACCTAGAGACTCGTGCAAACTAAGCAAGTGCTCTACCAACTGAGCTACATCCCCCAGGCTCTGTAACTTGGTTCTCCATGGTACAAAGCTCTGGCTTGCTCTCCGGCAGACCTCAGGCCATCTGAGTGACGTTTAACACGTTCCTGCTCAGTGAAACAAGGGGACAGGCCTGAACTTCTGAGCCCCTTCTGGAGCCTGGGGCTCTGCTGGGTGCTATCAGAAGTCCTAGTGCCACCTTGGGGTGGCCAGTCACACACCCATCCAGGTCACCCCACTCCTTACCGAGCAAAGGGGGGAGCCAATTGACATTGGCTTCACAGTGCGAGTCTAAGAACGTGATGACGTCTCCGGTGGCGGCTGAAGCCCCCAGCATTCGGGTCCTTATCAGGCCTTCCCGTTTCTTGGTCCGGAGAATCCTCACGCTGGGGAAAAGGGCCATGTAGTCCTCCAGTGGCTTCTTGAGGTGCTCTGTGAGGAGACAGAGGGGCAGGGATGGGGTCAGAGTGGTCGTGCGGGGGTCACTCCGTACCCCAACACGGTTTGGACATCGATTCCCAGTTTACTGCCTTGTGGGCCTCAGACAGAGTCACGAAGGGCAGAGCCAATATCTAAACAGGGAAACTGAGGCTCACAGAGGTTCAGCGATGCACCAGGATTGGAAAACGGAGAGACGTCATAGGAAAGGTGGGGGTGGGGGGTGGGGAAGACAGGCAGCTGCTTATGCCTGTCTAGTGCCTATCCCCTCATTTCCTGACAGAAAGACTGTTGTTCCCTGAGGAGACTGACCCTCCTCTTCTGTCCATCCAACTTGGGCAGGCTGACTGCCGCTCTCCCACTGTAAGGGGGAGCAGCATGTGGTTCAGGCCTAGCCAATCATGTGCCCCATCTCCTGTGGTTGGCTTAGGGAGGGCCATGCAACCTGGGAAGATGCTTCTGCTTAAGATCTGGGTGGAAACAAGGTGAGGAGACGGGTGCGGGGAGCTTCCGAGGCTGGGGGCAGCCTGGAAACAAGACGGAGGGTGTGCTGGTTAGATTCAGCATCACCTAGGAGACACAATCCTGGGCGTGTCTGTGAGGGTGCTTCCAGAGAAGATCAAATGAAGGAAGGACCAACCGTGGATGTGGGTGGCATCATGAATACACACACACACACACACACACACACACACACACACACACACAGAGAGAGAGAGAGACACTGCGTTGATGACATTTCTGTTCACCACCCTCAACCTGAAGCAGACAGCCTCTAGTGTACATGACAGCTTTTCTTGTTTGTTTACTCTACCATGGGCTGGTTTTTTGCCCTAAGTCTGGAAAAGCTGTCTCCCCCCCTCCCCCCTGGAAAAGCTGTCTTAAAGAAGTATTGGAGATTTTCTTTCAGGCCAGTAAGATCACTTACCTGGTAAGCCTGAGTACCTGAGTTCAATCCCTGGGACACACGCAGTGGAAGGACGTTCACTCCCTCAAGTTGCCCCCTGAAAGCCACACTTGCCCTGTGGCATGTGTGTGCTGCCATTCCCCTCTCCGCAGGCACACATAAAATAAGTTACTCCTTTTAAAGCCTACAGCATCTGATATTCCCAGGCAGTCTCCCATCTGAGTACTAGCCACGCCTGACCCTGATTAGCTTCCAAGACCAGATGCAGCTAGGTGAGTTCAAGGTGCTATGGCTATAGACACAAGACAATATTTTAAAGAATGTAATAAAAAGTGTTTGGAGAGATGGCTTTGGAGAGACACTTGCTGCTCTTGCAGAGGATCCCCTGTACCCAGGGAACCAGTGTCCTCTTCTGGCCTCCAAGGGCACTGCATGCACATGGTGCATAAATATACGTTAGCAAACATTCACACTTATAAGTCCCAGACTTCCTATAAGTCTCTCTTGATGTTTATTGGGGCTTGGGATTTTATGAAAATCTAGGATGGCTTAAAAAAAAGTCCAAAAACAAAAATGAAAAAACCCTGTAGCTTATGCTACAGTTAGTGATGGCTGATGCTCCCCTTTACTCAAGAAAGTGAACAAAGTGTTCTTAGAATTTATATGGTGAGCCGGGTGGTGGTGGCACATGCCTTTCATCATCTTAGCACTTGGGAAGAAGAGGCAGGCAGACCTCTGTGAGTTCAAGGCCAGCCTGGTCTACAAAGCGAGTTCCAGGACAGTCAGGACTGTTACCTATTATACAGCGAACGCCCCCCCCCCCCCTCTATATGAAGGACCTAGAATAGTGGAGGTCTTTTAGAAAAGAAAATGTTGGAAGACTCATGTTTCTTGATCTCTTTGCTGATTGAACTTACTATACAGTTGTAGTAATTAAGACAGCATGAGGGCCGCAGAGATGGCTCAGTGGGTAAGAGAACTTACTGTGCAAAATTGAGGGCCTGAGTTCGAATCCCCAGCACTCATGTAAAACACCAAACATGGCTGTGTATGTGTGTAACCCCAGTCTTGGGGGGTGGAGGGAGGGGGATCCTTATGCCCATATTGTTCAGTATGTATGTATGCATTGTGTATGCACATGTATGAGGCACAAGTATGCTGTGTGTGAAAGTCAGAGTACAACTTGTGGAATCTGTTTTCCCTTTCTACCACACGGTCCCAGGAATCCAACTCAGGTTGTCAGACTTTGTGGCAACTGCTTTTAACCACTGAGCCATCTCCACAGCCCCCGTGCTTGCTTTTAAAGAAAACTTGATATTAATCCATAAGTGCACAATTGGTACCATTTAAAATTAACAGCAAATAAACAAAAATAACGGCAAGCAAAAATAGAGTCAAGCCTGGCTTCTGTTTTAGTTTTGCCTCCCCAGCAGTGAACTGGAGGCCAGGTTTGACACAACAGTGATCTGGGAAGCCGGCTGAGACCCTGCACTTGACGTACAGAAGAAGGGAGAGGGCACTGGTTAAAGGCACATCCACGTTGGAGCCTGTGGCTGTGGATTCGTTTCACCTTGACCAAAGGTCAGAGAGTTCAGGCCTATTCTTGCTCCTTCAAGGTTATGACAGGAGGGTCGACCCAGGGTGTGCTTGGCCTAAGGAGTGATTGCCGTGTGTCCCGCCTAAACAAGAGAATACTTAACTCAGGGCATAGATACTTGAGGTTTCAGGTACTGAAGAGGTAATTACTTTGTTTGCTTTTTTTCTTTTTTAAAATATTTATTTATTTTATTATGTATACAATATTCTGTCTGTGTGTATGCCTGCAGGTCAGAAGAGGGCACCAGACCCCATTACAGATGGCTGTGAGCCACCATGTGGTTGCTGGGAATTGAACTCAGAACCTTTGGAAGAGCAGGCAATGCTCTTAACCTCTGAGCCATCTCTCCAGTCCCTCTGTTTGCTTTTTGTATCATAGCAAAGCAGTCTTTTGCCTTCTTCCTCCCTTTCAGATTGGGGTACATATGGCATATGAAAAATAAACTCGGGCAGATTCAGTATTCCCTGAGCTGCCCTCCTGACACTATTCTGTGTCTCTGTATGTTTCTTTGGTATCTCTGTTTCTTCTGCCTAACACTTCTAATCCACACATCCCTACCCACCCTGAAATGTATGATCCCGTTGAGGTTGGACCCTGACACATCCACCTGCTGGGATCCTGAGGAACCAGGAAGGTCATCCCAGGTACCAATTACAACCTCTCTGAGGAGTGGCTGTGGGTCACAGAGACTTAAGACTCCACAAACCTCTTCAGGATGGAGATGTTTCAGGTTGTGTTGCCTGGCATCGTGAAGGTGGAGCAACTGAAAAATATACTGGGGACAGATTATGTTTACATACAGAGCAAGGCTGAGCCTGTAGGCACTCCTGCTCTGGTTGGTGCTCAGGCAGTGAGGCGCGAGCACAGCGAGAGGCGTGGCCAAGCTCCGGTGGGCGGTTGTTCTTGCAGGAACAGTCTCTCCAAGAAAAAGAGAAAATCCGCAAGTCTCTGCTCCATGTTGCTTCTGGGCTGCCTGCAACTAGTGGGTCGTTAACTTGTGAGTGAGATCGAGGGCGGGCGCCACACACCAGTGCTCCCGTGGAGGGAGAAATATCACCTCCACCATGTAATCATCGAGGTCCTCACGTGCACAGAGCCCCATGGCTAAATCACCCTAATGCAGATGGCTGTAGTTGTTACTGATTGGCCAATTAGGGCCTTTCGACAGCTTGTGGTAAAAGTTGGAGTGATTATTTAGGGGCAATTACTGGCCTCCTGTCCTTATGAGAAGGTGTGTTTACTCAAAGCACTGCTGCCTTATTTTACCAGTCTCAGGTCACAGAATTTGGAGCTAAAAGGAACTGCAAATGAGGACGAGGACGGTCACCATGGTGACAATTACAGGGACACCTGCTGAGCCTGGCTCACACACAGGTCTCCTCACTTCACACGCATTACCTCAGACACCCACAACACAAGAGTATCGAGTGTTCCTGCTTAAAGGAGAAGATGCTAACAGATGTAATTTGCTCAACAGAGAGTTACAAATTAGGACACCCTGTCTATAGACCGATCTCATCTCTCACCAGATTCCCTACTCCCCATACCTGTCACTCAGGTCTACCCCCTTATTAAGGAGTCAGAGGGCAGGAGAAGTTAATGACTTTACCAGAATTACACAGTAGGTAGACACGGCAGGGCCATCTCCCAGGTCAGGCCACAGGATCCCTTCCAGTGTCATAAAATGCCTTCCACAGCCCACACCTGTCCCTCTGCCTGAGGCTTGCTGTGTGTGTCCACGCTTCGGATGTGTAGAGTGCCATCTCCACTGCCCCCTACTATGTGGGAGGACTAAGGACACAGTGCTGGCTTCCAGTGAAGGGTGTGGTCATGTTTATCTCCTCCCTGTCCTGCCTGAAGCTTATGGAGTCAGTTTGGTGTGCAAAGGCTAGGGAAGTCATGAAAAAGGACACTTGTCTTCCAGCATCAGGGTTTCCATCCTCTCCCAAGAAGGTTTGCAGGGTGGTCACATGACCCTGGACTCCATATCACTCTAGGAGAGGTTGAATTGTCTCCTTGCATCCCCTTTGAATACCCACACTAGGGGCACTGGACAGATGCTCTTGGTTCTGGTGTCAGAGGAGAGGAAACTGAGGCCCATGGGGGAGAAAGGTCTCATCCCAAGTTTCTCAGCTGGTGAGGCCCAAGTGCAGAGGACCTGAGGCCACCCCTTCCTCTCTCTCTCTCTCTCAATTTGGAGGGCGGAAGGTTCTCTCCTTCCATCATCTGGGTTCCAGCGATTGCAGAGTTTGTCAGGTGCCATGCTAAGCCATCTTGCTAGCCCCTTGCTCTTTGATTCTACGGATGGGTCTCATGGAGAGCTGAGTGCAGAAGGCTGCTGACTTGAACTGTACCCCCTAACACGATACACCCAAGTCCCAACTTCTGATTCCGGTGGCTGTGGCACTGTTGGAAACATAGTCTCTGCAGATCAACTCCAGGTGCAGCCAACCCTGGGTGAGGGTGGGTTTGAGGGTGGCTGGCAGGTCCATGAGAGGGAAGCCGATCACACAGAGAACACTAGGGGATGGTGGAGGCAGACCTTGATGTTCTCAGTCGTGGCTGCCAAGGACAGCCAGCGAGAAGGAAGCCAGGGTTGGGGGCACAAAGACAATGTCTTCAGCCACATGTGTGGGCTGCTAGAGACGGTCTGTCTGCTTTCCATTCCTCCATCTCTCCCTAGAGTGTTTTTTTTATATACAAATTTTATTAACTTCTTTATTACATTTATTTACGTGAGTGTGCGTGCACCAATGTGGAGGTCAGTGAAGGTCCTGTGGTAGTCTGCACTTTCCTTTCCCTATGTGGGTCCCAGGGATCAAACTCAGGTTGTCAGGTTTTTGTGGCAAGCGTTTTTATCCACTGTTTTTGTCTATTATTATTCTTATAACATTTACTTATTTACTCATGCATGCAGGGTAGGGAGAACACATTATGGTGCGCAGGAAGAGCTCCAAGAGCAATCTGGGGGTGCAGACTCCCTTCTTCCACCATTCGGGTCCTAGTGACTGCACACAGGTTGTCAGGCATGGTGGTGGGCACCTCTGCATGCTGAGCCACCTTGCTAACTCCTTACTTACTATATTCTAAAAGACAAATTTGAATAATTGTGTGTGCATGCGCGCGCGTGTGCACGTTGTTGTGTGCCTCTGGTCAGCGATGGAAGTTGGCATCTCTCACTCTCCACTTTATTTTTGACTTAAGAGTCTCTCACAAAATCTGGAGCTTGCTGATTTGGCAAGATTGGCAAACACCCCACCCGCTGAGCCCATCCCCAGCCCTAGAAGCCTTTATCTACCTCTGTGACCAGAGTGGGTGCCTGAGTCAGCTGATGGCAGTACCCTGGAACTTATCTCCCACACCCTTTGGCTTAGATCTCTGATCCACAAGCTTGGTGAGGTAGGCTGTGTGGACTCTCCACTCATCAGATGACCTTGTGCCCAGCATCAAGCCAGAGGCTTCTGCGTGCCACTGCTGAATTCTCTGTGACTTCTCCTGGAGTGTCCACAGGACATCAAGAAACTTCCTGGTCCAATCAACATGCTATCACAATCAACATGCTAAGTGCCTGTTGCCACTAAGCAGAAACACCCCAGGAATGAAGAGGCTCTGTATCCCTTGCACTCTCTAGCTGGTCTTCACGCCATCTGCAGCTGCCATGGTGTGCTTCCTTTCGTGTACTCGTGGGCGTTCTGGGTCTCATGACATCCTGGCTCTGTTGGACTTCTCTGGTGTTCTGAGTTGGAGCGCATCTTTAGAGACAACCTTGTCAACTTTGCAGTGCTCTGAGGCACCAGTGGTCACTTTGGAGGAGAGGAGGGCCTGTGGTACTTGAAGCCCTACTACTTCATCCTGTTTTGGCATGAAGGTATTTCTCACCAAAGGAAACATTTTTAGAAGCAGGGGACCCTCATTTCCTCCCTACTCCGAGACAGGATTTCTCCGTGTAGCCTTGGCTGCTCTGAAGCTCACTCTGTAGACTAGGCTGGCCTTGAACTTACAGATATCTGCCTGCCTCCTGAGTGATGGAATTAAAGGAGTGTGCCACCATTGCTCAGCTATGAACCCTGACCTTTATGGTCACATGCTTTCTGTGTACTAAAGCCCTGTGTGACATGCTGCCATATACTCTGGTCATTTCATTCCCAAGACTCCAGAAGGTGGTCACCGACCTTCTTGGTACCCCACACGGAGAAACTGAAGGTCAGCAAAGTTCTGTATGCAGCTGCATTCAGCCAGCTAGAGTTGAAGGCCAGGAATCAGGTAGGCGCCAGGCATCATTAACCATGTGACTGAACTGCTTCTCTATCCCTCCATTGCTCATCCACCCTGCTTGATGGATATCAGTTTCCAGTTGCCCAGTCTCAAGCCTGGATGGTCCAGCGCTTTCACTTGTTTGTCACTTGCTCTGACAAGTGACAATCCATGGAAGCATCATTTGTTGTGTGGGAAAGGTAAGTGATCCACCACTGGAGAGGATGCAGAGGGATTTCAGAGAGAAGCAACAGAACTTAACTAGAGGCCTATGCAATATTCCTTTACACTGGGCAAATTACACTGTGATTGGTTTAATGAAGAAGCTGACTGGCCAATAGCTGAACAGGATAAGGTTAGGCAGGCAAACCAGACTAAGAACACTGGGAAAAAGAAGGGCGGAGCCAGAGCAGTCGCCAGTGAGATTCAGAAAGGAATCGAGAGGTGCAAGATGAAAGAGAGGCAATACTATGTGGCAGAATGTAGATTAATAAAAATGGGTTAAGTTGTAAGAGCTAGTTAGTAATAAGCCTGAGCTATCGGCCAGGCATTTACAATTAATATGGAGTCTCCTTGTAGGTTATGTGAGTACTGGTGGGTGGGAAAGAAAAGTCCACCTACAGAGGTCCATGTCTGTCCATAAAAGTCTAAATGTAGTGGCACTCAGCATGTTCAGCATTGTAAACCCAGCCTTTGCTTGCATGGCTGAAAATGGGGAGCCAGCTGTGGCTTAGCAAGGGTGATACTGAAGAACTCTGTTAAGATTAGTCAAGACAGCCCTTGGGGAGGGGGAGATGGCAGATGCCTCAGTCTGTAAGGTGCACACCTTGCAAGCCCAAGGACCCGAGTTCAATCCCCAGGGTCTATTCAAGAAAGCTGGCCATGATGGCAGGGGCTTGTAATACCAGAGCTGGGAGGGGAGAGACAGGAGGATCCCTGAAGTTTTCTGGCTTGTCAGCTTAGCCTACCGGTCAGCTCCAGAACAACGAGAGACCCTGTCTCAAAACACAAGGTGGCTGGTGCTCAAGGAATGACACCCAAGGCTGACTTCTGGTTTCCACATGCACACACACACACACACACACACACACACACACACACACACACGAACCCTAACAAACATGCACATGCAGATACATGTGGGTGCACACACACAGACGCTGAAATGACATTAGAAGCGGACACACTGGAATGTGCTTTCCCCACATTCTCCTCTGCACGCCAGTCCCATCAGCCAGCTGGGTTTGAAGACCCTGCAAGCTCCACTCCTACTCTCTTGAGAACCTTAGCCTGGGGCACGTTCCAGAATCATCAGCAATAAAAGACACTTGATCCTGAGGGAGCAGTCTTCTATCCATACCTGGGCAGGTGCTTCCCCTAATTGCTATGATGACCAAGCTTATGAGAACGCAGGTGTCCACTGTCAATTCTAGATAGGGCTGTCCCCACCTGCTCACCTCAGCAGGTCCTCCATCTAAATACTTCCGAAAGACTCCAGAGGGCACGCCAGGTTTTCCCTTTTACCACAGAGGCCACCGCCGGGAAAGCACGTGTGCATGGGGGATGTTGTTTTACATCTGCAGGCTTCTTGCCTCGAAGGTTGAAAACATCAAGACCACCACAGTTCCGTGGGAAGCAGGCAGAAGCTCTTTGTCAAGGGCCAGCAGAGCATCTGGCTCGACCCTCCTTTTAATTATGGTTCCGTGTCTCTTTATGTAACAGCTGGTTCACATGCTGTCTTTTACAAGTCTTAAAATTTATAAATCACATAATCGGCTTACGATGACCGCTTTTCAAAAATTTCCATATAATGCCACAACTGTGGCATTACAGAGAAATAACAAAATAACAAGTTTCTGTGAGTAAATGTTTGGGGTGAGGGCAGCAGGAAAGAGATGAGGCCAAGCATTTGTATGGTTAGTGCTCTGAATCCACGGGTGACAGGATCTTGTTCAACTGCGTGTGGAAAACATGAGAAAAACCAATTGCACCTGGACTGACCATGTCACAGAGCTGCCTTTCTTGTCATTGTCCCCTGAATGAGAAAGGAGTCATCACTACTCACGCGGTATCCGTTGTGCTATGTATGATAAACCACGTAGGGGTAACTAAAAATTACATTTAGCTGTGTGTGCATGTATTCACATATGTGTGTATATGCTATGGCACACGTGTGTAGGTCAGAGGACAACTTGCAGGAGCCAGTTTTCTCCTCCCACCATGTAAGTCCTGGGGATTAAACTCCCGTCATTAGATTTGGCAGTGAGTAGCTTTATCCACTAAGCCCATCTCTCTAGCCTCCAACAATGCAGAGATGATTTACTGGGGGTGGGGAGGGGGTGGAAGATATGCAAATACCATGCAAATGCTATGCCATCTTGTATCAAGAACTTGAGCACCTACAGATTTTGGTATCCACTGGGCTCCAAGAACCCTGTTCCCAAGGATACAGAGGAACCACTGTCTTTGTAACTGCCATAGTCTGGCATATATTTTAATCAGTGAATGGTGTGTGTGTCTGTCTGTGTGTATGTGTTGCGTGTACACACCTATGCAGGTGTTGTTCCTCAGGAGTCATCTACCTCGTTTCCCACAGACAGGGTCTCCCACTCCCAAGTGACCTGCTGAGCTCTGCTTCCCCAGGGCTGGGATCACAGGTGTGTGCCACCATGTCTTTTTTATTTTTATTTTTATTTTTTAACATGGGTTCTGGGGAAGAAACTCAGGTCCTCATGCTTGCAAGGTAAACACTTTACTAACTGAGCCAAGCTTCCAGCCCTTCCCTTAGAAACACACACACACACACACACACACACACACACACCTCTAGTGGAGTCAAGCGAATACACACAACGTATCCCTGAAATACACGGATTCGTAGATGGGTCAAGGAGAAGACACGAGGTGGAGGCCGTTCCAGCCACTGAGTCTCCTCAGCAAGAACCTTGCCTGGGTGCAGAAGGGGTTGTGGACGGCAGGTGGCAATGGGGTAAGGAAATAAGAAGAGAACTTGGGGCGAAATTGTACTGTTTGTTTCTGGAAGGAAATCCAGAGATGAGGGGAGAAAAAAGAGGGGTACTAGGACAGCAGACAGCCCCTTGTGGCATGGTGCGGGAGGGGAGGGTTATCCAGAGGTTGGTGGTGGTTGCCCTGGAGTCAGCAACGACAAGCCTTTCCGTGGCCTTTTCTATCAAGGGCTTGGTCCAACTTCAAGTTCTCCATGATATTTCTGGGCACATGTGATCTTTTGGGATCCGAGAGCCACTGGGTTCATCAATTAGTCTTAGGCTCCAGGGTTAACACGGAGTGAGCCCTTGAGCAGAAGTTAGCGGGCACCGGGACAGCTGATTCCAATGTGAACCTACTGAGTCCCAGCTCATCCTGGGGCTCCTGGAAGACCCCACTCCAAGAAAGCTAACCATAGCCAGCACCTAAGGGAACAGACTCAGGGTGGGCCTGGCAGTGGCTCAGTTTATGAGTGGTTGTGATGGCTGAAACTGCCTTGAAACTTGACAGGCCCTACAATTGCCCAGGAGACAAACTCTAGGCCTCTCTGTGAGGGCATTTCTAGACTAGGTTAACTGAGATGGGAGGACCCACCCTAAATGTGTATGGCACCAATCCATACCTGGGGTTCTAGACTGAATAAAAAGAACCAAGTGAGTTGAGCACCAGCATACACCACTCCCTGCTTCTTGACAGTGGGTCCATGTGAGCGACCGCTCTAGCTTCTGCCTCCAGGACTTCCCTGCCATGACAGACCCTACCCCCAAACCATCAGTTAGAACAAGCCCTTTCTCCTTTAAGGTGCTTTTGTCTCAGTCCAACAGGGGTAACTAACACAACAGTGCCTCAGGAATTCAACACCATCCCTCCTTCAGTGAGGTGCCTGCTGGTCCATGGCACAGGCTAACCTGAACATGTGGATAACTTCCCTAAACATCTTCTTTGCCCCACATGACAAATGACCCCACACGTTATATGCACAGGTCTGTGGCCTGAACATGCCTCTGGTGGTTTGAAGAACAGAGTATACTCCTTCCTCAATGAACTGCTTGTCCCTATTCTTTGCAAGATGAGTCACCTATTGAGAGAATTCCTATTACCTAGACAGACAGCCTTGCCTGCATTTTTAATTTCAGCTAAATGCCTTGTTCTCTTTTCAGCAGGTGGGCAGGGGCATAAATCTGTTTAGTAGTCCGACGATGAATAAAAATACTCAGAAAGCCACCTTGATGGAGTTAAAATTATGCCCTGTTTTCTGAAAGTGACTTCCCCGCCAATCGGCTGAGGCCTTCCCCAGCTGCAGCCTATCCGGGGAATCAGGCTCCTGGGCGGTTCTAGTCCTGGGCTCTCGGTGGCTGTCTTTAAATCATGTCCCTTGACAGATGTCTAGAAGTAACACATGTTTCGTGTAGGGTGCAGGCTTCCATGCTGATCACTCACAGTGTTATCAAGAAATGAAAAGGAAAATTTCCATCGCGGCAACATGTTGGCCTGTCAGCCTCTCATTCGCTAAAGGGCAAAAGTGCCTCCTGGGGGATTTTCCTGCAGTTCATAGAAAGAAAAAGCCGAGCACACACCAGAGACTTCCAAGTGCCTCTCTACCATCCATCAGCTCCCCACCAAGAAAGGAAAGCGTGGGCAAGACAGCTGAGGGCATAAAGGTGCTTGCTGCCAAGCCTGACAGCCAGAGTTCCATCTCTGGTACTCACATAGTGGGAGAAGAAGTGGCTTCGGCACGTCGTCCTCTGAACTCCACACGCATGCTGCGGCATGTGTGCCCCCTCCCCCGAGTAAAAAATAATTAAAAAGAACAAAATGCTAGGGATGAGGAGATGACTTAGTCAACAAGGTGTTTGTCATATAAGTTTGAGGGTTTGAGTTCAGATCCCCAGCACCCATGTTAAAAGCTGGTCATGGTGGTGTGTATCTAGAATCCCCAGTACTGGGGAGGTAGAGAAAAGAGGGTCCCCCTGGCCAGCCAGTTGAGGCAAACTGGTGAGCTTACGGTTTAGGGAGAGACCATGTCTCCAAAAACAAGGTGAAGAGCAATAGAGGAAGATGCCTAGAATTGACCTCTGGCCTCCACGTGCAGGTGCATACATGCGTTTGCATACCCCCAAGCATACATGCATACATACATACATAAACACACACACCACCACTACCACCATGACCACTACTATTACCCCAAGCCACACAAGGTATTTGAACTATGGCAGGAACTTTGAGATTTTTGGCTCCTTCTAGAAGCTTCTACCTAGGATTAATCTGATAGACTGGAATCTTCTGGTCTCTCATCCCGCAACCACAGTGCACGTGGTGACAATCCAGGCCTCTCAGCAGTATGGGGGCTCACCATCCTTATCCCTCCCACCAAGACCTGTCTCATGCTGCACGCTGCTGACTCGGCTCCACAGATTTCCTCACCTCGTTCCTTCATTCTTGCACACCCCTCAGCTCTGAGCACACTGTTTTGTGTCTCCGTCCTAGGGAATCCTGTTCATGCCTGAAGTACTCCCCAAAACAGCATCCAGAGTTGACGCTCGTTCACAGTTCCAGGGGCTGAACAGGCTCCTGCCCTGTACAGGCTTCTTGGGGACAGTGTGATTTATTTCCTTCGTGGCACCTAGCATGTGAAAGGTACTAAGACGTCTGGTGAACAACGCTGGTCTACTTTGTCACTTTTTACTTTTGCAGTTTTAGGTCCCTGCATGCCACAAGCACCTTGAAAAGTCGCCTGCCACCCGAGGGAAGACAGAAAGTATGCTGCGGGAGGCCGCCATCAGGTACTCTCTTGGGAGTGTCCAAAAGATGCCTTCCCAGCAGATAGGAATCAAGGAACTGCCCACTCAGGAAGTTCCCGCCTAAATGCCACTCTGTATTTAACAGAGGAACAGCGTGTGGTCTCGGTCTGTCATATCCAAGCCTGTGAGGTGGCTATGTTTCCGGTGTGACCATGAGTGACACAGTATAGTCAGGTGACAGGACATTACCAACAAAAAGGTCTCTATAGAGGAAGGTCCAGCAGGATTTCAGCCAGTCACTGACTTGTCTTGTCAGGTGTGTATCGTACAGACGTGTCAGATGACAAGCCCACTACTGACACTAGTCACCCCTGCCGGAGATAGCCAAACCCAACAGCTGATGTCTTGAACAGTTTCCCCACGTTCTTTGGCATGATTTTTTTCAGTGTCTTCCCAGGGGAGACACGAATAAATGTCTCTTTGCCCCAGATAAAGCACCAACAACGGGCCAAGGAAATGATTCCCCCGTCCGTCTCTGTGAATCAGTAAGTTTACTGGGAAGACTTACAGGGGTACGGGTGGCCCCCAAACAGCTATGCCGCTGAAAAGCCTCCAGCGTGAGTGTTGACTCCGGAAAGCCACATCCCTGGAGGCTTCTGCACAGCCTGCAAGCAGCGCCACCGGAGTCTCCTCCCTAGCAGCTGCCATTGCTTTTCTAACGCTGGGGAGGGGACCTGGATAATTTCCTGGGCTTTGCCTGTGTCCTTAGCATCTTGAGTCCCATGAGCCTCCTCCACGGTGGAGTGTTTTAATTCCGAGGACCGAATCAGTGCTGATGTGCCCGCATTCCTTCTGAAGCCGCTTTTCCTACTTATTAATGGCAGTATGCCACAGTCTCCTTCAGAGGTCAGTACCTGTAGATCTAGCAGGTCCTTTCCCTCGCTGCCTTGCTTGCTCCTAAGATCCCCCCAAGTGTGGGAATGTGGCTCTAGTTCGGCTGACAGGGAGACCAAGGTAGGGAGAGGTAGAGAATTTATCCGGTGTCTACAACTGTGCTCTCTGGCTCAGGCCCTGTGGGGGCGTCTCCCTGTCTGTCTGGAGCCAGAAAAACCACTGCAGGGCACAAGGGCCCAGATCAGTACCAAAAAGGAAGTTCACATAAGAGTTTGCGCTGTTGTCCTCTGCTACCGTTAGGCAGAACTGACTAACCTAACCTCAGATGTTGGATGCGTGGTTGGACTTCACAGCCTTGAAGGCTCTCTCCAGCCCCGGCACCTTGGGATTCTACTGTCCCACCATGCAATGCTCCAGGAGCGGGGGAAACCGAGCTGAAGCTTGACTCCTATAATAGACGACTCCTTCTGAGAGGCACCCCATAATCAGCACAGACAGTGTTTGCCTTTTTATAAACACTACCCTATTTATCTGCCCCTGTAATTTTCCTCTCTGCCCCAGCTGTGAGCAATTTGTACTTTTCGGTGCTAGGTTTGTTTTAATTTGTCAAGGGCCAGAAAACAGGCATCAGTGCTGCCCGGAGGGCATGCTACAGTGTGAGGAGCTGTGTGCGAGGCGATGCAGGCTAGAGGTCTGTGTCTTCGGAGCCCAGGGCAGCAATAGGTGGGTGTTCTAGGCCTTCCGCTAAGCCTGGACTGCTTGATGCCTGGGGATTCTGATTCGTTTCCTGCTCAGACATGAACACGCACATGCACACACCCTCCCCTACGGGTCAGCGCTCCCATCTCAGGTAGAAGAGTTCTCTGAGGACAGAAGATACTGCTTGCAGCCATGGCGTCATAAATAGAAGGAGGGTCGTGGTCCTATGTGTGCTGAACAAGAAGCAGTCAGCCCTGCTCTTCCCGTCAAAGGACCCAGGTACTCAACAGCCGGTAAGTCAACATCACGAGAGACCAGGGGTGCGAGTTCAGGGCCCAGCAGTGACCCAGGACTCCACAGTGTTAACCCACCTGGGCTTGTTCCCTGGCTTCACTGCCCGATCACTGAGACCTCATTTCCTGTGGGTGACCTGGCTCTCCCCTGGGGAGCATATAAAACCTTGGGACCAGGAAAGCACATGCATGTTGGGAAAATAGGGCATGTAAGAGGAATCAAATGCCACTTTCAAACCCTCTGTCCAAGTGGTTTCCTTTAGTTCTTCAGAGTCTGCCTGGCCTTTTATGTCCCTAAGGTGAAGAGAAAAGCCATGCAGCTCAAGTCAGCTTTCCTTATTCTGCCCTGCACAGATAGCACAGATATGGGCAGCTGAGCCTCCAGGACTGGTCAGGGGTAGCATGCACTGATAGGGAGCTGGATGACAAGCTCACACCTCCATCTAGAAAGGCATTCCTGCCCCACAGACAAGAGGACGCCTTTCACGCAGTGCCCACGATCTCTAGACACAGCACCAACCATCCTCCAGGATCCTCTTATGCATCCCAAGTTGGATATGGGAACATGGAGGCTCACCTGGCAGACTAGACCCAGCTGCCAGTCTGAGTCCAGAGCCTGTGTTTCTAACCTCTCGGATTCCTTTAGTTGTGGATGTGTGTACAAAGATTAGTAGAAGTCTTAAGGAACGGGTTCAGGGTAGAGCAGGTGCACACTAGGAGAGGCTCCCTGAGTTGGCTGCAGTGGAATCCACAGGGTGGACATTCTAGGAGAGAGAGAATAGTCACACAAAGGCTCACGGCCCTAGAGCCTCTGCATACCCAAGGACCTGGAAACCAACGACCTCAGCTAATGATCATCTCATTAACATGCACCGAGTAAGTTGCTCATAATTGCTTTAGATGGAGAGGATGCAATTCTTAAGGGTGTACATGTATCAAATATGCTCTTTGCTCAGGAGCAAAAATTCAGAGTAGGCAGGATTATGGCACAGTAGGAGAGGAACCATGTTAAAACCTGGTAGGAAGCAAGTGACTGGATCAATTACCTTCTTTCCTCGAAGACTACCACTTTCCAACTAGATGAGAAATAAGCTCTCTGTGAATAAATAAAACATTACAGATGAAAGTGTCATAGTTTTTGTGGGGGGGGGGGGAAACGCTAGACATACCCGGGAAGAGGGAACCTCGACTTAGGAACTGCTTCTTCCATCAGAGTGGCTTATGGGTATTGCTTAATTGCTACTGATGTAGGAAGGCCCAGCCCACTATGGTGGTGCAGCCCCTCGGTGAATGGGCCTGGGATGCATACAAAAGTAGTTGAGATTGTTTGTCATAGCCAGAACCTGGAAACAACCTAAATACTCCTCGACCGAAGAATGGATAAGGAAAATGTGGGACATTTATACAATGGAGTACTACACAGTGAAGAGGGGGTGGGGGATGGGATGACATCTTGAAATTTGCAGGTGAGTGGGCGGATCTAGAAAACATCATATTAAGTGCGGTAACCCAGACCCAGAAAGACAATATCCCATGTACTCTCTCAAAGTGGCTTTTAGACATAAAGCAAAGAAAAACCACCCCACCATTCATAGTCCCAGAGAAACTAGACAACAAAGAGGACCCTAGGAGAGACGTACATAGATCTAATCTACATGGGAAGTAGAAAAAGAGAAGATCTCCTGAGTAAATTGGGAGCATGGGGAATCATGGGAGAGGGCAGAAGGGGAGGGGAGAGGAAAGGAGGGGAGTGGAGAAAAATATATACCTCAATAAAAACAATTATAAAAAAGTAGCTGAGGAGGCCGTAAACAGAGCTCCTTCATGGCTTCTGCCTCCAGGTTGCTGCCTCGGCTTCTTCCAGGTAGCTTTTGATCACAGTGTTTCAGCACAGCAGCAGACAGGGGAACTACAAGGGATAAGGTTTCTTCTGGCCACAACCCCCACCTTCGCTCACTCCACCGTCCGGCTCTCGGGTCGCCACTGTGGGCAGCCTGGAGCACACCCTGTCTTGCTTTCCTCTGTGTGCCCCTCCCTCCAGCGTGCTTGTGTGGCAACCTCATTTTCCACTTGATGTGGCAGGACTCTACTCATGTAGTTCAGAGAGTCTCACTTATCCCAACTGGTCTCAAGCTCACTACGGTCGCCATGGCTGCCTCTGAACTCCTGATTCTCCTGCCCCCGTATCCCAGAGTACCGGGGTCACAAGTAAGTACCACTACACCTGGCTCCCGCGGCAGGGCTTCCAACAGCTGTACCACATTCCCCACTGGACTGGTATTGTCACGCATCTCCTGCAGATGAGTTTCTGAGTTGTTTTTAATATAGAGTGATAAAAGTTGTGTCACAATGGCCGTCTTTAGATGTACTTCCGGTTTACACGTGACTATTTCTCTAAATTAGAACTGAGCCGTAGACGCCGCAGATGACGGCTGCACACTAATCTTAGTTTGGGGATGATAAACAAAGGTAGGGTCCCTCTCATAGAGGGGGCAGGTCCCACTCATATCTGAGAATAGGCACAGACATTGCAGAGTAAGAGGGGGAAGGGGAGAAGGAGAGAGGCAAGAGGAAGAAGGAAGGGAGGAAGAGAAGGAGGGAGGAATGGAGGGAAGCTCAGAGTCCAGCTGGGTTTGGGAGGGTCCCAAAAGGCAGGTTTCACTCAACCCGGGGCCTTGGGGACTACCTGCATTTTTGAAGGCATGCCTGGTCATCACCAAAGCCACAGGTGTGACATCCCCAGGGACATAGGCAGGCTTGCTCTGGTGACCTCACACATCTCTTGCTGGCCCACATTCTTGCCCTGTTCCTCTGAGCCAGGTCAGATGACCCAGCATTTGTAGGGGGAAATGAGGCCACTGTGGCGAGCGGAAGCTGGGAAGAAGCTGCATTTTTCTGGTGCTAAGGGTGTAGGGAGGAGGAGACAGCGCTCGAGAGAGCCCCCGCTCTGCTCCAAAGCGAGCACCAATTAAGATGATTACTGGTTTCCCTACAACACAAATACTAATGGCCTGTCACGCTCTGGCATATTTTTCTTGGTAACCTTCAACTCCGAGTTGATTAATCAGACTCTTGTGGGAAGGCTCAAACACGCTTGGGCAGAACCCAGGGAAGCTAGCCCAGGGCTCGGAAGGCCACGCTGGTGATGGGGTGGAGGAACCACATTCTCAGGGATGAACAACAGGGTGGGGAGCCTCACCACAAACTGTGGGGGAGATGTCCTGAGAATGAACAAAGAATGAGGAAGGAGGGTGAAGGCAAGCTATGTGACTCCACTGTCTCTCGCTCTGGGACCCACAGCTCTGCTGGATAAAAGCGGATGGCAACTTCTATCCCATTCCCCAAAGAGGACACCATGGCGACTCACAGGAGGGACAATTCCTTTAGCATGTGAGGGAATGGGAGTGAATACAGCTCCTGAATCAGAAAGATCCAGGCAGATCCCCCCCTCCTTTTTCTCATGGAACCCTGGCTGGTCTCAAACTCGCTACACATCCAAGGGTGACCTTGAACTCCCGACCCTCCTGCCTTCATCTCTCAAGGGCTGAGATTACAGACATGTGTCACCACACCTGGTTTGTGCGGTGCTAGGGATTGCACCAGGGCTTCTTGCACACCAGGCAGACAGTACCACCTGAGCCACATCCCCAGCTCAATGTCTACCTTTTTTTTTTTTTTTTTTTACAGACCAGCTCTGCCAAGGTACTTAGGTCTCTGGTTCCTCATCCACCAAGCAGGAACCCAGTGACTGACAGACGGAGCACAAACTTGACAATTATTAAACAATAACTGTCTGCAAGTCAGATTTAATAGTTCTCAAACTATGATCGTCTGCAAGTCAGGAAGAAGGGCACAGGTCTTGGCACCCTCAAACAGTCCCCCAGTTACAGAGATACCTTCTGATGAGGAATGCTGCCATCTCTGTGTGGTCATGTCCGGTCTAACGCTCAGCAATGATGAGGATATGGGAGGAGCTGCCCATGGTGGGAGCTGTACCCTGCTGCTCTTTGCCTTCCTCTTCCATCAAGGACAGCAAACAGGATCTAAAGTCTGTCCCTCTAGCCCAGTGCCTTTCCCCAGCCTTCCCTGAAAGGCATTCTGGAATGTCCTGGGCCTCATGCTAGTCAAATGGCAGGCCTGGTTGATTCTGACCAGCTCTCAGCCATGCATGCTAATGCCTGGGCAGGGCCCAGAAGCACTGTTCTCAGAACCTTTGAGAAGCCTTACTACCTGACCTGGGGCGGGGGCAGGGATGAGGGCTGTCATAAGGCATAGGACAGATGTGTATGCCTAGGAAGGAGAGTGGTGTGAGCTGGGGCTGAGGCTGGGCAGGTGTGCACACGTGCGTGTGTGTTTGTGTGTGTGTGTGTGCATGTGCATGTACGTACACACATACGCATGCCCTGGCTTGCTCCTGAGATATATTCTCTAACTTCCTCCTGCAGTAACATTCAGTCCTCATCTGTTGTATCCGGCCCTACATGGTGCTAAGGGGCAGCTCAAATCCATCACATAGATGACGTAAGTTAGCCAAGCATACTAATGGTACCACAGCGAGTTGGCTATCTGACTGGGAGGTGGCAAACAGATAAGCAGAAACAACAGCCAATGACAGGCCACAGCAGGGTCAGGCGTAGGGTAAGGGTGGTAACAAACGTGACAGAAGGTGCTCAGAAAGTACCAGGATGACCACGGGGCACACCCAGGCCCAGGTCTATGCTTCTGGGTTCCAAGTTCTACCAACTTCTTATTGCGTTGCTCCTCCGCCCCCCCTGTAGCAAAACACAGAGGCACAGCGATGTGTGAACGCCAGCTTTGTGTGTATGTACATGTGCACATGTGTGTGGCAGCTGGAAGTCAACACCAAGTATCTTTCTCCACTTTATGCTTTCAGATAGGGTCTCTCACAGAACCTGGAGCTCACGGATTCAGAGACGGGCTGGCCAATGAGTCCTGGGATCCCTTGTCTCTCCTCACTCCTCAGTGCTGAGACTGCAGGCATGAGTTACCATATCCAGGTCTTTATGCTAGGGATTAGAGTCGGGCCCCTAAGTGCATGCATGCAGCAAGCATTTCACCAAGCCGCCTCCTCAGCCTGCACTGTCAGTCGCATAAGGACGCAGTAGAAACAAGACCAGTGTGTCTTCTCTGACGTCTTGATGATGTATTTGCCCCACTGACTCCACTCACGTCACCAATTCTACTCTTGTAGCACTTTGTAGACTCCCAGGTCTTTGGGGCATGGCCCTGTCTTCTTCCTTAGGTATGCCTAAGCCTTACTCAAAGCTTGGCGTGCATTGGAGCTCAGGGGGTCTACTGGAAGCAGAGAAAGGCACGGACAAGTTGGCTCAGTGACCTGTAACTCTGCCCACTCCTTCTTGGCAGAGTGCTCTGGCAGATCCCCCTTGGAAAGCGGGACCCTGGAAGAGATGCTTCTCCTGACCCTCCGAGCCTGTGAAACTCTGTCAGATGGGACTGAGTGCAGTAAGTTAGTATGCCAAGGCTTTTTGGGGGTGGGGGTGTTAGTACAATCTCTGCTTACACACTGCTGCTGGCCACCCCCCCCAAAAAAAAAACCCAACAAAATAAAAACAGAACACTTTGGCCTCTACTGGCCCTGGGGATGGAAATCACAATTAACATTTAAAAAAAAACACAAACAAACCTGCGAACAAACAAATTCCTGGGAGCGAAGAGCTCTTGCTGCTCTTCTAGAGGACCCGAGCTCAGCTCCCAGCTCCCATACTGGGGAACTCACAAATGCTTTGGGGTGACTAATCTTTGTTGTCAACCTGATCACATCTGGAATCAACTCAAACCCAAGCATCTGGGCATCCCTGTGAGGATTTTCGTGATTGGATCATTTGAGGTAGGAAGTTCCCATCGAAATCCAGGCTACACCTTCGGGTGGCAGCCCCCACAAAAAGACACGGAAGAAGGACACTTCAGCTTTTTGCCTGTTTGTTCTCACTCTGGATGGTAAGTTCATCTACCCGGTTGCTGAGGCATTCCTTTGCTGGTGTTAGAACCCACTTCTCTGGGATTCCAACATAGACCGAAGGCCAACAGCTCTCTAGGAATCTTCTGGCCTCCAGTACCAGTTGGGGCTGCTGAGACATCCGACCTCATGAACTGAACAACTACTGGAATCTTGGACTTTCTGTTAGGACAGAGTTACTGTTGGGCGAATCAGACTATAGAATATATTCATATATATACATATATATATGTATATATATATATATATATGGATATACTCATTTTATCAGTTCTGTTCCTGACTAATACACACCTATGAATTCATCCCCTGCCTGCTCCCCACCAAATTAAAAATCAAAACCAAAATCTTAAAAAAAAAAGACATATTCCTGGCCAAAGCCGAGCTCCTGGCATGAATAATAAGTGGGGCTCCTGTGCCTAGGAAAGCAGCCCTTTGCCGGGCAGGGGGGCACACGCCTTTAATCCCAGCACTCGGGAGTCTGAGCCAGACGGATCTCTGTGAGTTCAAGGCCAGTCTGGTCTACAGAGTGAGTTCCAGGACAGCCAAGACTGTTACACAGAGAAATCTTGTCTTGAAAAACCGAAAAAGAAAAAAAAAAAAAAAAAGAAAGAAAGACTGCAATCTTTGGGCCACTTCTGTCCTGGAGTGAGCTAGTGTTGGGAGGGTCCCCGCTGGGAGGACCATGGATCCCAGTGCCACCTTCAGATGTCCGAACAGAACTCAAACCAAAGGAATTGTGACCAGAGAGGAATCCCGGGAGGTTTCTTCTAATCGACGGCCAAGGATTCATGTAATACACAGGCGATCAAAGGCGTCTTAAACCACAGGTGAAATAATTTCCTTGGCATTAAAATGTCCAGGCACTTGGCAGCGCAAACCTTCCTTAATTCAGCCAAACTCGCACTTCCATTCCTGCCAGATCTGTGCCACTCAGCATGCTGAACTGGGCATCCATTAACAATCACAAAGGCTATACACTACAGCACGCGCCATGTGGGTATCGGGGACAGAATTCAGGTCCTCTGCAAGAGCAGCAGTTGATCTTTTTTAAAAAAATATTGTCTCAGAGCTGAGGACTAAAATCAGACCCTTTCATTTGCCAGGCAAGCACTCTACCCCTGAGGCAAATCCCCAACCGTGTGACTGAGCCATAGCCTGGGACCTTAGCCATGGCACAATGCCACCCACGTTCAGGGTGGGCATTCCATGTCTGCCCTCTTCAGTTCATCCTTTCTGGAAAGGCCTGAAGGTTTGCCTCATTTTTGCCTTAGGGTTTCTTTCCCTTTCTAAAAGAACAGGTGTCCTCTCGCTGTCCGTGGCTGTCTGAGAACTCACTACATAGACCTGGCCAACCTCAAACTCACAGAGACCTGCCAGGCTGGGATTAAAGGTCTGTGCCACAAGGCCCCTTCCTAGACATTTCGTAATCCAAACAAGTTGGTGATAGAGATTATTGGTCAGACCCATGCAGGCCGACTTAAGCAAGTGTTTTTGTTTGTTTTGGTCAATTTCACCTCTGAAGGTGGGGGTGGGGAGTGGAGACAGTTCTGCTCACACGGGGCTCACGTAGTCAGTATGGGAGCAAAGTAAAGACCCTGTAGCTTTGCCTTTCAAGGGGGGGGGGGATGGAGGGTCTCGTGGCAACAGCCTGTGGGGACCTGATCAAGTGCCCAGCTTTTGGAGGGCCTGGAATCAGTGCAGCTCTGGCTCTGGAGGGCCTGGAATCAGTGCAGAGTAACCGGTGCTCCTTGAACGTGGAACAAGACTTGCAATTAACTGGCTCTGTGGGGGTAAGGCAGGTCCCTAAATGCAGAGGGTGTGCGCTTCGGGACAGATTTCTGGAAGTAGTGGAGAGGCCAGGTGGCCTCAGAACACGAAGCTCCCTGGGGGGGTGGGAGACTTGATTTCCTCCAGATTTGAAGACAGGCTTTGCATGTGGGTAATGCATAAGAGAGTGTACTGAGCACAAAGAACTGTCCTGATTTGAGCTTTTCCCCTTGCCAAAGCTGTGAGGACGAGCCGAGGCAGGCTGGTGAGGGTAAGGGATTCTGCAGATGCAAAGGCTCAGGCGTAGGTAGCGTGTATCTCAAGAAAGGCCAGAGACCCTTTAAGCCTGCTGCCCCAAGTCAGGGAAGATGCAATCCACCCCCAAGTAGAAAGGCGGGGCATGTCTGCCCGAGGATCAGGCCAGGCCCCAAGCATGTTCTCCCATAATTTTTTTTTATTGTTCATTCAGGAGCGATTTATTCTATGACCCATGAGTTTAGAGTTATGGGCTTGGTGGAGGCCTCACACAGGTGATTACGGTAATTTAGAGAGAAAGTAGCAAGCCATTCCTGTCATAGGCCGCTCCAGCAGGAAAATAATGGCATCACCTCGTATTTATAGAGTGCTGAATGATTCCTAAGTGCTCTGCCATCCATTACCCCATCTCAAGCCGACGGCAGGCCAGGGAGCCAGGCCAAGCCTCTGCTGCGGAACTCTGAACAAAGGTTGTCCCCTTTCTGGGGTTCCATTTCCCTACTGAAAATGGAGCAGGAGCTGAGACGTGCCTCAGTTGGTGGAATGCTTGCCTAGCATGCATGAGTTCTGCTCCTAGCACTGCACAGCCTTGGCCTGGTGGTAGGTGTACACCTATAATCTAAGCAGTTGGGAGGTGGAGACAGGAAGACTGGGTACTAAATAGCCAACTTTGGCTACACAGCAGGTTTGAGGCCAGCCTGGGCTACAAGAGACCTTGTTGACAGAAGAAGGAAAAAAGATTGTTCTTGTGGTGGCTTGACTAAGAATGGCCTCTACAGACTCATATATTTGAATACTTAGTCATCAGGGAGTGGCCCTACTTGAGAAGGATTAGGAGGTGTGACCTTGTTGGGAGAAGTATGTTACTGGGCCTGAGGTTACGAAAGCCCGGACCAGTTTATCTCTCGGATGCAGCTCTCAGCTGCTGCTCCAGCACCACGTGTGCCACCATGGTCCCTGTCATGATGATAACAGACGAAACCTCTGAAAGTCTAAGCAGGTCTCCAATGAAATGCTTTCCTTTGTAAGAGCTGCCACGGTCATAGGGTCTCTTCACAGCCACAGAACAGAGACTACGACAGGTCTCATGCTATTTTTCCCATCAGCTGTTCCTCAAGGGGTCTAGGCAGCCCTGATATCTAAGGCTGAATTTCTTAGCTCTGTGTGCCAGGATCCCCTCCCCCCCCCAACATCCCCAGAAAAGGTGGCTCTGATGCAGTTCCCTGGCTCCACCCAGACAGTGTGGAGAGGGGTGTGGCCCGGGAATCTACACAGCACACACATTTCCTGCAGGACAATCTTTGAGAACTTGTGCGCTCTGCCTCCTGACCCGTTAGTTTAGGGCTGGTCCCGTGACACAGGTGAGCCCCGATTTGGGGGAGGGAGGGTGATGACACGGGGCTGGGACAGAGCAGTGTCTGCTGAGTGTGGCAGACGATCTGGATAATGATAGCCTCTTGAGGACATAATTAGAACCCTCACAACCGGAACAGGACAGTTTAATAATTTAAGTGAGACCTCAGGATTAATGAACGGTGGTTGGAATGACATGTGGGACCATAAATCCTGGCCTGTGGTGGGGAAGTGATGATTTACAAGACGGCTCCCCGGGAAAACAAGGTCTGATGAGCCTGCAGGCTGGTCTCCCACTTCAAGGAACGCATGGTGGGTGATCGGCCACACTTTCTAGGACCACACCTTCCAAATAGGCTACAAGGTGCCCTTAGTGGCCTTGACACACCTGCATGTCAGCGTTTCCCACAAGTCTGAGAGCTTCGCTTTATTTGGAATGTTTGAGGCTGAAACCAAAGACCTTGTAAATGCTAAAGCAAGGCCCCCTGAGCCACTCTCCCAGCCCCTCACTGGGGGATTCTAGGCAGGTGCTCTACCACTGAGCCACACCCCCAGTCTCTCACTGGGGGATTTGGGGCAGGCCCTCTACCACTAAGCTACTCTCCCAGTCCCTCCCTGTAGAATTCTAGGCAAATGATTAATTCTCCCAAGCCCTCACTGACCGACTTCTAGGTAAGGGCTCTACCACTGATGCACCAGCCCCTCACGGGAGGGATTTTAGGCAGGTGCTCTACCACTGAGCCACACTCCCAGCCCCTCACGGCGGGGGGGGGATTCTAGGCAGGTGCTCTACCACTGAGCCACACTCCCAGCCCCTCATGGTGGAGGGGGGGATTCTAGGCAGGTGCTCTACCACTGAGCCACACTCCCAGCCCCTCACGGCGGTGGGGGGGGATTCTAGGCAGGTGCTCTACCACTGAGCTACACTCCCAGCCCCTCACGGTGGTGGTGGGGATTCTAGGCAGGTGCTCTACCACTGAGCCACACTCCCAGCCCCTCAGTGGAATATTCTAGTCAAGTATGGCCCGGTTAACAGTAATAACACAGCCTCACAGACAGCCCGATGATGGCCGTTCCCTGAATGCTGGCCAGGAATATCAACTCACCCAGTCCTCACTCAACCATAAAAGGGAAAGTGGGAGCGATGGAAACTCCACTCCCCTAGGCTTGTACAAGAAGAGAAGCTATGTGCTCTGGGTATGGGGACAGGATGGAGTACATTGGCCTAAAGCACACTGGGTTCACAACAGGCTGGCTGGCATGTAAGGGAAAACAGGCTCACTAACCTAAATCTGCTTCCTGCTGCTTTATTTTACTTCCCCTTTTTGGTGTGTGTGTATGTGCGTGTGATAGAAGACTGAAGCCACAGCCTACTACGTGCTAGGCCAGTGCTCTACCACTGAGCCACCATCCACGGCCCTCCACTTTCCTATTCCCTGAGCCTAAGGGGGAATAGGACCGGAGCTAGTGGCCACTACAAAGGACATCTTGCAATGGCCTCTTCTCAGGAAGGACTGCTCACAGGTCTGTCTCCCTCCCTTCTGTGTCACAAGCCTGTCCCAGAGCAGCTGCAGTGTGTTGGCTGGGAAGGGTCAGAGCTGGTCATTGTGAGGACCAGCAAAGTGACCGTTGGGTTGGAGTTCATGAAGAGAGGCTGAAGAGCAGTTCAGACAGAGAACATTCCAGCCTACATTCAGAGAGCATGTAGGAAGGGATCTGTCTGAGCAGGCTTGGCAGAAAGCAGAGCCTCCCGCTTTCCTGTTGTGTTCCCCTCACTGTGACCATTTACAGTGCCCAGGAAATCCCCTTGTGAGTGGACTCAGAAGCAGAGCAGCAACAGGAGACAGGAAGAGGTTAGCCATAGAGAGTTCCTACTCATTTGCAAATAACGTGTATGTCTCAAAGAGGTGAAGCAAATGAATATGATTAATTTTTAACAATCATTGTGGGATCAAAGAACATTCTGGAAGGAACTCAGTGTGCAGGCTTCCCAAGACTAAGCAGCACACATCTGTTAACACTTTATAGGAACGAATGTCACCACAAGAGGCCTCAACACATGCCTGATCCTTTGTTCTTTTTAACGATGTAAAAATTACATGTTCATAAAATTTATTAGTTTGAGGCAGGAAAGCAGAGGAAAAGAGAGAGAAACTAAGCTTCCAAGGCTGGAGAGTAGTGGACACTGTTCTCTTCTTTCAGAAATTCTCGGAATAAAGACACACAAATGTGAGGATCTGGCCTCCCTAATCTTCAGGGCTGTGGCGCTGTGCCTATCTGGAGCTATGAGAACCAGTAGCATTTTAAGGCAGATGGTAACAGCTTCAAAGGTGTTTCTGGACTCAGATCAAGCCAACGAAGGCTCTGGAGTGGCGGATGTCTGCTAAGTCAGGCCTGGAGTCTGAGAAAAGCAGGAAGAGTTTTTGTGGTCTCTGTGAGCCATGACCACAACTGGAGGCTGCTAGGTGTGTGCATCTGTGTTTGTATGCACATGCCTGTGTGCATATGCATGTGTGTCAATGTGCATGTCACTATGTGTCAATGCTGGTGTGTGTCTATGTGTGTATAGGCACGCTTATGCATGCATGCGTGTGTTGGTGTGCATGTCGGCATGAATTGGCACTGGTGTGTGTGCACATGCATCCATATGCACATGTGTTGATGTGTGTCAGTATTAGTGTGTGCATGCCTATGTATGCATATGCCTGGGTGTGTACATGCATGCAAATGAACACATGTATGCATTGGTGTGTCTATGGGTGTGTGTATACATCTGTACATGTTGGTACTAGTTTGTGTGTCTGTATGTGTGCATGTGCATGCGTATGTATGTGTGTGTGGGGGGGGGGGGCGGGGGTGCTGGCAGGAGATAACACCTATTCTTTGGCCAATGCCCTTCCTTAGCTAAGTATAAACATTATTATTTAAAGGATCTGAACTAATGTTTATGATGAGAAAAGGAGACCATCTCTTTTTGATATATGGATAAGGATCAAATGAAATGACTTAATATTTTGAAGTTTTATCTAAGAATTTTTGCTGTTTTATCTAGGAGGTGGTGCTCCGGGCTGGGGTAGGGGTGTAGATTTCTTACACTTTAGGGGTGATATGAATATATGAATTTTCCCTTTGGGCCAATGCTAGCTGGAAGAGGCTTCCTGTCAACTCGCTACAGTGTGTTCACATCACTCTTAGTAGTTACTTTTCTTGGTTGTGACCAAGCATCCGACATGAACCCATGTAGACGAGGAAAGCTGTATTCTAGCCCAGGCACAGTTTGAGGAAGTCCAGCCCATCATGGCCGGGATAGCATGGTGGAGGCCAAAGCACAGGGAGCATGTGGCTGGGACTCATGGAGTCTGCAGGGACACAGAAGCAGAGAGTGGGCAGGAAGTGGGGCTAGGATATACCTTCAGGACTAACACTGACTCACCTCTTCCGGCAAGGATCTACCTCCCTCAAACGGCACCACCAACTGGGGACCAACTGTTCAGACACATGAGCCTGTGGGGGACATCTCTCACCCAAACCGGTGGCTCACAACAGCACCTGGTACACAGTCAGAACTCTCCCGGTGTCGCTGGCCACTCCCCTCTGTGTGCTCCCCACTTAAAGAGCTCAACCAGGGCGACACTCAGCAGGTTCTGACTAGATCAAGTGACGTAGCAAGGAACCTCTTACTTTTAATTCCACCTCAAATCTCATTCTCAACCCTGGGTCAAAATCACTTCCACCAGCTTGCAGCTGGCAGAGTGGCCCAGCAGCCACCTGCAGACAGACGGACAGCAGAGGAGAGTTAGGTCCGTCGGTCAAGTGCATGCTGCAGAAGCAAGAGGACCTGGGATGGGCATGGTAGTGCATGCTTGTAACCTCAGAGCAGGGGATCAGGAACTATCCAAGAGTGGAAAAAATCAAGCTAAGCACCAGCAAGCAAACAGGCATACATACATTCACCGCTCTGCTACTGACCACGGATGTGATCTGACCGGAAGTTCCCGCCACTGTGACTTCTCTGCAGTGATGGACTGCCACCTGAAACTGAACCCAAATAAAGGCTTTCCCCGCAAGAAGCTTCTGTCAGGGTGTTTTACGGCAGCAACAGGGATGAAACTAAAACAGATGACATCTGAGACTATCTATGGCTTTACTCATGTATGCGTGCATGTTTGCTCGCGCGTGCGTGCGCGCACACACACACATACACACACTATCACTCACTGTCGGGCTTGAAGTCATCACTGAAAACCAGGAGAAAATGCACAGCTGAAGGCTCCTGCTGTGCAAATTTCTAAAATGCAGACGGCTCACCACCTCGGTGGAGGTGTCACTTTTTGAAAATATAATGCAGCTATTTTCCGCGACAGAGACGATCCTTTCCCACACACCGGAGCTCTCGATGCTGCAGATGCAATCTGAACACATTCACCCGATTCTTTTCTTCCTCAGGACATCATTTATATAGTGCTTGATTCACACACCCTAGCTTTCGCTTTCTTAAAGATGCACAAAAGTCCCATAAATACATCGATTCTTGCACCCTGTGTTTTTTGCCAGACATTCCCCGAAGGTTTATAGATTTCCTTCATTACAAACTAATTGAGATTCCGTAAGTGCCAGAGTCTTGGCAATCCTCTTTGTTGAGAAAGCGGGAAAGTGCTCAGGATGTCAGAGAGGCTAAAGGGAAGAGAGCCTGGAAGAGAGCGTGGTCACAGCGACACAGGGATGGACAGGAGTGCCTGGAGGCCAGTGTGTGTGGTCACAGTGACACAGGGATGGACAGGAGAGCCTGGAGGCCAGTGTGCGTGGTCACAGCGACACAGGGATGGACAGGAGAACCTGGAGGCCAGTGCACGTGGTCACAGTGACACAGGAACGGAGAGACAAACTTGTAAGGAATAGTTAAGACGGACTTCCTTTTGGGAACCCTTATTTTTATTCTCCCTGGGTGAGGCATAGCCCCAAGCACCTAACTGTCTAGTATCTAGTAACCCATTTACAGTCAAGGCTCCTAAAAAGAAGTCGGTCTTAACTATTCCTTTTCACACATGAGGGAGCTGAAGCACAAGAGGGGGTCAGGTCTAAGGTTGTAGAAAGTGGGAGTCAGGGGCAAGGTTAAAGGCTAACTATTTCTAGGCTTGCAGCTAAGAGCTGCGTGACAGTAAGGCCTCCCACTGCCGTCACAGGTTCACAGACCTTACCGATGCCCCAGAAGTGGGAGGCCACGAGCTGGAAGGCAGTCCATCTTGAACTACATTTGAGACCACACCTCCGTGTCCTTCCATCCCCAGATGAGATACACAGTCTCTGTATATGGATGAGGTCACACGGTTGGAGGCACAGAGGCACAGCTCTATGCCTCTGCCATGCTGTGGTAAATACCACAGGCAGACTGGCTTGATACCCCTTTTCCATGACTCCAACCTTCCGCCTCTACCACAGACACAAAGTCTCATGATGGTAGCCTTCCACACAGATAGAGGGACCAGATTCCAGTGTTCTGGCCAAACGGTTCTGAAGAACCTTCTAGAAAAAGAAGATAAAGCTCAACAGGAGGAGGTTACGTCTTTTGGCCAGAACTTCCACAGGTTCAGCAGCCATGTTGTGACCAGGAGGAAGGGAAAGCAGCATTGAATGAGTTAATTGTTTTTTTTTTTTTAAACAAAAGCAACAGCCCCTGTTCTGATTAGCTTTTACTGCCAACTTGACACAACCTAGAGTCACCTGAACAAAAGGAACCTCAGTTGAAGAACGTTTGATCATACTAGCCCGTGTGCCAGTCTGCAGGGCACTGTCTTCATTGCTAATGGATACAGGAGGGTCTGGCCACTGTGGGTGGTGCTATCCCTAGGCAGGTGGGCCTGGGCTGTATAAGAAAGTGAGCTAAGCAGAAGTTAGGGATCAAGCCAGTAAACAGTGTTCCTCTGTGGCTTCTGCTTTGGTTCTGGCTTAATCCCTGACCTGACTTTCTTCAGTGTTGAACTGTGACCATAAAAGTAAACGCTTTCCTCCTCCAAGTTGCTTTGGGTTATGGTGTTTATCACAGCAATGGAAAACAAACTTAGACGGCACCCAAATGCAAGATATACCAAATATTCCGTAAATAGGCAGACAGGTGAACAGATCCCTGGCTTATGCCAGCTGTTGCTCATCTAACTTTCAGTTTGCATTTCCAAACCGACAAAAAGGGATTAAAACGGGATCCGTCTGCTGGGATGTTGTGAGCGTGAAATGAGATCGTGTGTAAGGCACAAGGTCTGCGTAGTAGCTGTTGAGTAAATGGGGAATCGTGTCTCACACGGCTGGAGAACTCCTCTGTGGGTAGCACCCCCTGTAAGCATGGAGCTCAGGGAGCAGAGCCAGGGCGGGCAGGGCCTACCTCGATCACTGAAGTCGTCGACCAACACGATCTCGGCCACCAGTTCTGGGGGTGAGCGGTTGAGTACGCTGTGAACAGTGCGGAGCAGTGAGGACCAGCCCTCGTTGTGAAAAGGGATGATGATGCTGGTGTTGGGGAGTGTCTCCAGGTAGCGCTTGCCGTTGCAGCTGGAGGGAGACACAGAGGAGAGAAGACAGGTGTTATCCAGAGTCACCATTCGGTTTTCACACTGCGGCAAGAGCGCAGACGCAGCGTCAGGCTAACCGGGAGTCCCATGACCGTTCCAGCCATTAGGGAAGGAGAGAGATGGAATGTCCTTAGCTGCCGCATGACTCTATTGTCCCTGGTCCCATGGTGTCTTAGTTCTACTGCTAGTTGAGTGGGACCTGTGTAAAAGATCCTTACCTTTGTATGAAGTCAGGCTTCACACACACACACACACACACACACACACACACACACACACACAATGAGCGAGCGAGAGAGAGAGAATGTCATTTATCAACAGACAATTTTACTAAATTTCCAACCTAGAAGCCATCCACCAATTTATTTACTTATTTTCTTGTCTGACTGCCCTGCTTAGAGACTGTAAAGCAATGTTAGGTAGAAGTGGCAAGGGCAGACATCTTCTCCTGCTCCCGATCTTCTGGTGTGTGTGTGTGGGGGGGTAGCCTTCATCCTTGAGTAGTGTAGCTTTCCATTGGCCACTTGGCAAGAAGTTCCTTATATTCTTAGTCTGTGGAATGTCTTAAGTTTGGATTTGTCAAATGCTTCCCCTCCCCCAGCATTTGCGACATTTGTTTTTTGCTATATTAGTTTGGTATATCACATTGATTGGTGGTGCTATATTAAACCAACCTTGCGTTTCTGGGATAGCCTAGCTGGCCACAGTACATAATCCTTATATAATATTAAATATTTCATTTACTGGTTATTTTGTTGAGGAGCTTTCCATCTACTCTCATTAAGAATTTTGACCTACAGTTTTCTCATTACACTTTTGGTATTCTATATTGCATTTAGTTTGCTAAATGCTAGACTATTGGGGTTAGAGTGATGGCTCAGAAGTTAGAAGCATTTGTCGTTATTTCAAGAGGATCCAGGCATAGTTCTCAATACCCACATCAGGTCGTTCACAATCCCTTACAACTCCAGCTCCAGAGGGGTTCCAACGCCCTCCTCTGGCCTTTTCAGGTACCAGAAATACATGTGGTGCACATACAAACACATAGGTACTCACATGTATACCTAAAACAAAACAAACCCTACCTAGGTTCCTAACATTAACAAAACTATGTACTTGCTTCTTGCCCTACAATATGTGACACTGTCGGGAAAAGCAATCCCAGCATTACTGGGAGCAATAGTAAAATACATGTTTTTTTCTATAGCGTATGTTTCGGTCAAAATTTCTGTTCTGAAGCTGCCTGGGTGATTGTCTCACATCTCATTCTGCAGTCACATGGGTCCACTTATTATATTTAGTTACTTATCTTTAGGGTTTGCACTTTAATTTAGGACTAGTTATGTTTATAGAATTGTGCGAAGCATACAGCTCCAAGGCTATTCTGAACGAGTTATCTTGCCTGGACCAGTGGCCTCATTAGACCTAAGAGCTTGTTAGAAAGCTAACATCCTGGCCCACCCCAGACCACCCGCACAAGAGTGATGGTCTGTTACATGAGGGCCGGCTTGTTGGGGTATCTGTCCCGCCCAGTACCCCACAGCAGGCAGGCCCCAAAGAAAATCACACACAGGACTCCATAAGGTTATAAACTGATTGGCCCATTAGGTCAGGCTTCTTGTTAACTCTTATAACTTATGTTACCCCATTATCTTTATCTACATTAGCCACATTGGCTCCGTACCTTTCTCAACTGGGCAAGTTACATGCTGCCTCTTCGGTGGTCTGCGCAGGAGTGCTGAGGGAGCTCTGCTTCCAGAATACTCCCAGTCTCTTTGCTCCACCCCTACTTCCTGTCTGGCTTTCCCGCCTATACTGCCTGCCTGGTCAATAAGCGTTTTATTAAAATGATTGACAGAATACAGACAATTCTCCCGTATCAATGGTCTCAGGGCAAGGCCCAGCAGTTTGTTTTTAACAAATCTTCTGTGTGATTCTGATGACACTGGGGTTCAAGGGTCACCGGGTAAATATCCAAATTCACAACACCCTTGCAGAAAGGTTTTTGGGATTCTGGGGAGAACTGCGTGGACGGTGACCAGAGGAGCGCTGTGGGGAGGCGCCTGTAAGGAGGCAACACTACCAGCGCGTTAGGGGAAGGAGGAGGAGAGAGGAAGAGGTGCAAGAGGAAAAGATGGGGAGAAGAGGGGGGAGCCACACCTCCATGATGGGCTGACACCTGTGGGCCGCTTTCCTATCTAAGCGCTGATGTGACCCCCAGGGCAGACCAGCTAAGCATGTCCTCCCTGCTAGAAGCAAGGCCTGGGCCCTGAGGAAGGGGAGGCAGCCACTTAGAGTCCCAAAAACATGGCAGTTCACGGGTGACATCACTGGCTTGAAGCCCTGAAAGGAAAGGGACATGGTTGTGTCTTGGCACCTGCATGCGGGGGGGACAACATGAGGGAGTGGGGCACACTCCAGAAGTGAGGAAGGGCACCTGGGGGCGGGGAGAAAGGGGGAGAAGTATGCCTGGGAATGTGGGGCACTATACAAGAGTGTCTTCCTAGTCTCCTTAGATATTACCTTCCCCTGACAAGACCTAATGATGTGCCCCCAAATGGACCCACCACGCGGCTGGTGGTTTCTCACATCCTTACATCCCAGCTCAGAGCCATCTCCTAATAAGAGGTGATGTCCAGGTCCCTGCTTCCTCAGCTTTGATGTGCTACCACCTCAGGGACCCACCGAAACTGGGACCCGAGGAACAAGTCTGGCAGGCTGTGCTTGTGGGGCTCTTTCTGAGTTTCCTTTCTGTTATGATAACAAAATATCTCGACAAAAAGTAATTTAGGAGGCAGGAGGGCTTGCTTATCTCGGTCACAATTCCAGGTCACGGTCCCTCATATCAGGGAACCCACTTAAACAGCTGATCCCAAGGCGCACATAGTCCAGAGCAGTGAGAAATGAATGCAATGCATGCCTAGTGCTCAGTTCACACTCTCGGGGCACACACCAGTGTTCTGTCTCCTGTCTAAGCAGGCAGCCCCAGCCCTTCCCTACTTCTCTCTGGAAATGAGAGACAGCCTTCTCTTGAATGCACTCAGCGATGAAAGTGGTGTTCACTTGTACTCGGGGCACTGAAGCTGCGAGGGGAAGGCTGGGAGCCCGAGGCCAGCACTAGCAATACAGAAACCGAGCATCAAAACCAAACACAAAGCCAAAACGACAGCAGCCAAACCCTCAGCAGCACACAACGGCCCACAGCCGGCTGGAACCAAGGAGTGCAAAGAGGAACAGAACCAGAGGGCCAAAGCTAAGTTCCTTATGAAGCCCTTCCCCATTCACAGCCGCTCTGCTGAGAGCCAGCCACGCGCACCTGCTCAAGACCCAGCCAGAGGAATGAGGTTTATTGCCACTTAGTCAAAGTTTATTGCCACTTAGTCATGGGCCTCAGCCCAATCAGGCGTCTGTAGATTTACATTCCTGCCTTGCTTGCCCCAGAGTTCAGACGCAGGCAGTCTCAACCAAGTCTTGGACTGTGCTGTTTTTTATTTATTTTTTTGGGGGGGGGTTACTTACCTGTATGAACCTATGTTCTAGAAACTTCTTTGTTCGGGCCATAAATAATTGTTTCTTTTCTTTTTTGAGACAGGGTGTTGCTATCCAGCCTAAAGCTGGTTTAAAACTCATGATGATCGTCCTGCCTCTGCTAATGACCATGGGACTGTGTGTCCCTTAAGACGTCATGGTCAAGGGTTAAGTGATGGCTGACAGATGCTGGAACGAAATGGACTTTGCCCCCAAGATACCTGATGCTTCATGAGAGAGAAGACAAACAAGCTGGACAGAGGTAAAAGTTCCAGAATGTCCCGCCATGGCATCTCCAGAAGCAAAGAACTGGCGAGTACCAGTATGGCACACCTACAGGGGAGAGGACGAACGGACTATTCCTGGAGATTATCACACAGCTGAGGGAAGCGGCTGACAAACACGAACATAATAAAATGAAAGAGGCTATTTGTAGAATAAAACAGTCCAGCCACTTGTAGAATCCAACGGAACACGAACCCCACACACGAGCAAAGATCAAACGGTTTGCACTCACTGCCTGGGCATAGCTTGGATCTGAGTGTGTGGGGGGGTGTTGGGATGGAGGACTGCTGGCCCCACCTCCACTCCAAGCCAAATGTGGAGAGGAAAACTTGGCACAAGGAGGGCACCCTGCTCTGCTCCTAAACTGAGCTGCTTAGCTTGTCACCACACTTCCTCAGGCCTTCCTGCGGGAGGGAGAGAGGTGGGGCTCTACTTTCATCTCGGCCTTGATAAATATCGTGACCAAAAGCAACTGAGGGGAAGAAAAGGCTTTATTTCAGTTTACACTTCCAGGTCACCACCCATCACTGAGAGCAGTCTGGGCAGGAATCTGCGCACTAATCATGGAGGGATGCTGCTTGCTGGCTTGTTCCCAGGCTCATGCCGAGCGAGCTTTCTGAAATAGCCTAGAACCACCTGCCTGAGGAATGGTGACGCCCAGAGTGGGCGGGAACCAACTGCGCCAATTCACCGTCAAGACACGTCTACAAACCAACCTGATGAAGACAGGAACCCTTTTTGGGTGACTGTAGGCTGCATCAGTTGACAGGGAGCGCTAAAGAAGACAGGTGAGTCTTCATCTTTCCTTCATTCTTTTCTTTTTCTTTACATTCTTTCAGTATCAAAAGCACACAATAAATGTTTTTTTTTAATTAAAGATGGACATAGCATCATCTACTTCTAGAAAATTCAAAAAATGCCTCTGTAAGAACAACAACGAGAAAATCCAAACTCACACAAACAGATCATCCCTCGACAGGCGTGGCTGCAGGTGGTTCTTAGGCAGCCTGTGCTGTGGGTGATACACGCGTGTCTGAGTTTTAGCTGACAGGTTTTGCTTGTGAGCTATCAATCTCTACAATTTTTCAACCCACAGGCTGAGCCCACTGAAATCTGATTTAAACAAACCAGAGGAAATAAAAGTCGCCCAGAGAAATTGTACTGGCTGCCATTCTGCTTCAAGGCTTGCGAGCCTTTAAATCTTGATATTGGGTCCAATGGGTCAATAGCTGCCATCTTAAAAAACAAAACAAACAAACAAAACCCCTCTGTGGTTCAGAAGGAAGTTGTTGAATTTTAGAGGAGAGTTGATGGGTCTCCTGAGAAAGCAGAGATGCTGCAGAAGAACCTGTGCTTTCTTTCCCAGTGCACAGACCTCCCAGCCCATAGCTGCCCTAGTAACTGCCTCTCACGTCAGAACGCCCACAGCCCGCCTGCACATCCTGGACGCTTCTGGAGCACTCCATTCGAAAGGTGCCTGCCAAGCTCACTTTACTACATGAATCACGAAGGAAAGGATGAAGTCTGCTAATCAGTTATGTGGCTTCTAAGCCTGTCACTAGTCTGCAGAAGGTCTAACCAACTTCTCTGGATGGCACCAGGGATGGCGGGTGTGGACTCAATGAGAAATGGGGGGAAGTTGAGACAGGAACTCAAAACAGCTGACTGCATCACATCTGTAGTCAAGAGCAGAAAGAACCAACATTCGTGCTGCCTGCTTGCTCTCCGTTACCATTCTCCACTCTTAGACTATTCAGAACCCCAAACCAGGGGATGGCACCCTCCACAATAGGCAGGTCTTTCTGCCTCAGTTAACAATCAATACCCCTCTGCACCCCCCCCCCCCGCATCAAGCCGTGTTTACAGGCTGACTTCATCTAGACAATTCTTCTATTGAGGCTGTTTCTCAGACGATTCTAGGTTGTGGACAGTTAAAATTAACCAACAAACAATCCATGACAATCCATGTAACCTGACACCAGCCAGTCTCGGGTCAGTTTAGACTTATAACCTTGCTGGATCTCTGTCTTTTGTTCTTCGTAGAAGGTTACCTAAAAATCACAATCTGAACACAGCAACTCAAAAACCCTATTTCCACTTTTCACAATACCACCACGCACTCACCTACCTTGTGGACATCTACATATTTAGTAGTGTCTTGCTCGGATGCCTCCCCGCAATCCTGCTCTTCCCGAAGCCATTCCCTGCCTGGGCAAATGACGATTCCACCTTTTCGGCGACTCTGAGGCGTGAGCCCTGACACTATGCTCGACTTTGTTCTTTCGCTGGCTTCCATGCAGCTCCTAGGTAGACTGGATCCTGCTGTCTCCATTTGCTCTGGTTTCTCTGCTGCTCCCAGCTAACACAAGTCACTCTCATTTCCCGTCAGACTCCTAGCTTGGTTCCCTGCTTCCATCTGCAGCTGCTGACAATTACTTATTCTTCATGATGTGCATGTGTGTGTGCATTTGTGTGCACGGATGTGAGCATATGCCCGCTGCACTGCACATGAGGAGGACAGGGAACAACTCTGGGCGCCCGCCCTTGCCTTCCACCTTGTTTGAGACAGGGTCTCCTTGCTGCTGTCCAAGCCAAGTTAACGGGCCCACAAGCTTCCAGGGACTCTTTTTGCCTTCATCTCTCTGTCTACATCTTGCCGTGTGAACACGGAGATTACAGACACATTTTATCTCGGGATCCGAACTCAAGTCCTCATGCTTGTGTGGCAAGTGCTCTACCCACTGAGCCATCTTCCCAATCTCCTCACTGGGTTTCTTGGATGTAGCTTTACAGTTACCACTCAATTTGGAGAGGGTCAAGACATTACTTCCTTTCTCTTTGCCACAGGTTCCAATTATGTGCATAGTAGACGGCTCACAATTATCCCAGACTTCATAGTGGTTTCATTTTTCAAGACTTTATGTTTTATTTTGGGCCGTGTGCTTTGTTGTATTCAAGTTCACTAACATCACCCCCTGCTCCCCCCCCCGCAATAGCTAATCCATCATTAACCTATACATCTTTCCTCGCAGCCACAGGTGGTTTTATTTCTGGAGTTTGGGAGCTGGAGGGATGGTTCAGTGGTTAAGAGCACTTGCTGCTCTTATAGAAGATTCAGCATCGGTTCCCAGAACCCATTTGGCAGCTCACAACCATCTCTAACTATGGTTCCAGGGGATCTGACGTTCTCTTCTGTATTCTGCAGGTCCCAGTCATGTACACACCAGATGTACACACATACATGCAAATAAAATAAAATAAAACCAAACCAAACAAACCAAAAAACCCTCCTCATATAATAATAAAAAAATCTGTATTTCTAGAGTTTGAGTGTTTCTGTATCTCCTCTGTATTTCTAGAGTTTGAGTGTTTCTGTATCTCCTCTGTATTTCTAGAGTTTGAGTGTTTCTGTATCTCCTCTGTATTTCTAGAGTTTGAGTGTTTCTGTATCTCCTCTGTATTTCTAGAGTTTGAGTCTTTCTGTATCTCCTCTGTATTTCTAGAGTTTGAGTGTTTCTGTATCTCCTCTGTATTTCTAGAGTTTGAGTGTTTCTGTATCTCCTCTGTATTTTTCTAGAGTTTGAGTGTTTCTGTATCTTCTCTGTATTTTTCTAGAGTTTGAGTGTTTCTGTATCTCCTCTGTATTTTTCTAGAGTTTGAGTCTTTCTGTATCTTCTCTGTATTTTTCTAGAGTTTGAGTGTTTCTGTATCTCCTCTGTATTTCTAGAGTTTGAGTCTTTCTGTATCTCCTCTGTATTTTTCTAGAGTTTGAGTCTTTCTGTAACTTCTCTGTATTTTTCTAGAGTTTGAGTGTTTCTGTATCTCCTCTGTATTTCTAGAGTTTGAGTCTTTCTGTATCTCCTCTGTATTTCTAGAGTTTGAGTGTTTCTGTATCTCCTCTGTATTTTTCTAGAGTTTGAGTCTTTCTGTATCTCCTCTGTATTTCTAGAGTTTGAGTGTTTCTGTATCTCCTCTGTATTTCTAGAGTTTGAGTCTTTCTGTATCTCCTCTGTATTTTTCTAGAGTTTGAGTCTTTCTGTATCTTCTCTGTATTTTTCTAGAGTTTGAGTGTTTCTGTATCTCCTCTGTATTTCTAGAGTTTGAGTCTTTCTGTATCTCCTATGTCTCTACTTAGCTTTATAAACAGAGCACAGCGTGGCGTCCTGCTAATGCCACATCTTCATCAGCGGCAGGCTGTTCTGACTGACGACTGTTCTCATAGTCACAGGCCACCCTCCCTGCCACTTTGCACTCCTACTACATTTTGACTGGCTGTCAGTGTTCACAGTCGGCTGTCTGTACGTCTGTACCCTTGAGCTTTACACTACATTAAGGTACCCGAAAACACTTTTATCCTTCCAGTTCGTAATTTATGATTATTTTCAAGACTGGTCCAGAGGGTTAAAGGATTCCCACTAAGGTACAGAAGCGCTGCCAGACACTGTACCCACCTCCCCGGGAAGTGTGAATTATGAGTTTTCCTAGTCTCAGCGGTGGGAAAAGGCAGCTATCGATCATCAGTGGGGTTTCTCTAGTTCTCCTGAGTGATTCTTTCCCCTCTAAGACATATACTGAACGGGAATCCACTGGCAGACCCTCCACAGACTGCCTAGCCCTCTCTGTGCTGTAGGGATCCACTAGTCTCTGCACCCCTCCCCCACCGCTAGCAGAAGAGGCACATGTGTGCCACTATACCTGACTTTTATGTGGGTGCTGGCTGGGAATTTGAACTCAGGTCTTCATACTTGTGTGCCGCAAGCACTCTATCAACTTGGCCATCTCCCCAGACCATCTCATTGTATTAGCGTGTGTAATACGTCTGTTGGAGGCAACAAGCTCAACCTTCCTTCTCCTTCGGACTCTGTAACCTGCTGGAGTTGTAAAGAGACTCCAGAGAATCTGGACTATTACAATAACCCATAAGTTCTTTGGAGGAGATACACCACATATCATAAATCTTATCATGTTAACACAAAAGGAAAAAGCCAAAAGGGGTGTGGGGGTGGGAAGGTGGTAGACGACGATTCCATTCACTTCTTCCTGACGTTCCATGTGCACCATGGAGCCAGCAGGTCGTGGCTGCAGGCTGCTGTCATCCCCAGCATAGTTAGCATTGTACTGTGAAACCAAAACCGCAACTGATGCATCCCAGAGGAGCCTACGGACTCGATACTTCTGCAGCCGAGGTCCCCTTGTGTCACCTGCCGTGGGTCCTGAAGAGCCTCTGTGTTCAGTTGCCAAGCAGCTGGGCTGGGTTCCCCAAGGAGCAGGGAAAGCAGGCCAGCCCACCAACCAGCCTGTGCTTATACTCACTGGGCAGGGGGTGCAGAGGGCAGGCCTGCTCGGAGCCAGCTGGTCACCTCCCACATGCCAACGCAGCCAGTTGTGACCAAACTGCCTAGCCCCTGTTCTCCATGGGTGGGTGTCTCCAGAGCAGCTTCTGGCGTGAGCAAAGGCGCCCCGATACAAACAAACAGCCCCTTACATCCTGCTCTTGCCATGTTGCTGCCAAAATTGAAGGGATAAAAGAAAGGCAAAGAGGAATCCCGGCTCCCACCTGAGAAGTTGTTTAAGCTAAAAGAACTAGGCACTAGGCCGCTCAAGCGCTCTAATTTACTCAGGTGCTCCCACTGTCAAACCGCGGGAGAGCTTCCTCTCTGGGGACAGAGGAAGGCTTCAAGGTATCTGCTGACTCTGCCGGAAACTCAGCTTCCACACTTAGTAACGCTGTGAAAAGCAGGTGTCGGAAGTACTCAACGTTATCAACCAGGAGGCTGGTAGGGTGGACAGGCTGCTAACTGAGGTGCCAGAGGCCTCCTGAGCACAGACTCCCCCCCCCCCCCAAACTGTGAGCACACTGCAGAGCAACGTTTTTAACGTGGAAGGAAAAAAAAAACCACACGCACAAAATAAGGACGAAAACCTGCAGAGATGGCTCAGCTGGTAAGTAAAAGTGACTATTGCCAAGCCTGAGTTCAATCCCAGGAACCTACACGGTAGAAGGGGAAAACTGACTCCTATAAGCAGTCTTCTGACCTCTACAGGCATGTTGTGGCGTATGTAACCTCACATACATACACATAAAATTTAAAAAAAAGAAAAGGAAAAGAAGCCAATTAAGCAGACACTGTTTTCAACTTCGGACTGTTATACAGTTGAGGATTTCCTTATTCTATAATCATATAAAAACATCCCATACAATCTAGCCTTCCCCACGGTTAGTGCAGAATTTATGAGGTACATGAGCTGGGCCTGATGCGAAGGCCTGTCATCCCAGCTATTTGGGAGGCTGAGGCAGGAGGATGGATAGTTGAAGGCCCACACCAGGAGAACAGTGAGAGATGAGCCACTGTGTTGCTTCCTAGGAGCTTGTGATGGTGCAAGGCTGGGGCACGTGGTATAAGTGTTTTACAGTCATGACAATTAGTGCTCCAGATGTTGGGCACAGGGTTTGGTCTGGTAACTCTCAGTGTCAGCTCACCGGTCTGAACCCAGCAACACCACAGCGTTGTGCTTTGACAGAGTTAATCTGAGTGGAGGACTGGGCTGGAGAGATCGCTCAGGGGGCAGAGTGTTTGCTGAGCAAGCCTGGGGACCGGGGTTTGAAGTGCTAGAGCCTAGATAAAGCCAGACACAGTAGTGCACCATCTGTAACCCCCACACTCTGACAGTGAGGTGGGAGAGGGAGAAGAGGATTCCCTAGGAGCTGGCAGCAGCTAGCCTGCCGTGCACACAGTGAACAACAAACAGACCCTGCCACAAACAAAGCAGAAGGCAAGGACCCACACCAGAGGCTGTCCTCTGACCTCCACATGTTTGTTGGGGCACATGTGTCCCCTCCCTTCCTCCTTCCCTCCCCTTCTCTCCCTCTCTTACACGCATGCACAGACGCGCGCACACATAACAAATTCCCAGGCGAACTGATGTAGCCGTTCGAGAGACCGAGAATTGTTGGCTTCGACCCCTGGAGAGAGGGAACAGACCAATAGACAGTACCATCCCTGGCCACGTCAGCTTCAAGCGGCAGAAGGTTGGATAATCGGAGCCTCTGCAGAGGCTCTGGTCCACAGGAGGCCGGCGGCACTTTGCGTAACTAAATTCACAACCCAGAGCAATGGGCAAAACTCATAGGCAGGAGATGAGAGGTGGGACACTCACTTTGGGTGCCGGATATCGGGGAGAGAGCGATTCAGGGAGATCTTATCACTGACGTAGATGTTAAATCCATTTTCTCGGTAGGCCTGGTCCACTCTCTCGGCATCGGTCATGGGGTAAGGCCTCCCCTGTTCTCCATTTCCTAGAGGCAGAGAGCAAATTCAGTGTTGCTGGTTCACCTGACATCTACAGGGGTTCAGACTGGGGAGAGAAGGACTGGAGGGTGGATAAAGGCTTATGTCTGAGGCTGGAGAGACGGCTCAGTGGTTAAGAGCACTGGCTGCTCTCGCAGAGAACTCAGATTTGAGTCGCAGCACTCACGCCGTGGCTCACAGCCACCTGCAACTCCAGTTCCAGGGATCAGGTGTCCTCTTATGGCCTCCATGGCCACTGCACACATGTGGTACACAGACTTACTTGCCGGCAGAACACTCAAATACACATAAAATAAAATAAAGACATCGACTTTTTAAAAAATCTTATACCTGGTCATGGGGCATATTAGTGACTTCTGCATTACTGTGACCAAGGACCCGAGAAAAGCAACTTAAGAGAGGAAAGATTTTTTTTCCAGAGAGGTCACATGACTTTGAGCTTTTGTGCCTGCTGTGAAGCAGAACACAGTGGCAGCAGGAGTGCATGGGAGAGGTGGGGGGCAGGCACAGAAAGCAGGAAGAGGGAGAAGAGTACAACAAGAGACCGGGGTGAGACTCAGCCAGGAGGACACTCTCTCGCTGTTCTACTTCCTTCACAGAGACCCCACCTCCTACTTCTGTCTCCCTCCAAACTGTCCCCACATCAGCTTCATCAGAGGATTCAACCATTCAAACCCTCCTGGGGTTGTTCTGGAGGTCAAGAGCCAGCCACACCTTCTTGGAGTCCCTCTCTTTTCCAAGGGTTTCTTTGGAAAGTGGGCAGGCCGCTCACTGCTCTCACGAGGAGCCAAATCCTCTCCCTCCCTCTGCCACCTGGACACTGGAGACAAGCTGACTATAGGCAAGCACTGTGGGCTACCACGAGATCATAGATTAACTAGGCCTGCTCCCAGGCTACGCAAGGAAACCTTTAAGGATAGATGCCACGCTTCGTGAGATTGAAGGCTCTCTCTTTGGAATCCCACCGGACTATCGTTGACAGTATAATACATCTCTTCCCTTGAAGAACAGTTAATCTTGGTGCTTTTCCCCCTAAACCCATGCTCTCATGTCTTCCTCCCTGTGACTTATAGCCACCAGGTCAGAGCCCCAAAGATCTGCTTGTCACTGGAGAGGCCCCCACAGACAGACCGAGGGTGAACTTTACGAATATTCTAGGCATTTCTCAAGGAAAAAAAAAATTAGACAACCCAGATCTAAAAGAAAAAGTTTTCTTCAATTTTTTTTTTTTAAATTATGTGGGGCTGGAGAGATGGATCAGCAGTTAAGAGCACCTGGGTTCAGGGGCAGCACCCACAGAGTGCTTTACAGACATTCACAACTCCAGTTCTAGGGGATCTGCTGCCCTCTTCTGAACCCCTTGGGCACCAGGCACACACGGAGTATACGTACACAGATGTGATGCCCTCTTCTGAACCCCTTGGGCACCAGGCACACGTGGAATATACATACATAGATCTGATGCCCTCTTCTGAACTCCTTGGGCACCAGGCACACATATACATACACAGGCAAAACACTCATACATATAAAATGTAATAAATAAATCTAAAAAGAAATTTTAAAGTGTGTGTTTGTGTGTGTGTGTGTGTGTGTGTGTGTGTGTGCAGGTGCCTGTGGAGGTCAGAAGAGGGCATCAGATCCCCTGGAACTGGAGTTACTGGCAGTTATAAGCTACCAGACATGGGACCCAAACTTGTACCTCTGGAAGAGCAGCAAATGCTCTTAACTATAGATCCACCTCCCTGGCTCTCAACAAGCAAGATTAACGTCACCTAAACATCCCCCCAAATTGTGCAGAGGGAAGTGAGAAGAAGGGAAGGGTACCAGCATTCATGCATACCATCCATCTTTTTCCTAGTGTTCCTACAGCAACCCTGAAGAGTGGACTGGAGAACTCTCATTCTGCAGGTATACTGAAACTCATAAAAGGTCACAGAACCGGGTGTGAGGGCCGAAGACCAAGCTCCCTGTACTCCCTCCAGAGCCAGAACCCCCTGCCCACTGAGTTCCTCTGGACAAGAGCCAGGTCCACCTTCCCTTCTCTGAGCTGATAAACCCGGCTCGCTCAGCCACAACTGTCTCTTCTGATACTAGCAACATGTCTGGGGAGTCAATGAGAGGCCACACAAGTGAACCCTTTCTGTAAACTGTAAAGCACCAGATAAACTTGCGGCGATCTGATTCCCATCGATGCGAGGCAAATGTTCTGTGCAAATCAAAATTGCCATAAACAAGGGCTAGGATGCAGCTTAGTGGCGGAGTGCTTGCCTAGCGCCTCGAGCTGCTGGGTTGGGGTTGGGTCCTTAGTACAGCTGTAAATAAATAATAAATAAACTATTTTTAAGATGCCACAATGATAAAACACGCCTTGATTTCTCTTTAAAGTTGGGAGGTAAATTAAGAGCCACCTTATCTACTAAGCCAGGTCTACTTGGAAAGTTCTACTGCAGTCAGACTCGGGGGACAAAAGGGTGGCAGTCTGGGTGTAATATGCCTGAGCAGGGCCTCCGGTGCTCCGAGAGCATGTTCGGGCCTCCAGTGCTCTGACAGCGTGCTCTCTGGGGTTCCCGTGGGCCTCTGGTAACCAAGAACTGACACAAGCAACTCATGGGTCTCCGCTGTCGAGTATCCAAGCTTCAGTCCCAGCAGCCACTGCTGGAGGCCAATGGCCCTCTGGGTACTGAGGACACCGATACTGTGGAGGTGCAGCAGGCAGAAAGAGGCCTGAGCTCACGCTCGGAGCAAGGCATCAGGAGACCCCCATGGGGGTGAAAGGGTGTTAATGATCAGACCCAAAGGCTTAGCAGAGGAGAGGGAGCAAGGGCCAGCCAGCAGGACCGCAGCACGGCATCCTGGCAAGGCTGCAGCTTGCGTCTTTTCATCAGACAAGGTCCACTGTGATAGCTGAAGAGGACACTCAGTATGAAATGCCTGGGTGTACTTAGCACTCCCCAGTCTCATTAATCGCTTGCTCTTTTCTTTTTTATAATTAGGCAATTATAAATTAATTTTAAAAAAGTATTTACTCTTTACTACTTACATATAATTTTATTTCAACAAACGAAAAAGTAAACAGTCATTCATTTTTTTTTCTTAATTTCCTAGCTGTTCTTTCTTCCCTTGCTAGCCAACCCAATATTCTAATGACTCAGGCACCATTGTCTGGCCAGCTGGCTCTCTGCAGATGTTTCCTTTCTTAAGTTAAGCAACATCCATCCCCGTTCATATAGCAGTCCTGGCACATGGAGAAGCATTCTGGGCGGCAGGACTGGGGATGCCCTGGGCACCAGCTCAGTTCTTACGCCTGTTCTCTTCCAAGCTTTGTAGTGAGCTGGTTTGGTCATAAATAATTTAGAAGGGACACCTTTAACCCAGATCACCACACATGAGCTCAGTCCCTCGGGCTGCTGTATCAACTTTCCACTCAAGCAGAGGGACCTCAGCCTAGCTCCGCACCTGCAGAAAAGCCTTCTGAGGTTGCCCAGGCAAACTGCATGTGGGCACCCACAGATGGGGAGGCCGATTTCATTGGTGGCCCCTTGTGCTGGCAGCTGGCACTGGAGCTCTCCTGACCTCTACCTGGACTCCACTGAGAAGAGTCTCCACACAGTCTCTTTATCTCCTCATGCTGGCCCTTCCCTTATCCGCCAGCCTCACAAGAAAGGTGACGAAGCCCCATTAGCAAAAGGAAACTGGAGCTGAAGCCCATGCAGACAGTTCGGAAGCTGGTGAGGTACTGGTTCTGCCTTCCAGACCTGGGTTCAAGTCCCAGGTTGGCCTTCTTCTCCCCGTGTGATGGCTGGCAGATGCCATCGTATCTCTGAGGTACAGGTCCCCTCTTATTCAGTGGGCCATAAAGGCTGATCAGGTTGCTCAGAGTGGAACTTGCTCTGTGTTCAACCTGTGCCAACTCCAATCACCGCCACTTACTTGAGTAGGAGTTGGGTCCTGCTAGAGACACGGTCACTTGCTAATTGGAAGGCGGCAGGGCAAACCCGAAGACAGTGGGTCTGGTGCTGATGGGAGAGGTCAGAACAGGTGAAAGGTGGGTAGAGGAATTAGGAAGGACGGTGGCAGGCAGGAAGTGAACAAGAGGTCCAGATGGTCCCGACACACACAACACGTGCACACGCCGGTGGCCGCAGCTACGCGATGCCCACACTCAGCCCTCCATACCTACACGCTGTGCGTCCCTCCTGATGGCCTCCGTGTCGTGCCAGTCTTTCAGCTTTTGCTCATCTCCCAAGAAAAACGTCTTTTTGGGTCGACTGTGTACGTCCTTTGAAAAAAAAGAAAAGAAAAAGAAGAAACCGTGAAAAGGAAGCAAGGGGGAATACTGGCAGTGACAAAGGTCCAGGACCTCAAGGGAGCGCTACCACCTGTCCAGCCCTCCCAGCATCTTTCTGAGTGCCTGCCATGTGCCGGCTAGATGGGCAGAAGCCAGGGGGGCACAGAAGCTCACGGCCACCCCCTGGAAATGCGCCACCCAGGAGAGGAAGGAAACTCGGTTTATCTTTTCAGAGGAAGGCTTATCTTTTCACCCATGGGAGAAAGTGCCAAGGGTGTTGCTGCCCAACAGAAAGGATGTGTGAGGCAGACATGGCCGTCGGAAGCAAGCTGCTTTGCACACTGAAGAAAGAAAATGGGGCCGGGTGCGGTGGTACACTCCCATAATCCCAGCACCCAGGAGGTAGAGGCAGGAAAACCCTGAGTCCTAGGCTAGCTTGGCATACACTCGAGATACTGTCACCCAACAAAACACAACAAAACAGAACAAAACAAGTGGAGGCTAAGGGATGTGGTCAGTGGCCGAGAGCTTGCGTTCATTCACAAAGCCCTTAGCTCAGTCCTCGGCACTTCAAGGAAGCAAACAAATACATGAGCTTAGATTTAGTAACAGATTCAGTTTTTAAAGATGTCTTTAATTTTTAATTATGTATACACGCGGTTGCCTGTGTGTGGGTATGTCTGCAGGAGGCCAGAAGAGGGCATTGGGTCCCCTGGAGCTGGAGCTACCGGCGGTGGTGAGCTGCTAAACACAGGTGTTAGGAACTGAATGTAGGTCCTCTGAAGACTAGTGAACATTCTTAACTGCTAAGCCATCTCTCTAGACCCAATACATGCATATATATCTAAAACACTAGCATTCCAACAGGCAATCGATGTAAAATGTAATTATGGCATTCTACATCTTTTTGTTGTTGTTGTTTTTCCAACACAGGGTTTGTTGTAGCCTTGGTTGTCCTGTCTCACTCTATAGACCAGGCTGCTCTCGGACACTCACAGAGATCTACTGGCCTCTGTCTCCCGAGTGCTGGGATTAAAGGCACAGGCCACTACCACTTGGTGGTATTTTACTCTTTTTTTTTTTTTTTTTTGGACTAAGTCTTTAAATTCTTAGGTGCATGTCTACTCAAACCCCTTCCCAGTGCTCTAGAACTGCAGGGGGCTGGCTAATGGCTCCGCCCGGGACAGAGTCTCAGAAGTGAGTGTTAGGCTGGGTGGTGGTGGCACGCACCTTTAATCCCAGCACTAGGGAGGCAGAGGCAGGCGGATCTCTGTGAGTTCCAGATCAGCCTGGCCTACAGCGTGAGTCCCAGGACAGCTCCACAGAGAAATCCTGTCATGAAAAACGAAACCACAACAGAAAAGAAGTGACGGGACAACGGACTCCCGCTTTTACGAGAGCGCCGGGGACTGGGAACCAGGTTGTCACGCTCGCATAGCTAGTGCCTTATCCCCTGAGCCATCTCCTAGCTCCAAACACACAACTCTTAAGTGACGCTGATCAGGCGATGATGTCAAAGAGCACGCCAAGACTTTCAACCCAAGGGTGCTTGGGTGTTTCCACCCCACTGCACATCCAGAGGTGGGTTTCTGAAAGTTGAGTTCTTTTTTTTTTCTTTTCTTCTGGTTTGCAATCATCTTCTGATACTTTCCCTTCCCACCGGCTTCCAGAATGTCCCCTCCCCACACGAGATGAAGAGAAAGGGAGGGAGTGCTGTGAGGATGTGGGCCAGCTGGAGAGGCTGGCGCAGTGTCTAGGAATCCCTTTACCCAGCAAACGGCAAACGCAAGTGGGCGTGCCTGGAGCGACTGTGTCTGGAACCCATGTGCCCTTAGTCAACATTCCAAAGGAATCGATCACGGCCCCAAATGCCACTCACTTGCTCATCCAAATGGAATTTTAATCTTTGTTTAATCACCATTTAGTGTGTCTGGCACCCTTTGAAGAGAGAACAGCGAAACAAAGCCAACTGCATTCTGCTGGAGAAGAAAGAAGGGTCAAAACACACAGTCCAATCCTGAGACTGCAGAACTGGCAGTGCCTGCCAGCGAGGGCCTGGCCCAGCTGACTAGGGTCCTCAAAACCACAGGAGGGTCGTGGGGTTCATCCAGGTCTCGGGATGCATTAGGGGAGACTTTACTGCAGATGCTGGGGTGGTTCTCTAGACTCCCAACCCATCCTTCAGATTTTGCTTTAGGAGCATACACACTCTTTGATGCCAAACATTCATTAAGTTTAACAGATTCTAATAGCTCCTGTGGTAGTTTGAACGTAAATTGCCCCCCATAAGCTCACAGGGAGTGGTACTATTGGGAGGTGTGGCTTTGTTGGAGGAAGTGTGTCACTGGGGAGGTGGGCTTTGAGGTCTCATATATGCTCAAGCCATGCCTAGTATCACTTCCTATTGCCTGCTGGTCAAAATGTAGGATTCTCAGCTCTTTCCTGAGCGTCCTGTCTGCCTGCACACTACCATGTCGCACCATGATGATAATGGATTAAACATTTCAAAATGCAAGCCACCCTTTAATAAGAGTTACCGTGGTCATGCGGTCTTTTCACAGCAATAGAAGCCTTAATGAAGACAGCCCTTGTATGTGCATGCATGACACATAGACATAGACATAGACAGATGCACACATGCACACACATACAGTATTCCCTTCAAGGTCAGAGTGGACCAGGTAGAACTTATTTAGCCAAATTCACAGAGCTGCTTTATACCGGGTGTGGAGTCTGAATGAGAACAGCCCCCATTGGCTCATATGTTTGAATGCTTGGTCCCCATTTGGTGGAACTCTCTGAGAGGTGTGACCTTGTTGGAATAGGTGTAGCCTTGTGGAAAGAGATGTGTCATTGGGGTGGGCTTTGAGGTTTCAAAACCCCATGACAAACTCAGTGTCTCTGCCTGCAGATCAGGATGTAAAGCTTTTAGGTAGTGTTCTCACGCCATGTTTCCCACCATGGTGTTCATGGACTAACCCTCTAAGACTATTAGCAAACTTTCTTTTTTTTATAAGAGTTGCTGTGGTTGTGGTGTCTCTTCACATCAATAGAAGACCCAGGAGACATACCTCTGGGGGTGTCTAAGAGGCACTGCCAGGGAGGTTTAACTGAGGAAGGAAAGGACACCCTGAGTGTAGATAGCACCACTCCCGTGGTTTAGGGTCCAACTGGATAAAAGGGAGAATAAACTGTGTATCAGCATCCATTTCTCTCTTCTTCCTGTGGTCCCAATGCTCTCACACCCACTCGGCTCCACACCCACTCAGCTCCTGCTGCTGTGCCATCCCAGACATGATGGACCATAACCTTCCTTAAACCATTAGTGAATACAAACCCTTTCTGGGGCTGGAGAGATGGTACAATGGTTGAGAGCACTAGTTGCCCTTTCAAAGGACCTGGTTCTTATTCCCAGAAAGCACATGGCAGTCCACAACCATCTGTAATTCCAGTTCCAGGGGATCTGATGCCCTCTTCTGTCTGCCAGAGGAACGAGATGTGTATGTGATACACTGCCTACATGCAAACACCCCCAGATAACAAAAAACAAAATAAAACAACATCTTCCTTCCGTAAGTTGCTTCTGATGATGTATGTTGTCATAGCAATGAGAAAAGTATTTGTACATAGAGCTAAAAAAGACAGTTCACGGGCTCAACAAAACATGATGACATAAGAAAACACACACACCACTGTAAGTGTATTGCCTTAAAGGGCACACATATAATCTATAGATATTTAGAAGAGTCAAAATTAACATCCCCTTCACCCAGATGAACTGGGTAAGGATTCCTACAGAAAAGTCCAGGGCGTGTGTGTGTGTGTGTGTGTGTGTGTGTGTGTGTTTGTGTGTATGTGTGTAAAGATGGGGAGGGATCTGTCTGGGAGCAGTGCAGGTGGAATCCAACTTGAGGTGATGAACCAAGAAATGGAGGCTTGAAGGTGACAGACAGATTTACTTAAGGGCAAAAGCCCGATCTGGCAGGAACAAATAAGTTTCAAAAGGCAGACATGAGCCACACAGTAGGAGGAAGTCTGGACAGTGCTTGGCAGGTGGGAACGACAGACGGTCTCTGAGCAGGGAGTGAGCCTGAGCAGAGCTCAGGAATAAAGTGCTGAAACCCACATGCTTTGATCTGTTTCCTCCTCCTCCTCCTCCTCCTCCTCCTCCTCCTCCTCCTCCTCCCATGAGAGACACGGGGATGGAGATGACTTTGTTCTCAGCTAGAGGAAATGTTTCCTTTTCCAAACGGAGGACCGCTCTTATTCTCACAAGTAAGAATCAAGTGAGTCTGACTACCTCAGACTCCATCTGACTTGCTGTTTGGAGAAAACATGTTTGGTTTTGTTTTTTATTTTAACCAGAACCAAATGGTGCAAGAATATAAATGCATCTCACTAGCACCATCCGCCAGAGATTCTCAGAATCTAGTACCAAGTGGGAGCTGAGATGCCATTTTCTGGATACCCTTAGCATCCTGCTGGTCCAGGAGGAAAGTCTCATGCAAGCTGCCCTGGCATTCCAGAGTATGCTCAGGGCTCCACATTTCATGTTCCTCTGAGCACCCATATGAGGACTCATCTGATGATGATGTGCCTGTCTCCCCAAACTGGGAGCTCCCAAAAAGCAGGTCTAATTTTCACTAATGAAGGAATAGGCAGATATGCCTTTTTTTTTTTTTTCCTGGATGGAGGGAAGGTCACATAGGGATTAGACGTGCCTAACATAGTCACAAGGATTTAATGCCATAAAGGGCTCTGAGGATTAACGCTATCCTCTGATTAAATGGTTTCAGGTCAGTTTAATGGGCTGCACAACTCTAAAGGGAGAGGGCTCACCTCAGCCTAAGGTGATTCGAAAGATGCCACAGGTTTTGAACTCTCACACCTGCCTCCTTCATTGCTAGTCAGCTTCCTGTCTGTATCTTACCCCTGGAGGCTGGTGGCGGAGGGTCTATTTGTCTTTCCTCTGGGTTTGCTTTCATTTTCATGTAGAAGTGCCAGACATTTTAGCTCTCGCATGTATACACACGTGCATACACACACACACACACACACACACACACACACACATGTGCGCGCATGCACACACATACACACACCCTTCCAGGCCTTTCGATGAGAGAAAAACTCCTATCTTGCTTGATTCATTCAAATTTAGTCTTAACTTTCTTTTTTGTCATTGTTCTTTGGTTGGCTGTTTTTGCTTGTTGTTGTTGTTGTTGTTGTTTTCCCCTCCCTATAACGTAGCACTGACTGTCCTGGAACTTGCTATGGAGACTAGAATGGCCTTGGATTCACAGAGACCTGCCAGCCTCGGCCTCCTGAGTGCTGGGATTAAAGGTGTGCACCACTACGCTTGACGCAAAAGTTTCTTAAACAATCAGGCACAGCGTAAATTTTGGCTGACTTGGAATTCATTACAACTGTATCTTTGTTCTTCAAGGTACGAGATGTGGACTAGAATAGAACGGCCAAGTGCAACTGCTGGAGGACTCCTTTTCGGAGTGCACAAAGACCGTTCAGAACTCCAGGCACTGGCCCCTAGGGAACTAGGGCTCAACCTATCACGAAGCGGCATTACTGCCTAGCAGGATAGTGTAACGGAGTAAACAGAAAGCGAGTGTTGGCAGGGTATGGGTGGAGAAACTGGAGCCCACGGGAGTGTTGTTGAGAATGCCAGCGGGAAGGACTGCTACTTCGGACAAGGTTAGAGGTTTCTCAGAAGGGTAAACGGCCATCACGTGACCCCGTGATGCCTCATCTCCTGAGCAGAAGAGACAAAGGCCTGGGACCCGGGTGTTCACCGCAGCATCGGTCACCACGGTTGGAAAGCACAACTCAAGTAGTGTCCATCAGTATAAATAAGCCACGGCCCAGACACACAGTGGCACACTACTGAGCTTTGGAAGGGACAGACATTTGATAGCTACTTCAACACAGACCTTGAAGACCTATTAATGCGTAGGGAGATAAGCCAGGCACAGAGGGATGTGTACTCCATGATGCTACTTCTGTAAGTACCGAGGAGATAAATTCAGTAAAAGAGAGACTAGAGTATTACTGTGGAGTGAAGAGAGGGAGGTGGGGGCCGCTGCGGGGAGGTGGGGGCAGGGCGGTAACAGGCAGCACTGGGAATGTATTTAAAGCCAAGAGTTACACACTTGCAAATGGATGGGATTTAAATGGTATATCACCCCCCTCTTCTGCACCCCAGTTTTCAACACTGACATATCCACACACTATGGTGCATGTCAGCATAGTAAGAGTTCTGTGAGGACCAGGAAATAGCTCAGTGGGTAAAATGGCTGCCTTGCAAACAGGGAGACCTGAGTTCAAGCCACAGAAGCCACATAAAACCTCCACTGTGTCCCAAACTTGTAACTCCAACACTGGGGAGGCACAACCAGCGAGTCCCTGGTGCTCACTGGCTGGCCAACCCACTCAGCAAGTGCCAGGCCTGTACGAGGTCCTTTTGGAGGCCGCCTCAAAAGAGCAATATGGACAGCACCTGAGGAATACCACCCAAGGCTGGCTCTGGCTCCACACTCATGCACGCCTCCATCCCATGTACACACTTGCTTCACACATCCACACATACATGCACACACTAAATGAAGGCTCTCTGAAGTCCCACAGAAAGTTGCCTGTTTATTTAATACAGCATTTCAAAAATCTATCTGAATAGAAGTTCCCCCCACCCCCATACTCCCCCCACCCCAGCCTCTGAGTAGCGATTAATGTAGCCAGGGAGGAAACTTAGGGACCTCATTTTTTTTTTTCTGCTAGTAATTACAGGCTTCGTGAGAAAGAACACAGCATGGCTCCCTCCCTACACAATGCACAACTGGGGTTTTTATTCTGCTTTGTTTCCTCAAAGCATTCGGATGCCAAGCGCCTGTAACGTGAGGCCAGCCAGGGCTATGTATCAAGACTTAAGCTTAGGAAAGAGAAACACAACAAAGACCACCAAGGAAAAGCTCGTAGACACAAACGTCCACAGTAAATCTCAGTAACTTGGCAGGAGGAAAAAAAATAAGTTTATGGTAACAGTTTTAGAAGTACCTCCAGCTTAACCACTCACTGATCCATCGATACATCCATCTATCCAACCAACCATTCTTCCATTCAATACATATTCATTGTGCAACTACATTTTGTTAGCGAACAGTTTTACTTTTTTTTTTTTTAAAGCAATGTTTTCTGTCTATGATACAGGTCAGATCCGAAATTATTCTAGTCTGGAAACTTCTACCGGGCCATTGCAGCAGAACCATAAATTCTTCTCTAAGAATGGATCTGGGTGGAGTTGGCAGAGGGGTCCCGGGCTAGGCAGGCACTGAAGGATGAGTAGAATGGGAGTGGATGGGGGTACCACATAAGAAAGAGAAATGAAGTTGTCCCACAAGCCTGGTGTGTACAACCCATTAATAGACCATGTCACAGGACAGGCGTTAGTGGCGCAAGTCTTTAATCCCAGCACTCAGGAAGCAGAGGCAGGCAGATGTCTGTGAATTTGAGGCCATCCTGGTCTACAGAGAGAGTTCCAAGACAGCCAGAGCTACACAGAGAAACCCTGTCTCAAACACTCTGTCCTCCCCCCTCCCCCAAAAAAGAAAAAAAAGACAATGTCACATTCACAGTTTTCAAGTGCCCATTTCACCAAACCCCTAGTCTGAGGCATTGGAAGTTCTTTAATTTTAGAGAATTTAGCTAGATCGAGCACATTACTGTGGTAGCCTGGCTGGAAGTGGCCCTAGTCTTCCATCTCTTCCTGTATCTCCCTCTCAATGTCCTTGCAATGAGATGGCATATGGCTCCTTCCACTGAAACTGTCACTTCCCCATTTCTGGAAGCAGGACTGGCTCCTTTGGCTGCTTTGGCCGAAACAATGGGGGCAGAATGAGGCTTGAACCGAATGAAGCTCCAGAGACTTGCACTTTTTCACACACACACACATACACACACACACACACACCCCGTTACTTTCTCTGCCTGACCCAAGACACTGGAAACCTGTGAGAGGTAAGTGGAACACGAGACATCTGGATGGCTAACCTTTGTGATCAATGTGGGATTGGAATCACATAGGAGACACCTTCTGGGTGGGGTGTGTGTGGCGGGGGAGATGTGAGAAAGTTTCCAGAGAGGTTTAACCGAGCAGGAAAGGCCAATCCTGAATGTGGGCATTATGGGGTGGGATCCTGGGTTGAATTAAAAAAAAAAGAGAGAGAGAGAGAAAGCAAGCGAAGCACCAGGAATGATCCCTCTCTACTTACTGACTGCAGATGTCATGTGACCAGTTGCCTCGTGGTCCCGCTGTCATGTCTTCCCTACCAGGGACTATTCTTTCTACTGTGAGCCCCAACCTCCATTAAGCGCTTTTTTTTTTTTTTTTTTTTTTAAAAAAATCAGGTATTGTCAAAGTAATGACAAAAATAATATCCTGGGCTAATGGATGGCTATCAATTCCCAAAGAGATGCAAGATCCCAGGCAGGAGAAGCAGGGTTTCCAACTACACGTGGATGACCAGAGATGCATCAAGGAGCCCAAGGCTGGAGAAAGCATCCACTAGCATGTGGACCCGTGAGCAAGATTTAGGGGTTCTTTGAAGTGCCTGACCACTGAAAGTTACAATAAAGCGTAGTCTGTGGGAACAGAGGGCAATAAAATGACCTAAGGGTCATTTTGTCCCTTGCATCTGCAGATGTTAAAATCCAAAGAACTCTCTGAGTCTTGGCCGCCCAACTCATTTCTTAAATATTCAAGTCATGTCTGCCTTGTGAAGCCTGGTCAGACCTCATGTCTTCCTTGAAGCCTCCATCTGGGTCGCTGCATTTAAAGATCGACCTCGCTGAGCCCCAATGCTCTGCTCTTTGGAAGGCAGGATTCAGTCTTAGATTACAGCTGTTTGCAGACATGTTATTCCCTCCCCCTGGACACTACCCCGTGTTTCCAAACCATCTGTGAAGGGCTGCTTTGTTTTAGTTTCCGGGTCATTGAGAACCAAAGCCAAAGTTCTAAGGGTGGCCAAGCATTTTTTACAGTCCCCACTGCTAAGCATGGGTGGTCCTGTGCATAACACACACACACACACACACACACACACACACACGTACGCACGCACGCACGCACGCTCGACCTTCCCCCTCTCCTTGCAGTGTGTTCTATGTCAAAAGGAAACAAATAGTTTCCAGAGTCACCTAACCCCACTCAACCCCTGAGCGCATCCTCCACCTGGCAGGGTGAGAATAAAGTCAGACGGATTTGGAGTGGGGATTAGTTTGCCATGGAGCTGGGGGCTCTGGAGATTGAGGAGACTGTTTGTGGATGGCCCGAGGAGCAGAGACCAGACCCACCAGAGAGCCTGCAATGAAGTGGAGGCTTCCATCCTCCATCCACAAGGTCTCAATTCTGCCACCAGCTTGAAACAGTTGGGATCAGAGCCTTAACCCAGTTTCCACTTTAGAGCCCAGGTTGGCTGACATCTTGATTTTGGTTCAGTCAAGCCCACTTGGCGTCAAGACCTATGGAGTACCTAGCTTTTAAATGGAGGATAACTCCAAATATGGCAACAGAAAACAACTATACTTCTTAATGACACTTTGTCTTCTATTTTATCTTCCCAAACTGGCTGCTAACAAAATCTTTTACCTCAATCTCCTAGGCCCTTCTGTGAGCCCAGCAAGAGATAGGTTCATGGCTCCTTCCTTTTTAAACATGAGCAGATCCTGCACACGTCCCAGTCAATAGGATTTGGCAGGGCAAATGCCCTGTCTGTGTAGCATGTGTGTGCTTGATGCCGTGGAGGCTAACTCCTGGAACTGGAGTTACAGATAGGTGTGAGCCGTGACGTGGGGGCTGGGAATCAAATCCAGGTCCTGTGGGAGGGCAGCCAGGGCTCTCAACTGCTGAGCCACCTCTCCAGTTCCAAGCCATCACGTTTTAGGGCAATGTGCTGAGTGCCAAGAGTAACTGGAGCAAGTGTGGGGCGTGCACCATACCAAGTTCAACACATGAGCCTGCTCCACATCTGTCCAACAGCAGTCCACCACCCGCGCTCAAGGTGTCAGGACAGCAGAAGGTCCTTTCCCAGTCCCTGCATCAGTCTCACGAGCTGGGTGTCAGCAGATCACCCTTTGGGAGGTGTTGCAGAAACATCCCTGGGCCACGCCCATCCTTCTTACTCAGCTCCATGTGGTCACGGGTTCCTGTTAGATTTCCTAGTTATAAGAGGGCCCTGGAGAACATTTACAAACTCTACAAACTGCCCAGAGACTAGAGAGAGCTGAGGCTGGACGCTGGGGTTGCTCCCTTTATAGATGGTCTGGCGCTGGTCCCAAGGGATGAAAAGACGTTTAGGGTCAGTCGCTGGATTTGTTTCTTTTCATATCATTTATTTATTTTGTCTAAGTTTCCTTCCTGCTGATGTGGTAAAAAATATCCAGGATTCAGGGAGGAAAAGGTTATTCTGCCTCAAGCTCCAGAGTCTGGGAAGGCAGAGTAGCAGGAGCAGAAAGCTGGCTAATCACATGGGCATCTCAGGAAGCAGCGTGAACAACGCATGGGCTAGAAAGCCCACCTTCAGTGACGTATTCCCTCCAGCAAGGCACTACTATCTCCGAAAGGTTCCACAACCTTCCCAAGAGGCACCGCCAGCTGGGTACCAGATGTTCAAGCACAGGAGCTTGTGGGGGACATTTCCCTTTTAAACTACAACTGAGTCATGAAAGGAGTAAGCCCAGGGCTAGGACGAGGGCACAAACTTCCAGAACCCCTGTAAGTGAAGAGGTTGGCCAGGTATAAAAGGCAGCACACAGAAGACGGCAACAGTCTTCAGGTCTGTGGGGGCAGGGCACCTGCCACCTAGTTCCAGCCCACAGTCACCTAGCAAATGCTGACAGATTGAAATACTCGGTTTTTGTTTTTGTTTTTTTTTTTAAAGTGAAGCTGGAAATATTAGATGTTTATTTTTTGAGTCTTCTTACAGGACTCTGGATAAGCAAACATGTCTGTAGTTAGATTTTTGTTCAGCAGTCCAATTAGCAATCCCTGAGCCAGGAGAACACCTCTAATATACAGGCAAATAAAATCCTGGGAGGTGACAGTCTTACCAAAAGGACCAAGGAAGATGTGGCAAGGGCAGCTGTCCGAGCTCCCTAAGCATCTGATGATGGCAGCCATGTGACAATGACAACAATGATGACCAACGATATTCGCTGAGCACCACGGCTACAGCCCTCTTCAAGGTCCTAACCTCCGGGCCTAGGAAGCAGGTACTTGTATCTCCCCCTTCACAGACTCCAAGCAACCTGTGTGCACAGGCAGGGGGGGGTCTGTGGCCTCAGGTACACTGCGACAATGTGAATGGCTTTTGTCACAGTCCTCTGAGGATCTTGCCTATCAATGCTTTTGCGTTGGACGGCTGTAAAGGCATCTTCTTAATACTTCTCTATCATTTGATTTAATTAATTAATTTATAGCAGATCTGCATGCATGTACGTGTTGTGTGTGTGTGTGTGTGTGTGTATTCATGTGTGTGTATGTCACAGTGCGCAAGTGGAGGTCAGAGAACAGTTTGCGGGAGTCAGTTCTCTCTCATGCAGGCTCCAGGTGTCGAACTCCCTAGCAACCTACTTCCTCCAACTAGGCTCCCACCTCCCAAAGTTCCACCATCTCCCCATATAGGGCCACTGTCTGGGGAACAATGTTCAAACCCGTGAGACTGTCAGGGGCATTTTACATAGAAAACACGATGCCAATGCACCAGCCTTAGAGAAGCATCCAGAGGTGACTGTTTCCCCACAGCCCAAGATTGTGAGTGACACTTAGCTGGTGCCAGCTACCAGTTCCTGCAAGGGAAGGAGGTCCGTGGCTACAGTGGGGGTCCGCAGCCAATGCTCAGGACTGGCACACTCCAGCTTCCGAAATGAGTACAGGCCAGGTACAGAGGCAGAGGCAAACAGGTCTGAAAGAACTCACTGAAACCGGTTGTTTTCTACGTGTGCAATAGATATGAGGAGACGCTGAGGCCAGGAGGTGGGGCCTCCCAGCATGCTGGGCTCTGGCTTCCTCTCTGTAACACACTAATTAGGCTTTCGTGTAAGATTATGCGGGAAGCTGTTTTGACGATTTAAAAGAAAGCTGGAAAACCAATGGTCTGATCCAAACCCTTCATTGCCTTTTTTTGAAAGCCAAACCCTGTAATTTGATTTGCAATTACAGAAATAATAAAGACCAACTGTGAAAGAGTCAAATAAGAAAGAGTCCAAAAAGCACACAGTAGAAAATAAATCTCTCCGGTTCCTAGGCCCCAGTGTCATGCCCTACGAATGACTCCTCTCTTGTGGACGCTTCCAGAATCGATAGTGAGCAAACAGTCCCAGAGCTCTGCATCAGAGAGCACTCAGCCAGGCTCTGGGTCTTTCCGCTGGACTCTATGCTCCTGGTTTCTCTCTTTCCCCTTTCTAACTGCTGAAGCTGTCAGCATTTCCACAGACCACCCACTGTCACCCCCAAGCCACCAGCAGCAGCACCGCAGCCCATGCGCAAGGCTTCCTGCTTGCCTCGTTCACAGAACAGGAGGGCCTCCTGTCCTGTCCGGGAGACCCTGTCTCCCTGCAGACTGTTTCATGGTGGGGGAGTGACCAGAATTAGGCTCTTTGAATTCTCAGCATCTGCACTGGCCTAGTTCAGGCCCAAAGCAAGATGCTGTAAAACTCTCAGAAAGCGGTCTGCACCAAAGGAGAGGCTAGGAGCAACACCCTGCGACAGTGACATCTTCAGACCCCTGACCCTGAGAACCGCTTCCTGTGCCTGGCGGCTCCTCTCTGCAGCGCTGGCATAGATTCTCCTTGCCCTGGGACACACCCATGCCTCCTGTGCCTCGGTTGTTCTCCTTGGTCTCCCTACTGGCTGCCTCCTTTCTACCTCCTCAAATTCAGAAGGAGATGAAGCAGGGTAGCTTTCTCCCCCACAGGACTAGCATTTCTGGGCTCTCTATGCACCAGGATCTGTGCAGAGTCAAGCCTAAGGATAGAACTATTTATTGACATTCCCTGATTCAGAGAGAAGGGATGGAGTTGGAAGGGATAGCTGGGATAGGAACATGAACCTGGCCAACCCAAGGCTCACGGCCCTCACTCAGTTACTTTTGATTCCATGGCCTTTGATATCATATCTGCCTCTTACACTGACATACCAACAAACAACCCCAGGAGACTCCTAGTGACGTTCCCCTCCATCGTCTAACAGTCCACCCAGCTTCTTCCTGAGGCTCAGCTGCAGAAAGAGTCCTCTCCCCAGCCCTCCTGCATGCACTTTTAAAATGGCGCACTTATAAAATCCAGGCAGAGAGAGACGCCAGGACGGGCCAGTGTTCCCAGAACAGAACAATAGGACTAACATTTATTGAACTTAATAATTATAAAAGCTCCTTTGAAATCCTTCAATGGCTTCCCATCGCTCTTAGAATGAAGCCAAATGCTTTACTGGGTTTAGACAATTCTGCAAGGCTTGGCCTCTCCCCACATTCCCTTGGTCTTAGAGCTCTAGGGGGCTTCTTTTGCCTCTCAAATAACACCTCGCTCTCGCCTGCTGTGAGACCTTTGTATACGGTTCCTCTATCACAGACACCCATCACACCTGCCCCTGTTCCAACTCCACACTGCATCTCAGGCACCAGTTCCTCTGGGAAATCTTCCTCCAACTTCTCAGCCTAGGCTGCTCCTGGCACAGCTTGATCCTGACATGGGAGCTCTACAACCTAGGGCAGGCTTACTTGCTGTGACTGCTTGAGGAACACATCTATGCCTGGATCACACACTTCAGAAGGACGGGGGCAGCATCTGCTCTGGTTCACACTAACACTCGACTGACGACACTCAGCAACATATCAGGCATTGTGCGAGTGTTCAAGAAGTGCCAGCTGGATAGACTAATTAAACGGAGGAGAGAGCGCTTACTATACACGGGTCCTTGGGACTCCTTCTCAGTGCTTCGGCCCACTTTACACTCAAGACAACCAACCCCAAGGGGAGGATGAAAGTATTCAATGTCACAGACCACAGGTGAATACATTTTACCAGTGATGCCAGGGGTGGGGGCACTTGTCTAATCTCAGCACTGGGGAGGCAGAGGCAGGAGAATCTCTCTGAGTTCAAGGTCAGCCTGCTCTATATAGCAAATGCCAGGCCAGTAAGTGGTACATAGTGAAACTGTGTCTCAAAAACAAACAAAAAAAACAAAAAAAAAACCAAAACCAAAAAAAGCCTTAAATAATTTGCTCAATGCTACAAGTAACGACTTGAACCCAGGTTTGCATGATTGTAAGGCTAGAAATTATGTTTTTGCTAGAGATGGTTCAGCAATTAAGAACACTGGCTGCTCGTCCAAAGGTCCTGAGTTCAATCCCAGCAACCACCTGGTGTCTCACAACCATCTGTAATGGGATCTGATGCCCTCTTCTAGCATTTAGGCATACATGCAGCCAGAACACTGTATACATAAATACATACATACAAACATAAATAACATATACATAACATAAATAAAAGATGATTTTTAAATTACATTATTCTCTGTGTGTGTGTGTGTGTGTGCACGTGCACACTTGCGTGTGTCATGGCATGCGTGCTGAGGTTAGAGAATAGCTTCCAGGTGTCATTTCTCTCCGTCCACATGTAGGTTCATGGGATTGAATTCAGGGTGTCAGTCTGGACCACCCCACTATCCTAGCTCTTTGCTTTGTGAACTTGATCCTCAGCTGGCAGCTGAGGACATCTCAAACATCTACTGATTTGCCTTGCTTTAACATCCAAACTTAAAAGGGGCGTGACCTTTAAGGAGAGTCTATTCTTCCATAGACCCGGATCTGGGTCTCAGGAACGGACATCTCATACTCTTTGCAACATTTTCTAAACTGATTCTTAGTAAGTCCTTGAGAATCCCATCTCCTCCTCGCCTCTCTTCTCTGTTCTCAGGTGGGTGCTCCTGAGACTGAGACTAGAGAGCAATCTGGATGTCACGTGAGAAATCCAAGGAGATCTGACAGAGAGTTCAGTGCTTATCTATCATCTTGCCTAATATCGCCAACAGGGATGCAACCCAGGGATGGGGAGATGGTTCAGCAGTTATGAATGCTTGCTGCTCTTCCAGGGGACACAGGTTCAATTCCCAAGTCAGGTGGCTCATAAGCTACCTGTAACTCTAGCTCCAAGGATGCAGACACAGGCACACACACGCAGACATATACATACACACAGACACAAACACACACACAATAGACACACACACAAACACATACAGACATACACAGACAGACAGACAGACAGACACACACACACACACACACACAGAGAGAGAGAGAGAGAGAGAGAGAGAAAGAGAGAGAACTTTTTGTTTTTATTGTTTTGGTTTATTCTGTGTCTCAAGACAGGGTTTCTCTGTGCAGCCCTGGCTGTCCTAGAACTCACTCTGTAGACCAGGATGGCCTTAAACTCAGAGATCTGCCTGCCTCTGCCTCCCGAGTGTTGGAATTAAAGGTGAGTGCCACCACCACCCAGCTGACATATACAATTTTTTAAAAATAAAATCTTAAAAAAAAAATAACAGCCCCAAGTCTGAAATTACATACCTTATACATAAAATTATACAGGACATGCTTCTCTGAGTAGATTTTTATTAACAGAATCTAACATTCTCTTGCTCGCTTTATGAACCTAAGGAGAATCTCAAACCACAACTGGAATGTGCAACTGTTGAGATACACACCTGTGCGTATCTCCCCTCAAGTGATCTCCCCTCAAGTGATCTCTGTAGCTCCTTATACGGCATTCAGTCCGGAAAAGCACTCCTGAGTGGCGGGCCTCTCCAGCCTGCATTTCGGAAGTCCCGAGTTCATGTCTGGCTAAGGGCTTTGATGACAGGGTCTACTAACTGCATCGCTGCACATAACACCGACCTTGCTAATAATCACCGAAGCTAACCCTCTCACCCCAGCCACCGTGTTATCAGGAATTCCTCGACTCTGTGCAAAAATGTTAATTTCATGCTTTGTAAACACATCTCTTGTAAAAGAACAGTCCGCCTACAGAAATTACTTTTGACATCTCCGAGATAATCTTCAGGGGACAGGAAGAGAAAGTCCCCCGTCTGTCCGTTTCTGTCGCCCGCGGAGCTCTTTTTTTTTTTTTTTCTTTTTTTATAAAAGAGGCACTGCCATCGGGGTTCACTAAGGTGGCAAAGGAATAACTCCAGTCCCTGAAGACCAGCTTTGAAGGAGGCTCAACTTCCTGAGGTGCATTGTGCATCTTCACAAGGTGCAAAGAGACCGGGAAAGCCGGCAACTTCCCACGCTCCAGGCTAACCGGCTAAGCTGTAGCCTCTAAGAGACAGAATTCTGAGAGGCGATCTGCCAGATACCCCAGACAGCTAGCAAAGGAAGAACAACCATGACACAAGAGAAGTCTGCCAGGCTCATACAAAAACTAACGGTGGAGCTGAGAACCCAACCCATGGGTCCGATTGTCTGATGGGGCTCCTCTGTAAGCCACAAGTTCTAAGACATACAGAAAGAACCAAAGGTTCTGCTAAAAGTAGAGAAGCGCCAGAGAGTGGTGGCACGTGCCTTTAATCCTAACACTCTGGAGGCAGAGGCAGGTGGATCTCTGTGAGATCGAGGCCAGTCTGGTTTACAAGAGCTAGTTCCAAGACAGGACTGTTACACAGAGAAACCCTGTCTTGAAAAACAAACAAACAAATAAAAAAGTAGATGAAGCTAAGCATGGTGGTGCTTGCTTGTAGTCCCAGCACTTGGCAGGTGAAGGCAGGGAGGTCAGGAGTTGAAGTTCATTCCCTGCTACCTGGTGAGTTCAAGACCAGCCTGGGCTACATGAGATTCTCCCCTGTGCCAAGCAAAATAAACATACAAAATGCATAAGACAAAAATAAAGGCGGGAGACCCGAGCCACCCCATTTCCTACGGTGCTGTGTGCTCTGACATCTGCCACACTGGATGAGGGCAAGAAAGCAGATGAGTCATCTAGCGGAATTCCTGAAGTACTCCATAGACATCTGCCTGTCCAACCTGCGGCCACTATCCATCCTGCTGTCGTCAGAGCAGGCAGGTAGCTTGGAGCATGAGCATATTCCGAACATTTCATAAAAGGTGGCCGGGGGCTACTGAGCTTTGCTTTCACGATTATTTCAGGCCTCATTTTCCACTCTGGGATTTGGATGTTTCTTTTCCACTCTGGGATTTGGATGTTTCAATCTGACTTTAACATAAAAGCCAGGTGTCTCTTTTCTTGTGTCTAAATGGTTTGAGGAAGCCTGAGGCGATCAGAAGGTGCGTGTCATTGACCATGAACGCCTACACAGGGCGCAGGTCTCAGCGACTCAGGATTAGTATCAGGTTCTAATGTGCACAGTGGGTCAAGAGGAAGGGGTCTAAAGAGAAACAAAAGGCCAGCTTCCCCGGAAGGAAGAGCGTGTGTGTGCTCGCGCGCCACATGCATGGGGGTTTAAAATGATAGCCCTCAACCTGTCAATTTTCCCCACCTCTCAATCACGTGGTAAGGAAGAAGCACAAAGGGAAAAACAAAAATTCCCTGCAGGAAACAGAGAGGAAGGAATACAGGACTTCCCTGCAATTGCAGGTGAAATTTACAATTAACTCAAAGGAATGTGAACTGTAATTAAGGAGCACTCCCGTAACTCCACCACCCAGTGTCGCCACTATGAATGGCTTCACCCTCCTCTTTATTATCTTGTTTCCGTGCCTGTGCCTGAAACCCGAAGACCTAACCAGAGGCCTGGAGGCAGCTTTCTTCACCTATCAGTTGTCAAGAGACAGCTTTGGAGGTATTGTCAGAGCATGTTACAACCTAACACATGGATACACTTGTCCCCCTTAGACTGAGCATTCAATGCGGTTCCCACTTCCCACTATTAAAGTTTTTGCATGGGGCAGGAGGATGGCTCCATAGATAAAGCTGCCCAAGTGTAAGGAACAGAGTTCATTTCTCTAGCACACACATAAAAAGCCCTCTGAGTGGGGATGGCCACCCTCCTGTAACTCCAGGGGCGGGGAGAGGAATGGGTGGAGTGGGTGGCAGACAGAATCCCCAGGGCCAGCCAGCTAGGCAGACTAGCTGAGTCGGTGAGCTCGGGGTTCAGTTGCTTCAATAAAGTGAAGTGGATAAAGAAAGGTACTTGCTGCCAAAACCAACAGCAGGAATTTGACCTCTGGGTCCCATCTGGCGAAAGGGAAGAACTAACTCCTAAAGATTGTCCTATGTCCTCCGCACACAGCGTGACATGTGCATACTCACACAAAACCACACACAATAAATAAGTGTAATTTAAGAACTAACACAAGCCTGGACATAATAAACAGATACCTGAGTGAAGAGCGAGTGAGGAAAACGCCCAACACCAGCCCACGTCTCCAGCCCCGGGATCTGACAGTTTCAAAGGAAGGCGGGGCTCTGCTCTGAGAGACCACAGCTCAGAAAACAGACCCAAATCACGGCCGCTAGGGTATGAGCAGCACGGGATGAGCCTAATCCCGCACCGCCGAAGGTGTGCGTTGTGAACTTAGAACCAACGCACTGTGAATTCATGACAAATCTGTACATTCAAAGACCAGTCGACCCAGTGTTAAAACGGTTGTTGACAATATAAGCTTTGAAAATACTCCCAGTCACACTGCCGGGGTGGGTATGGCATGAATGGGTTTCCCTCCGGGCAGGCCTTGCCAATGCGCAGGAAGCAAGGAAGCCCTGAGGGCCCTTCTGGCTCTGGGGTTTTGTTTTTGTTGGTTTGTTTTTGAGCCAGCGTCTAATATATCCCAGGCCATCCTCAAACTCACTATGTAGCCAAGGATACCCCTGAATTTCTCGTCTTCCTGTCAGTATCTCATAGGCGACAAGATTATAGACAGGCAGCACCATACCTGGTGCTGAATTCAGGGCCTTGTGTATGCCAGGCAAGAATTCTCCTAGCTGAGCCTCATCCCCAGCCCCGGGTCTGACATTCAGATGATTAATTTTCCCATTCATTCTGGGAGACATCTGGCCAGATGCTTCATGAATGGAAAGACCGCCTGGCAAAGAGCAGTTTTTTTTTTCCATATTTAGGGTACAAGGATGCAAAACCGGAGATCAATTCCACAAGTCTCTAATGACCCCCAAGCTGGAACACTGCAATGAGAAAACATGAAAGGGCCAGAGACCTTCCTCCTCAGAAACTATGCCTGCTGGATCTTTCTGGGTTTTCCTGAACAGGAAAGTCTGCTGGTTTGCTTCTAAAATGAGGTCAGAGCCAGGGCTGTAAGGGTTGGGAGTGGGGGGGGGGGGTGACGTCCCACCAGCTGCTTACGGGAGGTCAGACGTGAGTCCCCTCTGATGGCTGGCACAGGGGCCCTAAAACTGTGTGGTGAGTTTCAGGCTTTCCCTAGAAACAGCTGGGTGGGGGAGGGGAGCCTGACTGGCTCTGAGACAGAATTCACTGCACTGGGGAAGGAAGGGACAAGAGTCCATTTATCCTTGTTTTAGACAGAGACTAAAGATGGGCGACAGCCAAGAGTCCTCTGACTTTTTTTCGGTCCCTTGGCATTCTAAAAATTCCAACTTGGTGCCTTGTGAAAATAGGACGCGCCGGCCTACGACTTCCAGCAATGTCACCAGAGAGGGTAGAGGAGCACAAAGACCATCATGGTGTCCCACCATGGCCGCTCTTCGCCAATGTAGGACGCATTTGCCGACTCATGAGACAGTGTCAAGACATTCGACCAACTGGGTGTCTCGGCACACCACACACCCCTCAGCCAAAGATCATTTCCTTACATGTAGGGCCACATTCCTCTGCCATACCACATCCCTGGCATGTGTGCTGCATCCATACTGTTCCCTGCAGGTCCCCAGATTACTCTATATATTTTATTCTCTTTCCATTTTCATATGTGGGGGGGCACATGTGTGTGCAGGTAAGCATGTGTGTGTGCAGGTAAGCATGCGTGCGTGTGCAGGTAAGCATGCGTGTGTGTGTGCAGGTAAGCATGTGTGTGTGCAGGTAAGCATGCGTGTGTGTGCAGGTAAGCATGCATGTGTGTGCAGTCCTGAAGCTGACATCTCTTCCACCTTACCCACTGCAGCACATCTCCCAGACCAGGCTTAGCTGCCACTGACCCACTGCCTGTCTAGACGGGGTTCATCTGCTCTGGGCTTGTCATGTATGTGGCAGTGTACGCTCTGGTTTCTTCCCACAGTGGGGGACACCAGGGATCGGTGTGCTCACTGGGGCTTTCTGCTGCCCAGCAATTTCATGGTGATCAAAACACTCCCCCTTGGAGGGAAGAAGGGGCTTGCAAGATCCGGGAAGCAGAAGAAACTCAGAAGGCTCATGAAGTTCAGAAACGCAAGGTATCGCAAGGTGCCTCTCCAAGACGGTGTAAATACTAAACGAGCCCTAGGGGTGGGAGCTTTTCAGTGATGCTCCCTACAAGTTGCACACAGAGCTCCAGGCACGTTGCTGTCATGAGTCATCACCCATGCTGGGGTGGGCTTTTCAGGGATGCAACTACCTTTAAGTCATCCGTGTTCCTGTAAGCAACTCAAGAAGAAAATACACATTAGAACACTAAGCTTTTCTGGCCTCCGGTCAGTACCCTACTGGGAGTAAACAGACTTTACTCCCAAATTTGTCCTACTTTGCTTTCTGTTGCTGGGATAAACACCACGATCAAAACAACCCAGGGAGAAAGGGGTTTATTTTGTCTTATAGCTTGTAGTCCATCACAAAAGGAAGTCAGGCAGGAATCTGAAGGCAGGAACTAAAGCTCTCTCTCTCTCTCTCTCTCTCTCTCTAGTTTATTTATTTGTATTTTATGTGCCTTGCTGTTTTGCCTGCATGTATGTCTCTGTGAGGGCGTTGGATGTCCTAGAATAGGAGTTACAGACAATTGTGAGCCGCCATGTGGGTGCTGGGAATTGAACCATCTCTTCAGTCCCTCAATAGCCTGTTTTCTTATACCACCCAGGATCACCGACCTTTCCCCGAGATGGCATCACCCACAGTGGGCTGGGCCCCCCTAAACTAATCACCAGTAAAGAAAATTCCCCACGGACATGCCCAAGGCCAATACTAAGGAAACAACTAAACAGCTCCTCAACTGACAGTCCCTCTTCCCAGATATGTCTATGTTTGTGTCAAAGTGACTAAACCAAGCAGCACAACGTCTCCCAGGAAGAGTCAATGCCTCCTCTATTCTTCATTGGCTGAATGAGACTACACAGCATGGACACGCTGTTCTGTACATTAATTAAGGCCACATGCGTGCCGAGGTCTGGTGTGGCTCTAGGTTTCTGATTCTCTGGGGTCTAGTCTTAGGAGTAGAAATGTTGGGTCACATGACAACTCCGCACTGAACCCTTTTACAGAGCTGCCAATGTCTCCAGCGCCCAGTTTCTCCACTTCCCTGCCAGCACTTGCTTTTGTCTGTCTCCAGTCTGCTTTGCTAGTCATTTCCCCTCAGAGTAAGATCCATCGTGGGGTTCTGCACGATGCTCCACTTTGGTTTCTGTAACTGGCTCAAACACCACCCGTCTGTCATCTGTGATGGAATGTGGAATGAACAGAGGCGGGGCCTAGTGCACAGGAGGGGTTTGCTCTGGATCTGGCAGGACCCACAAAGCACCTTTCTGTAGCCTATCACGCCCACAACTTGGATATTCTGAGGTGCAACCTCCAGGGATTGGTGCTGAGAAAATGACCTATAGGTTCTTGGCCACTGGGAAAAACCATCCTTATCTTAGGAGGGAGCCAAGGGAAGGACAGCAGACCAGACTAGGGAAGGGGGAAGCTGAAGGGACATGGGGGAGGGGGGGACTCAGAGTTTGGCATCTAAGTGGCCTTCAGTGATGTCTGCTTACTTCTGTTACCTTAAGTGTGGGAGTTAACCAGGGACAGGGTGTAGCACAGAGAATAAAACCTCCACTCCCAGCATGATAATGAGCTTGCACACGCCACCTCTCAGGCAGGAGCTAATGAAATCCTTCCACAGCTTCTGCAGCAGCCAGAACTCAAGCTGGGGACAGAGATAGTTACCAGGAACCTAGTCCCGGCTCGGCCGGGCTTCTGGGCATCACCAAGGAGGAGGCACAGTCTGGGCAGAGTGCTTCGGCTAATGTTGCCGCTGAGATCTCATGCTTTCTTGTCCAAGAAAACATGGCAAGGAGGCAGAGCTGCTGCTGCCACCAGCAACACAGGTAGCGGCTTCTCACTCACGGAGCACTGCCTGTTCTGCCTCTCTTGTCCCCAAAGCGCTGAGCTAGTCCCACTTAATAGATGAAGGTTTCTGAGCTCCGTTAATGAATTAATTCCTGAACATTAATTACAGTGTATCTAGCCAATGCTAGATAACTGCAAGACCAGGGGCTCTAGACTGGGGGCTCTGGACCGGGAGCTCCACACGGGGCTGTGTGGGGAGGAATTCCTTTTGCATTTTCAGCTAGAATGGAAGCTCAATGAGGCCTGAGCACAAGGATGCTGAAGAAAGCGAGGAGTCCAAGTGGGGACCCTACCCTAGGCTAGTTATGTGACTTGGTGGGGAAAGTTACTCACACAGGGTGTGTTTCTGCGGCCCCCTGCGCTCTACAGCCAACCCAGGCAGAGGAAGACACACGCCTAGGGTAGCAGGAATGAGAATCCACCTAGGCTTCTCTGCTTGGGAAGGGCATAGTGCAGAACTTCCTTCCCAGAGTCATTCTCTGAACAGCCCAGTTCCAAGGAGAACTGCTTTCTGAGCAAGGTTCGAGCAAGGGTGTTGCTGGTCTACAGCAAGGGCCAGCTCTTCCTCCCTCCCTCGTGGGATCCTGTTCCTCCATTTGCGACTTAGGCAGCTCTTCAGCTTAGGAGCCTTTCTTTTCCAACCAAACAACAAGGTAGGCTTTGGAAAGTTTCCATGGTGTTCTGTAAGATCGCAGGGGCAACATGAGGAGTTTCCCTGGACACAGCTGTTTAATAAGGAGTGCCCCCTCCCCAATCCTCACACTCCTGTGTAGTAACTCATTCCAATAGGAGACAGCATGGCCGGTCTATGCTTTCTCCAGAGGCTGATTCACAAAGCAATACTTACCCCTTCTCTCTAGCCTGACATTCACCTACGATCTATTACCAATTAATGAAACCATAACCGTTTTATACGTCGACTCTTGGCTGTGATCAGCATAGAAATTCACACATCTGCGGAGGTCACACGGAGTCTCATGAAGAAACTAAGGAATCCACTTAAAAGGGCGTTAAACTGTGCAGGCACCAGAGCACAGAGCCCACAGAGGCTCTGTGTCGGAGAGGCCTGGAGGAGACGCTTTCGCCACTTCACTCCCCCGAGAGACAGGCGCTTTCCAAAGTTATTTCCTGAGACTAGAGTGGTTTTGACAATTTTCCGATTTGCTTAAAATGAACGATGACGAAATGTCATTAGAAGCATCTGCAATCATTAACGGGGTTCATCCTGGATTCTGCCACTGTCTCACAGGGAGAAGAGACAGGAGACTAATTAAATGAAGCCGGCTCAGCCGGGAGCCTAGCTTCCAGAGGCACAATCTCCCTTGCCAGGCGCAGGGCAGCTGCCTGGCTGTGCTAGCATCAGCCGCCTGGCCTAATCCTCCTTCCTCTGTGACAAGCATTCCGACGGTGTCCGGAATAATAATGTAATTACAGAGAGAAAACACCTCAGCCATGAAGGGCAAGGATTTGGAACTGTTCAAACACGGGAACCGGAATCAAAGCCAGCAAAGGGTGGGATGTAGGGGAGAAGGGGTTAGAATGTATTACCATCCCCCCTCTCCCTCCCTCTTCGTTTCTCTCTCTGCTGAAATAAATGTCTTCCTCTAATCCTCAGGGAACATGTTCTGAGACACTGCCATGAACACCCAAAATGGCAGACCTTCTTTCTCTATAAGTGCTTTCTTCTTTACATGACTTTGTGGTGAAGTTGAACTTAGGAACCTGGCAGTGTAAAAAATTAATAACCAACAGCCACGTGATGGTGGCACACACTTTTAAACCCAGCACTTGGGAGGCAGAGGCAGGTGGATCTCCGAGTTCGAGGCCACCCGAGTCTACATATTGAGTTCCAGTACAGCCAGGACTACATAGAGAAACCCTGTCTCAAAACAAAACAAAACAAAAGATTCACAACAATGAATTATAAAATGGTATAGTTATCTATAAGAAAGTTAGGTAAAATCAATGAGCTGGAACTTTCCATTTTGTATCTCAGAAAGGGAAACCTCAGACTATAGGAACTCGGAGAGGAAATAACTGTCTGCAGTCATGGCGTAAGGCCAGCTAACTCACAGTGACCTCTGCACGTTTCCTGAGGTCTCCAAAGATCCTCTAATGCACTGCCTACAAAGGGCACATTTTCTGTCTGTTTGTCATCTCTACAGTTGCTCCTTGGGTCTTGATACAAAACCCTCTCTGTGGTAAGGCGGAAGGATGCAGGTTTGATGGGAAGAACTATGCTCCATGCTGCTGCTGTGAAGTCTAACTTGGCTCGTCTCGGTTTGAAAGAGACCCATCCTGCAGGATACTCTGAGTGTCTTATGCTCTAAGAACTTGTGTAAACACCATAACCACTGAAAGTCAAAGCCACAAACCAGAGCTGTGGTCTGCAAGCAGCATTCCAAAGCATAGGGTTCATTTCTGCATACTTTGGGAGGGTGTGTAAAAATCTGTTATTCCAAGATGGAGGTTAAAAGAAAGTTTCCACAAAACAGTAATATCTAACAAGTCAGAATTCTTTTGAGAAAGACAACTGTCCTTCTGTGAAGACTAATTTCACTTAGCAATCCCATTTCAGCACCAGAGCAAGTTCTGGATGGTCATAGGCAGCAGACCACAATTCCAGCTTCTGCCTGGAGATGCCAGAAGAGCAAGAAATGGACACTTCACAGTGAGGGGCAGGCAGACCACTGCTCTCGTGCCAAGAAGGTGCAGGCAACCCACTTCCTCTTAAGTGACATGGGCCATGGGTTGAAACGATGAGCAGTTGGGTGGGCATCCCATTTATCTGCCGGCCAAAGCGCCAAAGACTAACGCCCCAGTGTGAGTCTACCCGGGACAAGTCACATGGCTTTGGCTTGATCCCACAGGAAAAGCTGACTGATTTATACAGCAGAATCTACATGAATTCATTGTGAAGGCCTGGTTTCTGGCTTCTCCTAGCAAAGTCCAAATGTTTCCTGGTATAAAAACTAGCTAGTGGCGAGGTAGGCCTGGAAGATCAAGCCTGTAATCCCAGCACTGGGGAGGCTGAGGCAGGTGACTTGCAGCAAGGCTGAGGCCAGCCTGGGCTACAGGGCGAGTTCCAGAGCAGCCTGCGCGTATAGCGTGAGACCCTGCCTCTCTCAGGTTTCATCTATAAAACTCCCTAGAGTTTTACGTGACACAAGCGTGTTTATTTCATGTGAAAAGTATGGTTCCTCCCAGCTCAGGTCTGGGGAAGAAGTCTGATTTCGCCTGTAGACAGTCACACCAGACTGGTACTCAGTCTGGCTTCTAGCAGTGTGAGCAACATGGAAAACCCTCCATTTGTGTTCATCGGATCAGCATATTGTTAGTGTGAAGAAGTGCTTTAAGGGAGGGGGGAAAAACCCCCACAGTGTCAAACCTTGAAAACACAAACAAATCGATAAAACCCGCTCATGCAGAAGCCATTGTTCCCTAAGGACAGCAGGTGAGCGCAACTCCGCCTTTCTAGGATGTTGTGTGAAGACCCCAGGAGGCTGATATGCGCTGTTAGTCACACATGGGCAGTAAAGCTGCCCTTTCCCTCTCTATCCCTGAAAAGCGTGAGTCTGCTGAACTTGCAAATGGCCTTTCGTCTGGAGACCACCTAAGCTGCCAACAAAAGGTAGCCTGCTGCTTTGTATTTTGCATATTTTATTTTTTTGTTCTAGGTTGGCCTCAGAACTCTCTATGCGAGTTTCAGATCGTTCTGTCTCTGCCTCCATGAGCCCTAGGATGGTAGGCACGCATGGCTGTTCTCGCGGTGCTCAGGGCTTAGTGCATGCTAGGCAAGCACTCTACCAACTGAACTACTACGTCTGAAGCCCTTCACACGACATTAAAATTCCCTATCTAGCTCCATTAGCAAACACCCAGGATCCTTGAAACATGCGCTTGTGGGGCTTTGTGGTATTTACTGAATATTAAAGTATCTGCTGTTTTAAATATAAAAGCAGGCGACTGCCCATCCAGCCTTCCTCTGCTCATTTTCTGGGGCCTGTACCCTGATCTTGGGGAACAGGCTTTCTCTGGCCCTTCACTTCTGAGCTTCCTCAGTCCATTCCAGAGTAAGGGGGTCCCACCATCATATGAGGGGGTGTATGGGTAAAGAAAGGGCAGGGCAGGAAGGAGGTGCTGAGGTGGCTGGTGACTTTGGTCACAAGCAGCAGGAGGGCAGCCCTCTGTGTTAGGGAAACTGAGCTGGAGAAACCAAGTCCAGAGCTGCTGGAAGATTCCTGCTGCCTTGAAGGGGTAGAAGGGCCTTCCTAGAAGGGGCAAACGGTACCCAGCAGAGGTTACAGAAGCCTTGGGATTCTGGGGGCATCAGTAAAGACTGTCCCGGTCTTTTCCATTTTGGCTTCAGTTGCTTAAAGAGGACTTCTACTTTTGCAAGTGGTCCAACATCTCTAAAGCAAGCAAGAAACACCAAGAAGGCAGCCATGGTCACGGGGCCCACATGGTGTTCATGACTGAAAATGCACAAAGTTCTCTGAAGACCTAAATGTCCCGCTTTCCTAAGCAGAAAGCACAGATGGCAGGGCCAACCCTGGGTGCCTACAGCAGCAGGTGACAGCTGTGCACCAATGCTGGAGGCTGGCTGTGTCACCCAGCCAGCCCTCTCCCTCACGGGCTGCAGTCTCACCAGGCCAATTACCTGAAGTAGGCCTATAGCGAGGCCGAGGTGTGTAAGCTCGGCAGCCATTGCCCGTTTCCTCTACCCTCTCTGCTATAGAAGCAAAGCCACTGGATTATTGAGACACTTGACTTCCCAGGCAACAGCCTTGGAATGGTGATTTCTAAGCCACCGAGACGAGCAACGATAACAGCGTGGGAATCAAACCTGAACAAAGCCAGAAAAAAAAGGGGGGGGCGGGGAAAGGAGAGGATGGGAGAGACAGGAAGAAGAGGGACGCAAAAGAATGCCAATGTGTCTAAAACGTGCGACGACCCACTGGCAGGACGTTCAGCCTTTTCACGTTTTGTGGCACAAAGTTCACACTGGAAAGCCTCCCAATGGAGTTAAGAGAAACCAATCACTAACGTCTGTTCACTGTCTTGTGTTGGGCCCATTTATAGCTTCCCTCGGCGTTTTCCTCATGGGCCATAGATCAGATGCCATGGGAGCAACAAAGCCTGAGTTTTTCAGTTCCATCTGGATTTCGGAAAAACACGCAGGGTATCATACAGCACAACCATTGGAAGAGCATCCACAACAGGATGAGTCACCGAGGCTCCCCATGAGCCCAAACACAAGTGGAGAAAGCGGGAGACACAGGAAGAGGCAGGAAGTGAGGGGGACAGTGGCTCTGTCCTGAGAGCAGAGTCCTAACACACGCAACATAAGCAGGCGGGAAATGTGCCCACCGGCCAGGTAAGGACTACGGCCTGCGGCCTGCATGACCGTAGGGACCAGGGACAGGTGGGAGGGCTGCCTCAGCCCGACAGACTCGTTACTCCAGAAGAAACTGAGCTCACGCGATCAACACGCTCAAGCAAAAGAAAGGGAGAGGCTGGAAGTTTATGTCCGGCGATCCCAGAAGCCCATCAAAGAACCTACCAGAAAGAGTCTCAGAGAGCTGAGCCAACTGCAGAGACATGGATACACAGACGGCGACGGCAGCAACATTACACAGCTGCCCCTGGGACTAAGAGAGAGAACGGAAGAGGGAGACTGACAAGCGACAGGCACACGGCACCTATCAACGCACCGAGTAGGCCAGAGGTGCAAGGAGAGTTTCCAGCACTTTCCACCCCTGTCATGGTTACTGCTGTCATGGTTACTGTAAAGCTGCTATCCCGACACCGTCAGGACTGTGGTCCAGGGTAAGACAACCTGACTAGGGGTCTCCATGTGCTGAAACCTAAGCTGCACAGAGACACAGTTCATCTTTGGTTCCAATTAAACATACATGTTAGGACTTGCAAGACAGTCTATCTTCACATGTGAATACAATTGTGTTTATAATCCCTCTTTCTCAGGGGTCCCCCCTCCCCGCCAAAAGTCAAGAGCATGTACAGGAGCTAAAAGCATCCCCAGTACCCAGTTTGTGGTCTTCAAATCCCGTTTTCCATTGAAAGAAGCCAGGCAGCTTCTCAGAGAAATAGCTGGTGCACAGCCTGGGGCAGAAAAAGCACTGGCTGAACGCAGGTATCATGGCATGGCAGAGACCAATGACAC